>NC_090745.1:75816089-75831089 GCF_036898095.1 Palaemon carinicauda
CCCGTTGTGCAGAAGCACAGCCCTGAGACTTCGCTTGGAAAAATCTATGAAAAGACGCCAGTCTGAAGGATTATGTGGTAAACCAAGGGATGTGAACAAGCCAGGTATATTTGTGCAGTAGCACAACTTGTTTTCCATGTCGAAAAAGGAAGCAAGGTCTTTGTTCCGATTCCTGAAACTGGTGATCCTTACATCTTCCTGGACTAGGTTCCACTGTTTAAGCCGAGAAGCCAAGAGCTCTGACTGCTGTTTTGACAGATACAAATCACGAGCAAGATCATTCAGCTCTTCTTGCGTGATACAGTGTGGCTCGTTGCCACTTGTTCCTGAATATGTAGACTCAGTATCTTCCAAAGATATTGACTCGGCAGAATCCTCCCTTGAAGGCATTTCTTCATCTGATGAGGAAAGAAGATCCTTATTTCCTGGAGGTGTGGGTACAGGAAGATCATCTGAATGGGGAACGGGTCTCATAGCAGATGGAAGGTTGGGATATTCGATCTTTTTCCTAGAAGATGCATTGAAACCAGTCATATTAGTTAAACAAAAATAACAATCATCTGCGTGGCTTCGTGGCTCTATCCAAACCATCAGGACTTCAAAGTTGAAAGCAATTTTCTTGCCATTAAACCATGCAGTTAGTCCATTGTGGCAGGGTTTACAACAGATGTGTGGAGCCCAAGACTTCTCCTGATCACCAATTTTACAGTCAAAATAGTGAAAGTAGGCGGTTCTGAGGAGGGAAGTGATGGTTCGACGCTGTGCAACTGTTGTGAAGTCCCCACACACGTAGCAGAAAGAATTGGCCTTGTTGAGGCATCCTCGATGTTTTGACGTGCTTGAAGCCATTGGAGAATCTGAAAATATAACAAAGTAAAACTAAATCATATGCAAGGCAATAAAATGTGCATTGGAAAATGTAATTCTAATATTTAGCTACCCAAAAGATGTGTAACACGATAGTTGAGGGACACCAACCTCCTGCGCCACCTGCGAGACAACCTCTTCCAATGACTGCCAGAGCACTACTGAGTGCCAAAATCCATCTTGATATATAATTATGTATATAATGTAATGCAATCACTTACATTTAGTGCATAATAACTAAAAATAACTCATAAGTCTCACAATATTAGAATTAACCCTGAATGCATATACGCCTTTATGTACCGTATGTGCACAAAATGCACACTATGCATATCTAAAAAAAACTAGAGGTGATGAGTAAAAACGGATTTCAAATTTGAATTCAGCACCCCAAAATTAGATAAAAACGGGTATTTTTGTGATTGCCTCAATTTCTTTGTAAACCAGTGAGATTACTGATTTTGGGTACTAACCTTAGTACATTCTTTTTTAGTTAAGATTTAGATGTGTACGCCTTATTGGCATTCGATAAAACTCTTTAAAATAAAGAGGTAAAAGTTGCCCCTCTGGCCAGTTTTTCATTAATAGCTGTTGTGTTTATAGTTAGATTTTTTAATGTAAAACCCGAAATGTGTGAACTTTTCACTGTTTCCGTTGGGGTGGAGGGATATTTCAAGAGGTTGGAGCTATCAAGTATTGAATTTTTCTTCAAGCGTTTAAAGGACTTAATTGTTGCAGTCAAGAATAAGTATTTTTTCTTGAATGGAGGTTACCAAGTAGTTATACAAAATAGCATAATTAATGGACCAGTATAGACAGATTTAGGCAGTAGGTTGGCAAGGGCAGCAGCCACTCATTGAGATACTACCGCTAGAGAGTTGGGTCTTTTTACTGGCCAGACACTATTACATTGGATCCCTCTCTTTAGTTACGGCTCATTTTTCTCTTGCCAACACATACACTGAATAGTGTAAGCTATTCTTTCCACACTTTGCTGTACTCGTACACCTTAAAACATTGAAATTACCAAACAACTATTCTTCGGTCAAGGGGTTTACTACTGTACTGTCATTGTTCAGTTGTTACTTTCCTCTTGGTAAGGGTAGAAGAGACTATTTAGTTATGGTAAGCAGCACTTTTAGTAGACTCCAAAATCAAACCATTGTTCTCTAGTCCTGCGCAATGCCCTAGCTTCTGTAACATGGTCTTTCATTGTCCTACTTGTTTTAAGGTACACTCGGCCACACTATTCTACCGTATTTCTCTTCCTCTTGTTTTTTTTTTTTTTTTTTTAACTTTTGTATAGCTTATAATAATAAATCTACTTTAATGTTTTAATACAGCCTATTTTGATTGAATCTTTATTATGGAAAGTAAAACACCAGTTTGCAATCCAACGCAGACTTATTCGTTGATTGAATATTCTCGAACAAATGTTACGTTCTGTCTCTTTGCATGTAATTTGTGTTCGAAAGACACCTTTATAATGGTTAAGTTGTCGAAATAAATCTAATGTTCATGCAAATTGATCATATCAGGGATTTTTTTTCGTTAAGGGTCCGCAAAATAATTATCTCTATAACCTTAAAAGGACACCAAACATGCTCTTTGCATTCACTTTAAGAATGTAGAGAGCTAGTAACTTTGGTTCTCATTAAAGTCCGGTGAAACTGTAAGGAAAATTGCATTAAATTTTTATTATCTACTCTCAGTGAAATATGAATGTTTTATAATACTCTCCACCAGAGGCCGGATTTGATATATATATATATATATATATATATATATATATATATATATATATATATATATATATATATGTGTGTGTGTGTGTGTGTGTGTGTGTATATTTATACATATAAATAATAAAATCAGTTTCCAGAAAGAGGAAAATCTACCTAATATTGCACTCAAAAGCTAAAGCAATCTCTCTCTCTCTCTCTCTCTCTCTCTCTCTCTCTCTCTCTCTCTCTCTCTCTCTCTCTCTCTCTCATTTTATAGAATTATAAGACAAAGGCCTTCCCACTAGCCTTCTCTCTAGTAAAGTCCAAATGTGACTTTTATCTCATTTATCATTATCATTACTTGCTATGATATATATATATATATATATATATATATATATATATATGTGTGTGTGTGTGTGTGTGTGTGTGTGAGTGTGTGTCTGTGTTTCTGTGTAAATTTATTATGAAATGGAGGATGACTAATTCATTTAGTGCAGGCAGACAGAGACAGGTCAATACTTCCTTTTTTTGCACATTATATCTTTCTTACTCCACTATCTTAAACCCCTGATATTCTTATTCATATATATCATAATTATTATATTTATTATTCTATCAACGATATCAATATCTTCATCTCCAATTATTTACGTATCATTCCGCTTCTAATCATATTCCTTTCTTTTTTTTCGATATCCCGCAAATCGTACTTTGCAGTTTGGTTACAGTCTCCACTCTCTAGAATAATTAACAATAATTTTTTATTCTTGTTGTCAGCACCCAAACACTATTACACCCTTAAAAAAGTTCTAAAAGAATGTTTCATTTTCTCCACTGACGAGTGAGACTGTCGAAACTGTCATTAACATAAATATTTCTTTTGCGGAGTGAATGAACACTCCTAGGCAATATACACTATTCCAAGAACTTAATCTGGAGTTTAGATGGAAGGAAAAAACATCACAGTCTAAGGAGAGAGAGAGAGAGAGAGAGAGAGAGAGAGAGAGAGAGAGAGAGAGAGAGAGAGAGAGAGAGAGAGAGAGAGAGAGAGAGAAGGTGGTCTGTGATTAAAAAGAAAGTCAAGGACTGTCAGATCCATTTGCTCTTAGCAAAGAAAAGAGAAACTCAAAGGAAGCTAACTCTCCGTTTCTCTCTTGATAAGGATTCTTCTTTATGTAATTTTCTTCTTTTGAGGAGAAATTTTATTCTCATTGCATCTTTCCACATTATATATATATATATATATATATATATATATATATATATATATATATGTATATATATATATATATATATATATATATGTATATATATATATATATATATATATATATATATATATACATATATATATATATATATATATATATATATATATATATATATATACATATATATATATATATATATATATATACTTTCTCAAATAAAATTAATCTACTGCCCCATCGTGTCCCCTCGGATAAGTATTTTTTTTTCTTTTGTCAGTGCCTTTAGCTTTCATTCCTGTCCTTTTGAAGATAACTTTTCTAACTATTATTCTCCCTAATTTTTTTCTATGACCACAGTTTTAGGTTATAAGATAGTCAGACCTTTATTTTTCACCCGTACATTAAAGTTATTCTTTGTGAAATGCTATTTTTTCTATTCCATAATAATATTAGTTATTTTGGTTTCATTTCCTTAAAATTGGTATTCTCTTATTTTCTTACATTTTAAAAGAATTTAGTTTTTTTTCTGGACCTTCAGTACGTATATTGCAACCTTCATATGATAATAGAATGATCTTCCATTCAAATATATTTTTATTTAAAGACAGGGATTTATACTGCACTAAATGAAATGAAATATATTTGTAGTGATAGAAAATCTTTGGTTATACCTTAAACAACACATTCATCTGATATTCATGATTACGAATCTCTTAATCATTGTACCTCTACATCCATAAAGGAATAACATTATAGGAGAATCATTTAGTAGAGAGCATGACTTCTCTACGCCGAAAAGTCTTATTTCACTTTTAACACCACTGTACACTGCTAATGGATTTGTCCTTGGGTCATACCCCAAGGTCAACCGAGTTTCATTAAAAATTGTTTGAGGAGTTTTTGCGTAATGGTGGTCACTATTTCAAAATAACATTACGATTATTATCAAAGTACTGCTTCGTACTTGTACATTTATGTACTATATCAAAAATTCACAGATATATTCCCAAGTTTGGTCAAGATCAGTAAGTAGGGTTTGGGTAAAGCTGCTCAAAAAAAAAGAAGAAAAAAAATAAAGAAAAAAAATAAATAAACAGATTATCCAAAATGTTACAAATTCATTCTTTGGTCATAGCCAGCACGACTATCAAGTTTGGTCAAAGTCAGTAAAGTGGTTTCTGTGTAAAGTTGCTCACGATCAAACAAACAAACTAGTAAATAAAAAAATGGTCCAAAATGTTACAGATTCATCCTTAGGTCCTATCCAACATGAATATCAAGTTTGTTCACAAACAGATAGAAAGGAGTGGATACACGGTAACATTATAGAATAACAAGGGATAACATTTCTAATAGGAAAAACAGCTTTCCCTAGAGCAAATAGTGAGCTTTCAACAAATTTGATCTTTATTTCCACTGCAAATAAGCCGTTCTGCTGCTATGGACCCCCGCTCCGTTCTTTCCCGACAGTCACAGGTGAGTGCCTGGGACTTTTTTTGTGTGCGAAAACAATATAAGACGTGACTTTTTAACCCTTTTGGGGTTTGTAAAAGGCCACAGTACCTAACAAACACACCTAACCTAACTTAGTAGTTCCCAGGTCGCAGACCTAGCAAGGGGCTAGTCCTTAGACCCCCTGCCCTAAGTCACAAACCTTCCCTGGTCACACACCTAGCCGGAAGGCAAGACCCCCGGACCACCCTTACCAGGTCACAAACCTTCCCATGTCACAGACCTAGCCGGGGATTTGCAGGGACACCTCTTCCCAGGTCACAAACTAAGAGTAAATCACAAATAAATCCCTACATTATGCTGAAGTAAATCACAATTAAATCCTAATCAAAATTCCACTTGGGATACTTAACGTTTGAGGGATAACACAATGAGCTTTTACAAATCTATTCACTACACCTGGAGTACCGTGATATTAACTGTGAAACTTGGCTAGAGCATCGAAATAGCCATAATAGCAGCCATTACACTTTGTTACATTTGGCTCCATAACGCACGGCCAACATGTAACACAGTTACAAAGGAACTAAAGAGTCGTCCTAAGAAAATGGAGTGTGTCACAGACCTGCCTACGTAACACTCAAGCATACACACATGCCCAAATATGGTAAACTTTGACATATGATAGGGGAAGGAAGGAGGAGGAGCTACCTACAAAAGAACGAACAGGAGTAATTCCATTGGTAGAATGAAAGTGGAGGGATGGCTTATGCGTAGGATGAATAAAGTCATTATCACGCAACAAGCTATGCACAAACGCGCAAACAGCAGCAGATACGCCCAAATTTTAAATAAAGCCTAAACAAAAGAGGGAAATAAATATTTCAGGTGAAGAGGATCCCTAAAATTTTTTGCAATTTTTTCGTGAATTTATTATGTGTACCAGAGAATAATGTATAGTGAAGAAAAGGTTAGTTTTACAATTATTTAATGATTTGCCAGTAAATTTTTCACACCCAAAACCCGCGGTTCTCGTTGGGGGGCCCCATTACCATTGCATATATTAGGGTATATCTTTTTAACAGTTTATTAGTAAAGTTTTCCCAATTTTTTCTATAATAATAGTACCGGATACATCTTCGAAAAATCTTTAAGTTTGGCGACGGCAACTAGAAACTTTGTAGCTTTCACTAAAGAATCATTCCTCAGGGGTCATAAACAAAGTACTTATGCACATTTCAATGGAGTTAGTAGCTTGAGTAAAATTATTCTTAGGAATAGCCTAGCTATTGTATCAAATCTTGTAATTCTCATGTCTTAGAGAGAAACCATTCGCCAGCCGTCCATCTCTGCATCTACAAATTGTCATGCTTTACTCTAATTTCGTAGATAATTTTTCTCCTATACACTTGAAATACTTTCTATTGCTGCCCTACATATTAGTGCGAAATTTAAGGATAGTTGTTACAAGTCGGACAATATCACTAAACTTTCAGAGATATCAAAAGGACTATATAAGATCATTGTATTTTCAATGTCTCCAACTAAAATATCGCTTATTACAACTTTGAAGGCCATATTTCAAAATGGCTACCTTCAGAATAAAGTTTGTTCATTTTCTAAAGAAATTTATTTGCAAATTGGAATTCGACCCTGTGTTAACAGAATTTACAGACAGATTTACTCCTTTTCTTATAGATAATTGTTGTTATTTATCAAGTTAGATATAGGCAAGCGATTTTCTGTTAAGAAATGCAAAAACTTTGAAGCATTTTCGATTTTTGGAGCTTTGCCATGCAAAATTCTATTTGATGAAAACTAAAGAGCAGCCAAATTTGTGAAAAAAAAAAAATGCTTGTTGCTACAAAAAGACTTTCACAATGATAAAACTACAACACCAAGGCAAGAACCGGAAGACAGAGTCAGGAGGAGAAGGATATCAAAAAGTCAAACAAAGAGGGAGGCACAAAACCTATCCAAAACAATTAGTTGCTTCATATTCTGATCAATAAGGACAGGAATACTCATCAGATATGCTACATATTGTGCCAAAAGATCGCTGAGATTAATGGCAACCTGTATAGAAGACTGATATTTTTGCTGGTATTTTATCACGAAATTTAGTTGCTTGGGAAGCCAAACATAATTTTATTAGTTTTACGAAATATAGAAACAGATATCGATTCTCTTGTACACAAAACGACCAAGATCATTCTTTTAACACCAACATGGCAACGGTAAGAGCTTTGTTTTGAAACTGTAAATAATATATATAGTGAATAAGGAGAATGTAAAGATAAATATATTCCAATTGAATAACCTTTATATGGTTTATACAAATGAGCTGCAGGAATTTAGGGTCACTGCAGATATAATTAAAACTAAACAAAAGAAAAAACTTCTGGATTATTCTAAAGATGTTAGATTCATGATGTCTTCCAAACGAAGAAGCCAACGTTACTATTATTTTCAAAGGGCAAACATGAAATGTTAGAGGATAAAAGGATTTTAAGGAACTTTAAATGAAACATTTTTATCTTTAGAACTCTCAATCATTTGAAGAGATGAATTTCTTTCACATACTAATAATAGCATAATTCTAGATGATAGTTTAGAAAATTCATGTACAACAGAGTTACCAACGCAAGTTTATAACTTTTACTATCCATGCTCTCCACTGAACAAGCATTGACAACACTGTTTATGTATTAAAGCCAGTGTCTTCAATATCAAAGCAAATTTATTTTGACAGTAAGAATAATTTCCTGAAAAAAGTTACATCTCTAAATCTTAAATGATATAAGACGAATTACTTTTCACAACGAAAAGCCGATCTTTTGAACATATGCCACCAACAAAGGTGATCTTTTATAACTCTTTTGAATCTAGGAAACTTTAAATTACATAAATTCTGGGAGTGGTGTGTAGAGTATTCTTCAGAAATGAATAGTCTATTTTGTCTCACGTTTTTAGACATATGTGAATTCTACATACCATGATGATATGTATAGTATAATAGCTTTTTCGTCAAATGAAATACAATAGAGCAATATATCTAATGTTCAAGATGCACTCGTAGAACATGTAAAAAGAGAAGCCTATGCATATCGTATCCATATATCTTGTATATATATATATATATATATATATATATATATATATATATATATATATATATATATATATATATATATATATATATATATATATATATATAAATATATACATATATACACATACACCATACCATCTCCTAATGACTGGCCTCAGAGGATAGAGAAGGACGTTTGGGTACTGTGCGGATAACAATAGCAGAGATTAAAATGAGTACAATCGCATGAACTGTTCTTGTCGAGGAAGTTGTACTCCTTCTTCCTGTTCTAAAGCTGGATATCTGTGCACAGAATTATGCCATTGCAAAAGTGACCACTAATTTTTTTTTACCAAATTGTTTCAAGAGCTAGGTATTATAAAACACATATCAAATGTACTCAATAAACCTCTCTATAGTTAACTTACAGATACTTGGATTGCAATAACGTGTAACTTATTAATGATTTTTTAGTAAAAAAAAAAAAAATATCTTACTTTAATGAGTAATTCATCGTTTTGAAATTCTAAAAACAAATACTTGATATGGCAGTTTTGTTTATGAAAAGAGTAACGAAATTGTAGATATTAAAATTAATTTACGAGGGAATTTTGTTTATTTGAAAGTAAAACATGATTTTTATATTTTCTTACTCAAATCATAGGGTAACATACGTTATCCAATATCATGCTGCTTGGTATGTGGTGGCCCTCGTGGAAAATGGCAGACATTTCAACAGAAATATATATTTTGATTTGAGCCATTAAAACTATTGTATATAATGGCATTAAATACCTATTTTGAAAGTTTTATATTTTTGCCCCTCCCCCCCCAAAAAAAATAACAGTATCTTCACAAGGGAATTCCACTATTAGGATTTCTCATGTTATCGTAACTTTGCCTCCTCCTCCGTGAGCTCTCTTCTTACCCAATACAAAATAGTTTTGATGTGTTTGCTCCATGTAGTATTTCACCCATTTTCCATTGAGCTAATGCTAAGGCTACACCGACCTCCTGAATTTTCCCGGGCCCTCTAGGCTAGGACCTGAATAGCAGCGATTCTGGGAAAAATACGTTTGCGGACTTTGACAGTCATAGAAAGTCCTTTGCATTTTGAGAAGGTCCGAGATTGTCCTGAATGTCACGCCAGATGCGTTTGCCTGGCCAAAATATCTGGGGTGAGCCTGGAGGTCCGAGGCATCTATGTGATTCCTCCCCCCCCCCCAAAAAAAAAGGCAAAGGGGGGGGGGGATAATAAGAATATAGAAAATTTTAATATTGAGCCTTTTTCCAAAAGTGTGTGTGAAATTTTACATATAATAAGAAAAACACTAGTAAATGCCAATAAATAGAAATTAAATTTGTACATTACAAAGAAAAAAACAAATGGAAACTAGTACTATATATGTAGAAATCAAATGAGGAATAAAGAAATAGCTTAAAATGATATTAAAAAAAAGTAATATCTCGGAGTAATTGATAAATAGATCCGACACAAACACACACATATGCACATAATAAAATATCTGTCGTAAATATAAAAGTAAATACTGTTAGTTTTCTTCTTATTAAAGTATTATGTATGTTTTGTATTTAGTATTTTTGGCCTCCAATACCTAGCAACTTTGTAATATTTGTCTGTTTTAGTTACTGATAGGAATAAATTTTAATTGGTGTTGCCTTTTTTGTTTGAATATTTTTTTTATTAGATATGTAGTTTAATGTGAATTTGTTTAGTTTATATTTGACATAAATTTTGGTGTTAGGCATATCATAAGCACTCTCTCTCTCTCACTCTCTGTTAATCCGCATCAACTGATTAGGAAATGCAATGCATGTCATGTCCCAACACACCTTACTTGCGTGGAAGTACAAGAAAAAATAAATACTAAAGACACAAAGGTATTCTGCTCAACATGCTTAATCTGGATAGGAAATATAATCAAAGCGAGACTGAATCTGCAAATAGTAGTAGTAGAAGAAGAAGAAGAAAAAGAAGAAGAAGAAGAAGAAGAAGAGGATATGTGTAAGGATGCAGGGGAAATCATTGATACAACATATGATGCCATTCAGCAACATACTTACGAAGAAATAGATTATCAGATGGAAACAAATAATAGACCCAAGAGAGTCTACCTGGGCCTACATCCTTTAGGGAAGAGCAAGAAAAAGAAAAAAGAAAAAAAAGAAAGATATAGTCTGCAATTTACTGAAAAGAGGGAATTTCAGATTTGGCGAAAGATGCTACTACAAGCATCCGAAGATATGCCATAATTATGAAATATATGGACGAATGCAGAGATCTCCATCCGAAAATATGCAAAAACCTGAAAGAAGGAAAAGAATGCAAATTAAAAAAAAAGTTGTCGAAATATGCATCCTGCAACCATGATTGAAAGTCATAAAATTCAAAAGCAAACAGACAAGAAAAATTAAAGCTAAAATGAAAAAAGAAAAAGAAAAAAACAAAAACAAAAACAAGACGAGTATATACCGCGCTATGCACAAAAGGCCCCAAGATACAATGCCTTTCAACCTAAATATGCACATTTAGAGCCCAACTACAAAGAATGCATCTATAATGCCAGGGGTTGGTGCAGATATGGGGATAATTGCAGGTATTCACACCAAAATAAATATGAAGGCAAAATGGCAAATATAATAGAAAATTTGGATATTTTAATGGCAGAATTCCCAGAAATAAAGAAAAGAACTTCATATCAGAACAGGAAGGAAACATGGGAGAATCCATATTATCACCAATGTTAGATTATGGGGATGAAACACAAACCATCATAGTGATAAATGCACAAGGTTTAGTCACGAGTAACTCTAAAAGGAAAATAGAGTTTTTAGAAGAACTAACCTAAATTGAAAAAAAAAATAGATATATTAAATATAACTAAAACATGGTATTCCCAAGAGACTGGCAGTGATGACCAGATAAAGGGTTTCCAAACATATAGATCAGACAGAACAAATAGGAATCAAGGGGGAACCGCCATATATGGAAGAGACACAAATCAAGGAAAAGTCTGTCAAAAATACAGCAACAGAATGTGAATTAATTGCGGTAGAATTTGAATATGAAAAATGGGTGAATATTGTAGTTTACTAACCCCCAAATACTAAGGAGTTTGACACAATAATAGAAAAAAAATAGATGATATATGTAGAAACCATAAAGACTGGAATATACTCCCATCCGGAAATTTTAACTTTCCTTTTGTGGATTGGAAAGAATGGATAAAAGAAAGTGGTTGTATATATACATATAAAAAAAGAGTAATAGTAGCGCAGAAGATAGGAGGCAATTTGAAAAGCTTCAAGATATGTTATTAGAACATAATAAGCAACAAATAAACCACATTCCAACAAGAAAAGACAATGTCCTAGATTTAGTATATGTGAATTAGGTGAATTATGTTAACCCTGGATAGGTACGATGGGTCGTTCGCGACCCCGAGCGTAAAAAAAAAACAGGTTTTTCTCACGTGACTCACCCCCGTGACTGAATTTGTGGGTGATCGACCTGCAGGAGGTGTCTCCCCTACACGCTCTAGTAGTGTCCAGATGTGCATTGCTGTAGCTGTACTCCTTCCCCGATTTCTGAGAAGCGTCGGGGTCGAGCGCGACCGAGTTTACCCTTCTAAGGTAGTTTGCATAATTATCAAAGTTATTACGTATTATGAAATTGTCGTAGAATGGTGCAACTTGTATAGGTTATCAGTTGTGGAAAGTCTTGGTGGATTGTTTGGCTACCATGTGCATGATTTTTTTTTTAGTTAAAATGTCGTTCATTACCACGAGGACCATTTTACCGCGAGTGCCCCTTTTTCATTTTTTTTCATTTTTTTGCCAAGTAATTTTTCCGTAAAATATTGCCAAATAGTGTCGTAAAACTTTTTCTTGTTTAGTGTTGGAAAGTGTGTCTAGATGATCTGGCTACCCATGCATGACTTTGTTTTTGTCAGATACGACGTAGTTATTGGTATATTGGGTATTTAACTGCGGTTACCAATTTCTGTTTTTTTTCAATATTTGTAAAAATTACTACGTAGTAAGGAATTGCCGTATATTATTCATTTTTTTTTTCATGTTTATGTGTTAGAAAGTGTGCCTTGATGGTTGGGCTAACACGTGCATGTCTTTTTTTTTTATCTGAGATGCCGTATATTAGAATGTCGGGCATTTTACCGCGAGTACCCCTTTTTCATTTTTTTTCATTTTTTTGCCAAGTCATTTTTCCGTAAGATATTGCGAAATACTGTCGTAAAACTTTAGCTTTTTTAGTGTTGGAAAGTGTGTCTAGATGATCTGGCTACCCATGCGTGATTTTGTTTTTGTCAGATACGACGTAGTTATTGGTATATTGGGTATTTAACTGCGGTTGCCAATTTCTGTTTTTTTTCAATATTTGTAAAAATTTACTACGTAGTAAGGAATTGCCGTATATTATTGATTTTTTTTTCATGTTTATGTGTTAGAAAGTGTGCCTTGATGGTTGGGCTAACACGTGCATGTCTTTTTTTTTTTTATCTGAGATGCCGTATATTAGAATGTTGGGCGTTTTTCCGCGAGTGGCCCTTTTTATTTGTTTTGCATTTTTTTGCTTAGTCATGTTACCGTAAGGAATTGGCAAGTAGTGTCGCAAAACTTATATTTTTATAGTGTTGGAAAGTGTTTCTAGATGATCTGGCTACCCATGCCTATTTTTTTTTTAGCCAGATATGGCGTATATATAAGTATGTGTTCGATTTTCCTGTGATTGCCATTTTTTCGTTTTTTCCCATTTCTTTCAAAATTACTACGTACTAAGGAACTATCACAGAGTAATGATTCATTTATATGTTTATTTGTCGGGAAATGTGCCTTTGATGGTTTGCCTAGCACGTGGCTGAAATTTTTTTTTTCTGAAATGCCGTATATTAGAATGGCCATTTTTCCACGAGTGCCCCTTTTTATTTGTTTTGCATTTTTTTGCTTAGTCATGTTACCGTAAGGAATTGGCAAGTAGTGTCGCAAAACTTATAATTTTATAGTGTTGGAAAGTCTTTCTAGATGATCTGGCTACCCATGCCTATCTTTTTTTTTTTAGCCAGATATGGCGTATATATAGGTTTGTGTTCGATTTTCCTGTGATTGCCATTTTTTCGTTTTTTCCCATTTCTTTCAAAATTACTACGTACTAAGGAACTATCACAGAGTAATGATTCATTTAGATGTTTATTTGTCGGAAAATGTGCCTTGATGGTTTGCCTAGCACGTAGCTGAATTCTCTTTTTCTGAAATGCCGTATATTAGAATGTTAGCCATTTTTCCGCGAGTGCCCCTTTTTATTTGTTTTGCATTTTTTCGCTTAGTCATGTTACCGTAAGGAATTGGCAAGTAGTGTCGCAAAACTTATATTTTTATAGTGTTGGAAAGTGTTTCTAGATGATCTGGCTACCCATGCCTATCTTTTTTTTAGCCAGATATGGCGTATATATAGGTATGTGTTCGATTTTCCGGTGATTGCCATTTTTTCGTTTTTTCCCAATTCTTTCAAAATTACTACGTACTAAGGAACTATCATAGAGTAATGATTCCTCTAGATGTTTATTTGTCGGAAAATTTTGTTTACTTTTTTTTTGATTGAATATCATCAAATTTTTTTAGCTAAAATATTATATTGTTTTAAATTTTTTTTTTTCGATTTTATTTCCCTTCAAAAAATTTTTTTTGGGTCAGAATTTCAATTTTATAGTCGTAAAATAATCGACAATTATCCAGCAACCCACCATACAATTTTTATGCATATCCAATAATAATTAGATTAGTAAATAACACCTTGAAATTGACATACCCTTCCTACATTTCAAGTGGCAGATTAGGGAGTCTGAGTCAGTGTGGTTGGCGGCCATTTTGTGGACATATCCGAAGCGTAAGCTGCCCTATCTATATATATTCTTGTTCCCTATAGAATTTGTGATATTTTGGTATATTTTTACCTGCATAAATATCATATTATATATTAAATATATGTATTTTTTTACGAAATTTCTAAGTACTCAAAAAATTACCTTTAGATATGGCCCCTGATATAAATGTAATTTACAAAATAATGAAGATTTTTTTACATATTTCTATTTTAGGATAACATATGTTTATTCCCTAAAAAAATTAGCAACTTCCTATTTCATTTGGGTACCCAAAAAAATTCATGAAATTTGGACAAATTTTTTTGGCCAAAAAAAGTTACTCTTTTTTTCTCATTTCAGATCTTCACCTCCATGGGTCTGACTTCATCCAAAATACATCAAGATGTGTCCTAAACATTCAAGAATCAATTCCTAAAAGGATTTGTGTATATATGTATAAACTTTTTTTTTATGAATTTTTATGTCAGGTCTTTTTTTTTTTACTTAATTTTTTAAAATATTTATAATAAATAGTTTTTCTGCAGATGAGTAGTATTTATCTTTACAGTTGTTTTAAGCATTCATTGAAGTTTTTTTTTGGCAAAAGAAAAAAGGAGGTTACTGCAAAAACTGATTTTTCAAGAATTTTTTTTGGCGTCGGGGTCGTTCGCGTCCGAGTATACCCTTAAAGGGGTGTCCGAGGAGCGTACCTATCCAGGGTTAAAGAAATAATAGTGTATAACACAGGAATT
>NC_090745.1:75836089-75843589 GCF_036898095.1 Palaemon carinicauda
AACCCTGTTTGGTTTTAAGGCTGTCCAGGCTATCTAAATGTGACGATTTGTGAAATTGATGAAATATTACATTTTCAACAATATGAAGGAGAGATCACTCGCTAAGTAAAATAATGTGTACTATGGCCAAAAAATAATGGACATAACGAAAAATGCTTTTGTATTATCCTAATAGTAACAAGTATCCTGTTCCAATAAGACATTGAGAAATGAGGGTTAGATTGTTTAAAGACTGACGGTTTTAAAACATTCAAGGAAATTTATTTAATATCATTAAAGTAACAATGCAGTTCCCTTACACTGTTGAGCCTAAACAGCTGCCAATTTTCCACATTTTCTCATGAAAAGGTCCAGCCACATTCAGTAACCACATTAATCGCAATTTTTCTTTTAATCTAAATCTAAGCACAATAAAAACATAAAGAAAATCATTATGATTATGTTTCAATATATTAAGAGTCTAAAAAGGGAATGACATTGCTTGAGCAATCAAAACACAAGGGCCCATTATCACTATGATGAACATGCAAGTAATATCTAATTTCTGTTACTATTTGCCTCACGACTTTTTATGCTCTCAAACACAAAGCCACAATAACTCATACCCATCGAATTTAGTTTTTCTGTTTCAGATCCTACACCGAAAATCATCAAGCATTAAGTAAGTTGTGTGGAGGTAGCATAGAAGGCCAGTAACCCTCAGAACAAGTCTCCAAAACAAAATGGAGTGGATGGAATTTAGAATTTCGGGCTCAATTACTTAGCTCTGGATCCTGTAAGGCCATTCAGCTCCCAAGTGAAACGGGGGGGAAAACCATGTAGTGGCAGTATGAAGTAAAAGTTAAGATATTGAAGAAAGAACACGGAATTAAAGTAAAGCCGAGGGAGTAAAAGCGAAGCCGCTAGAGGCCGTAGAAACACTACAGAAACCCTAAGTAATGTTTGGATAGCAACACGGAGGTGCAATGATGATACTGGTGACCCTCTACGAAGAGAGAACAGAAGGTTCACATATGAACAAGAAAAAGAAAAAAAAAGCAGAGCAATTAATTAAAACAACTCTGATATCCCAGGAGGCCTATATATAGAATAAGAATAATCAAATTAAAATCAGAAAAAAAATATGGCAATATAGGATTTGGATTTATGGATTTGTGGTCGATTGCCAGGCACCGGGATCTAAAGTAATATTGGATGGTACTAGGAAAGTATTACAACACCTTTCAAACTTAAGAATACTGATCAAAATAACACATCGTTGAAGGTAGGTCTCTGTTAACAGTAAAATGGAATATAAAGGCAGAGAGTCTGAAAGCCAGCATTTTATTGTTAGCACGATCTGTGGAATGAAACTGGAATCTGATAAGAGTCGGAACTACCGACACCAGTGATCCCATGATATGGAATCGAGAATGAGGAACTGAACTATTTTATTATTTTATAAATTATCAATAGTTGTCCATGGCTTAAGAAACAGTTGATAACATAACACTCAAAAGTATTGACATTTTACAAATTACAGCCCAATTAAATTTAAATATCAGGAATCCAAAGTTTAGCCAAACACAAACCATGAAGAATAGGAGTAGAGTGACGTCAATGAAATCAATTACATTATTCCTCCTAAATGATGATAACTGATATTCCTTGGAGCTTATATTTTTCTGTTCATATGGTAATTTTTTCAATATCATTCGCTCTTGTTTTACTTATACTTCCCAATAAAAGAAAAAGACTATTGTGTCATAATTATAATATTTTTTTTTTTTGCGTAAGAATTCTCCAATGGTGTATGGGAAACCAATGCTTATTCGCTTGACAAGACTTTCATCTAATAATTGCAATTTGAAATTCTATATGAAATTACTTACATATTTTGGTTAGGAAAACAAAATTTATGTTACCGCTATTAAGGTTGAGCTCTGATATGCGGCACGTAGTATTGAGTATCTTATTATTAATTTAATTCTAACTGCTAAACAACAGATAGAGTTTCCTAGTGATTTCATTTAATCTTAATCTGTATTTTTTCCTTACAAAAGCTTCAAAATATTTTGATTTTTCTTAAATAAACCTTTATCTTTTCTTTACATATCCAAAATCTTATCCAAGGTTTTTTATTCTCTATATTCTTAATTTTTATTTTTCTCTGTATATTTCTTATTCTTCTTTCGCAAATGCTTCTTTGATATTTACTTGAAAGAAATATTGTACATATCCACCTTTAGAGAGAGCTTCAGCTTCATCCATCCGATTCTATTGTAACACCCAATCCTCAAGATAACAAAATAATGATGTCTAAATAATGATAAATGGCTGAATAATGAAGGGAGATAATTTACATAAAAAAAATCAAGGGTCTTCGATTACAACGAGCACATGATTGCTAGTAGAGCGTTTAAGATATCTTCGAAATCCATAATTTAAATCTGGTCAGTAAATAAAGGCTATATGGAAATTAGGCTGAATATGAATTGCCTATTTACTGAGAATCCTTATTTTTCTATAGAAATATATGCTTGGAGGCACAATCATGAGTTTTAAGTATTATTTCAGTCAGAACGGTCAGAGCATTAATATAATAATGTCTATGAATGGCTATTGGCTCACAAAATTTCTCTTTGGTGTCACGTAGAGGTGTATGATAAAATAGTGAAGGATCTAATATTGTCAGAGATAAGTGATAAAAAAAATACAATTCCTAACGTAAATCTCATCGACAACACCAGGTAAAATAGACGTTTGGGAAAAAAATGCACACATTTGTTAATAAAAGTGCATGGAGAAAGAGGATAATATGGGTTGTAACCGGGATGGGAATATGTCCAGGGGTAGGGGGAATTTCTGTTAAAAACATCTTTTATGGGCAAAACATAGGCATTTTCTGTGTAGATACAGGAATTCCATTCATCCGGGGATAAATTCCCCAAATATTGTGAGACCTATACTGCGACTTTTCCATGTTACCTTTCTGGTATAGCTAACTGCAATGGGCTGCAGTACTTTGCAATAATAGGTCAAGTAATAATATAAAAGAAAGCGTACACTATTATTATTATTATTATTATTATTATTATTATTATTATTATTATTATTATTAAATGCTAAGCTACAACCCTAGTTGGAAAAGCAGGATGCTATAAGCCCAGGGACTCCAACAGGGAAAATAGCCCAGTGAGGAAAGGAAATAAGGAAAAATAGAATATTTTAAGAATAGTAACAACATTAAAATGAATATTTCCTATATAAACTTTAAAAACTATAACAAAAGAAGAGGAAGAGAAACTAGATACAACAGTGTGCCCGAATGTTCCCTCAAGCAAGAGAACTCTAACCCAAGACAATGGAATACCGTGGTACAGAGGCTATGGCACTACCCAAGTCTAGAGAACAACGGTTTGATTTTGGAGTGTCCTTCTCCAAGAAGAGCTGCTTACCATAGCTGAAGAGTCTCTTCTACCCTTACCAAGAGGAAAGTAGCCACTGAAATTAGAGTGCAGTAGTTAACCCCTTGAGAGAAGAAGAATAGTTTGGTAATCTCAGTGCTGTCAGGTGTATGAGGACAAAGGAGAATCTGTAAAGAATAGGCCAGGCTATTCGGTGTGTGTGTAGGCAAAAGGAAAGAACTGTAACCACAGTTAGGGTCCTATGTAGTACTGTCTGGCCAGTCAAAGGACCCCCGTTTCAGTATGTAAACAAGTGAGCAAGTCCTGAACGCGGACATGGTCCTCGTAGAGGACATACCTCCGCCAAGGTGACCTTGACCTTCACGTGACCTTGACCTTCACGTGACCTTGACCTTCAAGTGACCTGCTTGACTTTTGACCTTCAAGTGATCTTTGTTCATTTGCCACTGATACTTAATATGACATTGATATAATGCACCAATATGACCTTGACCTTTGACCTTTATAAATTTGAACATCACCCATGGGTTTCGCCTGGACTAGGACTTCCCTGATGGCTTATGCAAAAGTCAGTGCTTTATTTCTGTCTCTTGATATGGCCACTTATGTCATAGTGACACCAGTGACCCCTGTGACCTTGACCTTGGGGTGACCTTGACCAAAATTTAATCAGTTCTTCCATACACATTGGGGAACTACTTGGCCAAGTTTGAAGTGATTCCGTGTAGAAATGTGGCCTCTACGTTGTCCACAGACAGACAGACAAACAGAGAAACAAACAAACAAACAAACAAACAAACCGAACCGAAAACATAACCTCCTGGCGGAGGTAATAAGCAATGGGACTTTAGAAAATAAAATATTTTGTTTATAGTTTATTGTATAGATTATACACAATAATGAGAGAGAGAGAGAGAGAGAGAGAGAGAGAGAGAGAGAGAGAGAGAGAGAGAGAGAGAGAGAGAGAGAGAGAGAGAGAGAGAGAGAGAGAGACCTCTGCTGAAAAAAAAACAATCAAAACCAATTACGCTTAACTTCACACATTTATCATGGTATTCTACCCGAGGACAAGGCATTAGTTTCGCTCGCCTCTTCAATCAAAAGAAAAATGGGACATGAAGTCATCCTGTAATGGGTTTCAATGTAAACAAGAGAACCTGTTTATGATGGCAAGAATATGAGAAACTCAGAAACCGCATTTCTCACGTCTGATTTAAATTAGGATATCGCGTTACAACGTGCAATAACATTGAATGACATAGTGTACAATTACTTCCTGCCATACCGTGCTGTTATAACTCTTCAGGGATAGTATTCAACCAACCCAGTTTAATCAAATATTTTGGATAGGTAAATTGGTTTTGCTTTGAATAGACTATCAGGGTGGTAGGAAATTTAATATATAATGGACATTGCAATAACTATATATTTTTGGATATGGAATAGTGATTACTCTTAACAACTCACAAGCTAAAGAAAAATATTAGAATATACTAAATAATTCAATAACTTTTTAGAGTATTGACAAGTATTACTTAGATGCAAATGTTGAGCTACAGATTGTTCTTAACAATGAATAAACTCAACCTATGGTGTTTATTCGCAAAATAGAGTCACTTCGATAGTAAAAACTACTTGTGGCGCAACCTTTGAAAATATAAAAGTCATGTGTGTTCGCGGAAAAACTATCAGAAATAACCACGTGTTAAAAATTTACTGACTGAAGATAGGCTGATTTCGACTTGAAGTACGAAACAAGAGTTTTACTGCAATATGCAAAGCATAGTTGGATTAAATTCTTTTCTCTAACGTGTGATTCGAATTTGGATTTCAGAATTTGGGCAAGAATATTCGGCAGAGGGTCCAATGGAGGAAATTCATCAACCATGTGTCTCAGGGGTATACCTTGCTGCTGCAGTAGGAGAAAAACGATAAGAGGTTCGCTAGCTGGGTAAAAGAAAGGAAGATTAAAATGTAGGTGCAGAGACCAGTCAGGAGGAAGCATACATAGATATCTTGAAAATATTGAAAATACATTTACATTTTCATAATCTATGATATTTTCTAAGGTATTTTTGTTTACAGACTTTTGTACTGTTTTATATACTAAGACTGCTAGGCCTGATTATTGAAGTAACTGTTTTTGTAATTGATTTTCTGTTTAAGGGAATTTCCGGAGTTTTAAAAAAGTAATCATGGGTAAATATACAAAATAATGTAAACAAATACATAGATTAAGCATTAAAGAATACAAAAAAAGCTAAATATAAATTATAGACTTGAATTCTTATTTATCCAAAATATTTCCTTATCGGTACTCAAAATGGCTCTTCATACTTTACTTCAAGGGCATCTAAGACCTTAGAATCTGGGGTTATTCTTCAAAGGAGAGGGCTGGGAGTGCGGTCCGGAGCTTTTGCCTACAGGTTTCTTGGAGCAGCCCTGCTAACAGGAATTTACCTGCTCCCTATATTGCGTCGTAGCCTTGGCTCCGAGGAAGCCTCAGAAGCATAGGAGAACACTGATATCAACCCAAGAATTGACACTGTCTTAAGCAAATTTGTCAAAACTGCAAGATATTTCAAGGCTGGCAAGTTGGCAGAACCCCTTTTGAAGATTACCTACAACAAATGGGTTTCTGTTGATAACTCACAAGTGGAATGCGAGCCTTGCACCATAGGAGCGAGCGATACCCGCATTGGCAAGACATACACAGCTGATACTGGGTACGTGTAAATCAAAGAGCGTGTGCTGGTCCTGTGACAATGAGTGTGCAAGCACGCGCCTGCCCCATGTGGACTAACTTGCCAGGTAAAGTATTCCCAACAATCTGTGAGCACTATCAAGGTACATGTGGATAAGTGGGGCACTCAAGCAGATGACTTACTGCACTATGAACCCTGCCAGATGAGTGTCATGGTGATCAATCCTGGTGCGCTGGCACAAAAAAACCTGTGAACGCTCAAAGAGTCTCACGAGACTGTAGTTGTGCATTAGGCATTATACTGGTTCACAGGAGGATCACACAAGTGGTTGTCCACAAGCTTTAGAGACCTCAGCTCCAAAGAACTAGAGCATACTGGTGACGAATCACACTTGTAATTCCGAGGTACCTGGGGGATAGACTCCAAGGCAAGGACAACTTCTATTACTTTCTGGGGTGTCTGCTTAAAGTTTGTGAAGGGTAGCTGGGCTCAGAAAGGTGAGGGGAGGCAAGCCTGTCCTAGCACAGAGTAAGCTCACCAAGCACACTCTCTCCAGTGCACTCAAATGAGTAATAACCCCCACATCCTCGGATGGGCAAGGAAATGCTGTGGACAAATAAGGTCCAGGTGGCATGAGACCAAATAAAAGGGATTCTCTCCCTAGAAGAAAATGTGCCGAAGCCAACCCAACAAGAGCAGAAACACTTTCCTGCTGATTTCCGCTTACCGACACCTCACTGAGAGATACAAGAATTATTTCCTGATCAAGGGGCTTCCCAATGGTTAAAAAGTCACCAATTTAGATTAAAAATCACCGAAGGAGCCCGAAAAAAAGAGGCTAAGGATTGGGTACCAGGAGAGAGAAAGAAAAGTCGACACTTCTTCGGCTTCAAGGTGCATTCCAAAGGTAAATAATTTTTTTTAGACTTCCTCCTCCTAATACTGCTCCCAGTGGAGGATTGCCACTCTCAACACTTGTTGCATGATGAGGCCTGCGTGCAACAGAGGGAAAAGAGATCAACTAAGCCAGCTTTAGAACCAAAGAAGAGAACGATTGTTTTAAACCATGGCTGAAATAAAAATGTGATAACATTCTTCATATCTTCAATTATGAGAAAATAATTTGAAGAAATGAAATTGCTGTACTTTAAACAAATATATACAAATGCTAAATTAACCATTGAAATATCTGCATAAATCTTATTTTTATTAATTTTTACCGCTGCAAAGCGGATACCGTTTCTGGTATATATATATATATATATATATATATATATATATATATATATATAAATGTATATATATACATATATATTTATATATATATATATATATATATATATATATATGTATATATATACATATATATATATATATATATATATATA
>NC_090745.1:75851089-75853589 GCF_036898095.1 Palaemon carinicauda
AAAGACATGGATATCAAATGATACTTGGGATACTATAGAAAAGGACACAAAGACAGAAATTGATTGTAGAAAATTTTCTAGGAAGTAATGATAATTATAAGGTAGAGCATGCTGAGTATTCCAATATTGATAGTGAAGTAAAAAGAAAAGCCAGGAATGACTGGAGAGAATATTGAGACAGTAAAGCAAATGAGGCTGACAAAGCTGGGAATTCAGGGAGTGGCTATGGTGCAATAATTGCTCATTGAATTATTAATGAAATTGCTACTCGGTCAAAGAAGAAGGAGCTTATACCCATCAAAAAGAGAGATGGATCTGTTATAACGACCGAGGACGAAGAAAGGCAAAGTTAGATGGAACACTTTAGTGAGGTCATGAGTGGGAGATATGAAGGGAATAATTTCATTGATATACCTGAACCTGAGGAAGATCTTGATGTTCCCATGAATAATTTCAGTGTGTTAGGTCGAAGCTATTTCTGGAAAACTTAAGAGATGGAAAGCCCTTGGATACGATGGAATAACTAACTACTGAGATGTGATTGGCTGAAAATGAAGAGACAAAATCTGATGAATTGGAGCTAGGATTGTTGGTGAAAATGGCCAAAAAATGGGTGTGATTGATTACAATAATTACAAGGGCACCACGCCTTCGTCAGTTGTCATGAAAATATATAGTTGGTTATTCTAAAGAGGCTAGAGAGAAAGACCGATGAAAAGCTGAGAGATGAACAAGCGGGATTTAGAAAAGATAGAAGCTGTAGTAACCAAATTTAAATTTAAAGACTTGTTATACAGCAATGTGTAGAATATAGGAATCCACTGTTGATAGCATTTGTGGACTAGGAAAAAGCCTTTGATAGAGTGCACCAGTCAATTCTGTGGAGAATCCTGCGTTATGGAGCTCCTCATAAATATGTGAATTTTCTTAAGTCTGTTCATGAACATAGTAAGTGCAAAGTTAATGTTGGTGGAGCCCTGTCAAATGAATTTCCAGTGAACAATGTAGTGCTCAAAGGGAATGTGTTATCACCTATGTTGTTTATCCTCCTCATGGATTTTGTAATGCATAGAACAGTAGGAGATGGTGGAGAAGGATTGGACTGGATTGGTAATAGGAAGTTAGCAGACCTAGAGTATGCTGATGACGCAGTCCTTAATAGCAGAACACCACAGGATTTGCAATGCTTGCTTATGGGAATGCATAAAATATCACAGGAGGTTGGGCTCAAGATAAATAGAAGAAAGACAGAGATGATGCGAACGGTATGTGCAATAGAAGATAAAATATCTTTGGAAGAAGAAAAGATTAATGAGGTAGAATCATTGGAATATTTAGGAACTATGATCTCTAATACAGAAATGAACAAGCGTGATTTAGAAAAGGTAGAAGTTGTACTTAACAAATTTTCATTTTAAGACATGTTATACAGTAATGGCAATAAGGTAAATTAAGTCTCTCTCTCTCTCTCTCTCTCTCTCTCTCTCTCTCTCTCTCTCTCTCTCTCTCTCTCTCTCATGCCAGAAAACTCTAAATCAATCTCTCTCTCTCTCTCATGCCAGAAAACTCCAAATCAATCTCTCTGTTGATGACATTTGTGGACTATCAAAAAGCTTTTGATAGTACGCACCGGCCAATTTTGTGGAGAGTCCTGCATTATTTTGGAGTTCCTGATAAATATGTGAATTTGGTTAAATCTGTTCATGAGCAAAATAAGTGCAAAGTTAATGTTAGTCGAGTCCTATTAAATGTATTTTCAGTGAACAGTAGAGTACTCCAAGGGAATGTGTTGTAACCTATGTTGTTTATCCTTCTCATGGATTTTGAAATGCATGGAATAGTTGGAGATGGTGGAGAAGGATTGAACTGGATTGGTATTAAGAAGTTAGCCGGCATAGAGTATGCTGATGACACTGCCCTTAATAGCAGAACACCACTGGATTTGCAATGCTTGCTTACCAGAATGCATAAAATATCACAGGAGGTCAGGCTCAAGATAAACAGAAGAAAGACAGAGATGGTGCGAAAGGAATGTACAATGGAAAATGAAATATCATTGGAAGGAGAAAGGATTAATGAGGTAGAATCATTTAAATATTTAGGAACTATGATCTCTAATACAGGGTCTTTAGAATTGGAGTTTAATGAAAGATTGATAAAAAAAATATCAGACAATAGCTAGATTAATTAAAATTTGGAAATCGAATCGCCTGATATTGCACTCAAAAATCAGGCTATATATCAGTTTAATGAGAGCAGTGTTACTGTATGGACACGAGTTGTAGTATGACTATGAAACAATATCTAACAGATTTTGTAGATTTGAAATCAAAACCCTCAGAAAAATATTAGAAGTTAAATGGCAGGACAGGATTAGAAATGAAACTATTAGAGAGATTACTCGAGTTCTATATGTGGATGAGATCATGGTGAGGGGCAGATGGAGATAGTTTGAGCATGCTCTTTGCACTCTCCAAGAGAGATTAGTTCACCCGACTTT
>NC_090745.1:75856089-75861089 GCF_036898095.1 Palaemon carinicauda
TCCAGTCTTACCTACAAAAATGGCAGAACAATTTCAACATTGTGTCTGATACCACCAAAAATCAGAATGGGTGATCACAGGAAGGAATCGTCTAATTAAAAAAAAAAAAAAAAAAAAAAAAAAAAAAAAAAAAAAAAAAAAAAAAAAAAAAAAAAAAACAATTAGTAATGTAGCAATACACTATAGAGAACTACCTACCTACCAATAATGTTGAATCGGCTAAGAGGCATCATCAGCATCTAACTGGGAAAATAACACCATTCCCAGGGAGCTAAAAGGATGCAGAAGGAAAAGCAATGTGAGTATGTCATTGATAGACTACAAGAAAGCCACCAGAATGATACTATAATCATGGCTGATAGAATGTTTAAAGATATATGGTTCAGAGAAACACTCTATCAATTCCCTCAGAAATATAATGCAGAACTGGAAAATTTTATTTACATGTACTGGAAAACCGCTTGAGGAGGTAAACATCAGAAGAAATATTTTCCAAAGGAAATTCCTATTCTCACTCCTCTACTATTAAGAGTAATGGGTGCATTGATGGGTCCAACAAATCTTTATTTAGCCACGTTATATATACATTAAATCTATCTCTTTTATGTTAAAGACCTGTGAAATGTTTATTTTGAAGTATTGGATATTAATGTAAGTGTAAAACCATGTAATAATTTATAGTTCAAAGATGTCATTGTATTTTTTACCAATAGCTTCTGGATATTGCTCCTAACTTATTCTTCGTCACCAATCACCAGGCGTGCGTATTGTGTGATAATCCGTTAAGAATCTTCAGGAACTTTATAGAAAACAGGTGTAGGAGTAACAAATAAAGGATGGGAGATGAGGTAATGAAAGAGCTGCTTCATTTTTCCCCGAGTGAACATTGCTCTTGTAGAGACTTTCATTGACTCCTGTTGTGACCTGCCAATTTGTACTTCATTTACAAAGATACAAATTTTGGAAGAAGATAAGTATTCCTTGAAAGATCGAACATCATCAGATGATGTGTTCCTGTGTATATTTTCTTTTTCTTTTATATCTGAAAATACGTCCTGAAAAAGCTTTCCAAAATCACAACTGAGTTTTGTCATCAGATGTTTCTCCCTTCAGAGACTTATGAAGCTAAGGCCTACATTATCATGCGAGTTTCTTTTTTTATATAAATCATCATGAAATTGTGGAACTGTGCGTGTTTTGCGGATATTGTAATATATTATATATACTTATATTTAATCTTAAATCCATAATTGTTAATATTTGTTGGCTTTTCACTGTTACTTTATTGCTATTTTTTATGCTAAATGAATTATCAAGGGAATGAGACATTATAGCTTACAATAAAAAGCCACCTTTGTAATCAACCTATTTAGTAAAAAAACCTTTCTCTTTTCATGAACAGAGAATGACTTCAGTAAATCGAGATCAAAATAATTACTGTACATTTCGGCAATTCTCCAAACAATGGAAAATTCTGAACCTATTTCCATTATCCAATTCTTTCAATTTATGTTTTGAAAAACCCTTTTTTGAGTGAAATCGTCAAATTTGGGTCAGATGGCGTGTTGGAGAGTTTAGGAAAAGTCTCTATAGCTCTTGAGTTCCGAGTACTTTTATGTCTTTTGTTTATTGGTTAGTAGCTCCTTTGCCTATCCTTTGAATACGTTAAGGTTCGATACTAATGTCATGTAGAAATTTGTGTATTGAATAGGAAGTTGTACCGTTGATTTACATCACATCTCTCTCTCTCTCTCTCTCTCTCTCTCTCTCTACAGTATATATATACATATATATATATATATATATATATATATATATATATATATATATATATATATAATATATATATATATATAAATATATATATATATATAAATATATATATATATATATATATAATATTTATATATATATATATATATATATATATATATATATATATATATATATATATATATATATATATATATATATATATATATATATATATATATATATATATATATATAGGTAGTAGGTTGGCCAGGGCACCAGCCGCCCGTTAAGATACTACCACTAGAGAGTTATGGGGTCCTTTGACTGGCCAGACAGTATTACATTGGATCTTTTTCTCTGGTTACGGTTCTTTCCCTTTGCCTACACAGACACCGAATAGTCTGGCCTATTCTATACAGATTCTCCTCTATCCTCATACACCTGACAACACTGAGATTACCAAACAATTCTTCTCTCGAGGGGTTAACTACTAAACTGTATTTGTTCAGTGGCCACTTTCCTCTTGGTAAGGGTAGAAGAGGCTCTTTAGCTATGGTAAGCAGTAGAAGAGGCTCTTTAGCTATGGTAAGCAGCTCTTCTAGGAGAAGGACACTCCAAAATCAAACCATTGTTCTCTAGTCTTGGGTAGTGCCATAGCCTCTGTACCATGGTCTTCCACTGTCTTGGGTTAGAGTTCTCTTGCTTGAGGGTACACTCGGGCACACTGCTCTATCTAGTTTCTCTTCCTCTTGTTTTGTTAAAGTTTTTATAGTTTATATAGGAAATATTTATTTCAATGTTTTTGCTGTTCTTAGAATATTTTATTTTTCCTTATTTCCTTTCCTCACTGGGCTATTTTCCCTGTTGGAGCCCCTGGGCTTATAGCATCCTGCTTTTCCAACTAGGGTTGTAGCTTAGCATTTAATAATATATATATATATATATATATATATATATATATATATATATATATATATATATATATATATATATATATATTCATATATATATACACATATATACACAAAATTGTTATTACCAAACGGTAAAGCTACTGATATGAAAAAAAGACAATAACTAATAAATGGGAGGCAAAAGGAATTTATTTTCTGTTGCCTTATAACTCCAGTATATATATATATATATATATATATATATATATATATATATATATATATACATACATATATATATATATATTTCTCATATATGTATATATATTTATACATATACATATATATATATATATATATATATATATATATATATATATATATATATATATATATATATATATATAAACAGTATATATGCGGAGAGCTGAAACGTCAAGTGATCAATAATTTTAAGCGTGCAAATGATCTTCACATGAACATCAAAAGTTCATAATGAAGAACGTGAACAGTATATAACTGGAGAGAGAGAGAGAGAGAGAGAGAGAGAGAGAGAGAGAGAGAGAGAGAGAGAGAGAGAGAGAGAGAGAGAGGAGCAAAATGTACTACCATAAGCAAAAGTCCATATTAGGGAGTTATTTTGCGCTCTTATTTTATTTGCACCAGTAACTTGGCATTATATAACAGCATTTCCATTAATAAATAAAAACCCTTTGATATATATATATATATATATATATATATATATATATATATATATATATATATATATATATATATATATATATATATATATATGAGTTTTAGGTTCAAAATGGATAGCAATGTTATGATATTTAGGATGAGTTAAACATAAAATATAGTAGAAGACTTTGATGAAACGGATATTTTCCAAAATTGGAGATATATGTATATAGGAAAATAACATTCTGCACAAAAAAATAAGTCATTTATGGGGAATGAGAACGTATCCTTAAATGAAAGTTCCTATTCGCCCGGATATCTGTGCAAATGATTGGTGGCCAATTGGGGGAATTGTGAATTCTCATTTGGCGCTGAAAGTGCTGCTTTGGGAAGAGGGGCGTACGCGCTGTTTGGCGCGCATCGAATCAAAATAAAACAGCATGGGGGAGCTCTCCGAGTATGATCAACTTTTTTCGCACACTGAGTTTTTGTCAAACATCAATGGTCATGGGAAGAAACAGAATGTCCAAAAATTCAAAGGAGACAAAGATCCTAGAAGCGGCCATTAGAGAAGTGTTAGACCATGCATTACAGTATGATGATAATTGATTTATCCGTATGTGCATTTTATAGGCAAACAAGGAGGGGAAAGGAGAGATCAGGGGACTGTAATTTACCAAATCAGGGGAATAATTACTCTTAATGCAAATGACATAAACTATTTACCAGTATTTCAATTGGATTATATACTACCGGCTAGAATCAGTAATTTGCAAATTTAAAGGACTTCAACTGTATTGTGTAGAAAACTCAATTTTCTAATGAAGTGATGATTTAGGTAGAGTGGACATTACCTAATATGTGTTTCCAATTAGCGTTTTATTCATTTATTATTTTTTTTTACGTCATGGAAAGCCAACTTTACTCAGTTCTAACTAGATTCATCCGAGAACCTTGTAATATAAATATGATATGGTACGTACAACTGCCCATAGAATGAAAATATACTCTCTAATGTATGTATTACTTTCCTTTGGGATATAAGATAACATAAATAAGCTTTAAAGAACGGCAAGTTTTAAAAAGAGATTAACAATATTATTTAGCCTATTATACATTTAAAGTAATATGCAGTTATTAAAATGTTCGCTTTCCGTATTGATATTATTGGGATAATGTATAAATATATATATATATATATATATATATATATATATATATATATATATATATATATATATATATACATATACGAATTTTACACGCATACATATATTATATGAGCTATAAGTTTATGTCCTAAGGGTGGCCATCAATGAATAAGATTGATTAATAGGATTTTCATTGACAAATAACTTTTTTGTCATTATTCTGACCATTTAGACGGCTTGATTTTCCATTAATTAGCACGTTCAAGTTTTGTAGTCATAAATGTCATTCGTTGAAATTTTTATTTATACTATATAAATTACTCTTAAATTTTAGAAATATCTGGTATACTGAGATTCCGGTAATTGTATTTTGTCATAGAATTTTATTAATTATCTAAAAGAAATCAATGATTAATGAAATTAACAGCAAAATAGACAGCCACTCTTCTAATTAAAGTTACTTAAAACCAAAACTATGAAGCGTTTCTCCCAAAACATCAATTTAGAATTTGAATAT
>NC_090745.1:75868589-75881089 GCF_036898095.1 Palaemon carinicauda
ACAAGCCATAAAAACTCTAAAATGTACTTTTTTAAGGAAAATAAGCGTTGCTTCTTTTTTTCTTTTGCTGTATATTTTTCTTCCCAACAAACGGAGAAAAGGGAAGAACCAGACGCCCCATACCAGGCTTATAAATTTATTCACTATTCTTCCAGGCACGTCTCACCGTTAACTTTTATTACTTTCCGCAATTAAGAAAACAACTTTGGATATTCAAATTTTCGCATCTCCACTACTTCTGCAAAAGAAATAAACAAAAATGTTGCAGTTACCATTTTTTTTTTTACAGTCAGCAGTCCTAATATATTCGTATTCTCTTTAATATTATGAAAACAGGGCAAAAACGTATGATAATATCAGGACTGTAGACAGGATTACATGACAAACAATAGAAATTTCATTGACAAGTTCATATAGAGCAAGTTAATTTACTTGATAGATAAGAATAACAAAGGAGGCAATAAAATTCACTTGGAAATAAAAATAGCTTTACCAACACCATGACAAATGTATACGAATCAATTTCATTACCACATATCATATTCATATTCACATAGAACTTGGAATGAATCAACTTCCACCTAACCATGTGTCAGTTAGATAAGATTTCTTATAGGATTTCTGATGCAAAATGGCTAAATCGAGACGAGTAAACAATTAAGAATAGTCAGCGCTATTAAGAAATCCACACGAATAATCGAAAACATAAATACTTCCAAGATATGCATAAAATTTTCAGGTTCAAATGTTTAAAGGCCACTCATGAATGACAGAGACAAGGGTCAGTGACATCGCCCTAGCAAGCAAGACAAAGCCTTAGTATATGATCAGCAGCCAAGCCACCTCTCCCCCCAAGCATAGGACCAAGGAGGGCCAGGCAATGGTTACTAATAACCAAACAGCTAGTCCTATAGGCTCCCCAAATCCCCCATCCTTCGCTCACAATGATGATGAGGTTGCAGACTCTAAAGGAACTATCAATTTTGAGCGTGACTCGAACCACGGTCTGTCGAATGCCAGGCAGAGGTGTTACGGATAAGCCACACCTACAAAGGGGTAAGGATAATTGGAATACGGAGAGAGAGAGAGAGAGAGAGAGAGAGAGAGAGAGAGAGAGAGAGAGAGAGAGAGAGAGAGATGTGATAAAAAAGGAATGGAATATAATGTGGAAGTACAAGAATATAAAACCGTTAGAAACAATTACACGGAAGTTGTGAAATGGATAATTATGAAATTAAAGTGAGTAGAGAAAATCATGTCATGCTGCGAAAAAAAACTATAAATTGGGTAAATGAATAGACAATTTACGCCAATATATTAATATTAGACGATAGGAAGAAATATCAACAGCAATTATAATTGATATAATTAGGTTTTATCATATCAAAACTTTATTTATGTAACTACAAAATTATGTAAAAGTCTTTATCAATAGTAAAAATGTTGAAGAATATTTTTTTAGGATAATCATATTAAATAATTAGCTTTATTCAAGGAAACAAATTGAATATAAGTGAAACATGAGATAAAAGAAATTTAATTTTAGTATATTATTAACGTCTTTCATATGTCGAGACATAAGATATGTAAATTGGTTAATTTATATTAATTACTTTTCCCATATGTAATTACCATTGACCCACTTTTAAATAGACCCTTTTACCTGTTACCCGTTGTTATCGGGAAAAAATGTTTACTTCGGTATTGACTTAGTTAGCCGAAGCAGTCTGGCAACGAATTGTCTCCGACTCGGAAGCCACCCTCTCGTAGGAGATTTTAATCTTGTGCTTTTATCACTAGGACTTGGATGGATAAGATTTTCTCCTACTTTTAAAAGCCCTGTGTACCAGCCATGATCGTGGTGTAGATTGATCCTTGGGAGTGACCTACCATGTTGAACAAGTGCCGTGGTTTTGATGAAGTTCTACAACGCTCGTCATCTTCGTGTCAAGAGGCTTGATCAAGAGCCAGAACATAACCTCTTAATATTGCCATTTGCCGCTCTGGAATTAATTACAGGTAAGGGTCAACTAGAGAGTGGGTCTTAAGTCAAGCCCTTTGTAAATTCCAGCTTAGGAAAGTTATTTCTTAAGTAAGGCCTTGCGTGTCTTTAATATATATGTAATCATCTATGAGCCAAATTTAAGTGTCTTGTGTCTTGGCATATATCCAGGTTAATGTTAGCAATTTTTTATCATTTAGGGAGTGTCCAGTTAACATTATTCTATTGTTATAGGTTAGCCAATAGCCATTTTATTTCAAATTGATTAAATGTGTAATTGACTGGTAAGCCAGGAATGATAGGCCATTGTCATAACCTTTTAGTTCTGCTTGATAATTTTAATTGATGACCTATCGAAATTTACAGGTGATTACTGAACTGAATGGAGACATATGTGTTATACCTACTACTTTGCATCTAGCTGTAATTACTTCAGGACCTCGGGCAGTTATTGAGAGCCTCTAATAGTTTATTAAGTTGCTTATGTTTACTTAAGGGAAGTTCTCTATTTTTTAGTATATTGTTAATATACAAATTGATTATGTTATGTGTTTCCTTGGTGCCTATAGTTTTTACAATTGTTTTTGGTGTCTCCTTGAAAAAATTTAGTTCATGAGATAAGAAATAAAACTTGGTAAAAATATTAACAAGAAACCCAGTGAATACTACAAATCTGCTCTGTGACACAGCACAATAAAAGGCGTTATGATTTTAAATATAAAATTACACTTCACAGAAATGCAATAAAAATTCTACCAAACCTAAATACCGTTATTTACTCTAGGAATTATTTAGAACCAATAAAAAAATAGGTTTGTAGAAGATATTTAAAACAAAAATGTGAAAGAAATCCCCCCTAAAACTGCTGAAAGATATTCATAAGAAAATAATCTATCAAAAGTTGACTAATAATACGATGGATGGGACTTGATGCTACTGGAAAGTCAATAAAAAAAAAAAAACCTTATTTCTTATGTTTCGAAAAAATAAAGACTCAGCCTTTAGGAAAATTGCTATGACAGAATTACTGATAACATGTTCATCCTTATATGACATACCATTACTCACTTCTATGGTTTCCAAAATGTACTGATAAAAAGCTTATGGGAGTGAAATTTTCTTTATTTTTATTTAATTAAATCCAACTTTTGTGTTATGCCTATTCCCTCTACCCCTCATTCCAATTTAAACAAGTTACAGTCTAACACGCGACTGTTATTTTTTCACATTTGACCACTCCCCTTGCTAGAGAAAAGGAGGCCCGTTTTATATTAGTAACGCTTTGCTTACTCTATCTTCTTGAACCTTCATACTATCATTATCATCATCATCTCTTCCTAGGCACATTGACGCAAAGGGTCTGGATTAGATTTTGCTAGTCGTCTCTATCTTGACCTTTTAAATCAATACTTCTCCATTCATCATCTCTTACTTCATGCTTCATAGGCCTGGGTCTTCCAAAAGTTAAACGTTTGTTGAACTAACCTCTCTTGGGGAGTGCAAAGGACATGTCCAAACCCTCTCCATCTACCCTTCACCATGATCTCATCCACGTATGACACTCGAGTAATCTCTCTGGTAGTTTCATTTCTAATCCTGTTTTAACATTTAACTCCCAATATTTTTTTCTGAGGTCTTTGTTCTCATATCTACATAATCTGTTGAATATTGTTTCATTTTTATACGATCATTCTATCACTAGTCAAAATAAATTTCTAGCTGTATATCATTTATTATTTTTTATATAATTAAATGTATGTAGTTAGAACACGCCACAACCTGATCATATCCACTTGCAGCTATGATTTTTATAAGAATTATCTATTATCCTAAATCCCATACGTCGTTTCATCTCAATATCTTTTTCCATGCTGTGTAAATGTGTATGTATAAAGCAGCAGCATCTCAGAAAGCTATTTCCCTGGCGTCACCGTCCCTTCCTAGGTAATTGCTTGGACCTCCTCCTACTAACACATGGGCCATCCTCGTCCACGCCCAGACTTCAAGGCTTTAGGTTGACTTTTATTGACCTTAGCAAGAGAAAAGATATGATCCATAAATATTATAAGTGATAAAATTAGACTATCCTTATATATTTTATGTTTTATGCATTTAAAAGTAATAAGTGCTAGCAAGTGCACATTCTAAGATATTATTTTTACCAGTATTTTTTGAGTTCTGAATATTTATATATCGGCCATAGAATAGCTATTCTGACAATAGGTCTTTATTAGCTAGGTAATCTCGTAAATTTTATCTCCTTAGAGCAAATGATTTTATGTTGACCAGGCTGACATGAGTCTTTTTATAGTTTATATATGACATATCTGTTTTTGACGTTGTTAATAGTTTATATAGGACATATCTGTTTTGACGCTGTTACTGTTTTTGGTATGATATAATGTTAATTTATTCTCATCATTTATTTATTTCCTTATTTCCTTTCCTCACTAGGCTATTTTTCCCTGTCGGAGCTCTTGGGGTTATAGCATCTTACTTTTGCAACTAGGGTTGTAGCTTGGATAATAATAATAATAATAATAATAATAATAATAATAATAATAATATGTGTTTTTGAAACTCCACCTCACCTTCCACCAAAGACCTATAAAATCCAATTGATAATATAAATTTGTCCTACTGAATGCTAATGTCCTTAAGAGTTATGACGTATACCTTTATTTCCACAGCACTTCTCTAATTTCATTTGCGTATTTGTTGATACTCAGATAATTCTGCAGTTGTATAATCCAATAAAAATGCCAGTCAAACAGAACATTAAGATTACAAAAGAGAATTTAAATAACAAGGTTAAATCAACAGGACAATTCCATTATTCCAGATTGATCATCGTGGTCTTTGCCCCCCCCCAAAAAAAAAAGAAAAGAAAAAAAGGGTTCTTTTGGAGAACAGTTTTTTTTTGCCAATGTACCACATCCAGGCATACGAATTACTATGCCTTTTTATTTATTTATTTTTTTTTCCAAGAAAACAGTCATAAGAATAATAAAGGTAGAATAATCTACGGGTTGGAAAGTAGTTGTATTATCCTTACTTACTAGTTTTTTCAGGAGAGAGAGAGAGAGAGAGAGAGAGAGAGAGAGAGAGAGAGAGAGAGAGAGAGAGAGAGAGAGAGAGAGAGATATGAAAACTTTGATGTCAGTGTACAAGACAGTCAGAAGTTTATATATAGGATACAAATTATTTCTGCTGTGTTAATTTAATTAACTCTTTGTTTCCATACTAACTTTAGGACAAGCAAATTAGACCTTTCCATGCCAGTCATCTTCACCTATACACCTGATTTTCCACAGAATTCAATACCGTAAACAAAATTCGCTTTCTTTTGTTAATTCTTCTACTAATGTTTATTTATTTATTTATTTTTTTTAGGAAATATGCTCCTGAGAAAGGGTCCTAATCTGGTCTCCAGTTTCTTGCACTATAGCTTTGGTGTCATTGATTATACCTTGTGGAGCAATGGTGCCTGAAGTGTGGAATGGGCTGACACCCCTTGTGTGTTCTATTTCGTCGGTTATGGTTGAGACTTTTGTTCAGTACAGGCTTAATTCCTTAAATATTGCTAGCATTTTTTGGGGTTGAAAACAATTGGTTTTCTTTCTGCTGAAGATGAAGCCACCCTTGTTTTAAGTTTGAGTTCAGGTTCATTGCTGTCTCAATCCACATGATAAGATAAGGAAGACCTGACATTGAGTGAGCAGCATTTTGGTTAAACCATGCTTTTTGGGTCTCTGGTAATGTAGATTGCATTACCCATATACCTGACAAATCGCGTGCACACTCCTTGTTGTTGTATGATAGCAATACAGGTATAATATGATATGATGAGGAGACTCTGGGCCTTTCTGTGAGTGACAAGTATGTATGTTTTGGGCAAGTTGATAAAGTAGAGATGTTCCTTATATCAACAGAACGAGGATTTGAATAATATTCATAAAAAGATTGAGACATGTGGGTGTGTGTGTGTGCGTTTGTGTACGTAAAAATTACGATAGCTGACGGATGATGAGCATAAATTATGCATTATAGTCATGAAAGGAAAAAGGAAAAGACTTGAGTGGAGTTAGTGCTTTGTGAGTCACATTATGTCGCTGATAAGACTAACTTCGATCTAGTATTTTGATCTCTCCTTTCGTGGATATATATATAAATATATATATATATATATATATATATATATATATATATATATATATATATATATATATATATACATATATATATATACATATATATATGTATGTATATATATATAATATATATATATATATATATATATATATATATATATATATATATATATATATATATATTTATGTGTTTGTATGTGTGTATGTGTTTTGTGTATGTATATACATGTGTATACATATGTGTTTGTATGTATATATATATATATATATATATATATATATATATATGATATATATATATATATATATATATATATATATATATATATATATATATATATATATATATTTACACACATACATAAATACATACATATTGATTTCCTACATACATGCTACTATCACTATTACTATAACTGTGACATACTTAAGGGTTTCGCCCAGACCAAAGGGCTCATCAGGTGGGTTTTGCCTACTTCTACATGTGCAGGCTTGGTTCCCAAGACCCTTTCCTAAAGCCAAGCATCCTTAGGCCAGGCATTTAAGCCTTTCAATATGAGGCTAGGCATTTAAGCCATCCATCCTAAGGCCAGGCTTTTAGGCCATTCATTATAAGGCCAGGCATTTAAGCCATTCATTTTAAGGGCCGGCTTTTAGCCATTCGTTTTAAGGTCAGGCATTTATGCCATTCATCCCAAGGCCAGGCATTTAAGCCCTACGTCTTAAGGCCAGGCTTCTAAGCCTTTCATTATAAGGCTAGGCCATTCATACTAAGGCCAATCATTTCAGCCAATCACTATAAGGCTAGGCATTTAAGCCATTCATCTTTAAACCAGCTATTTAAGCCTTTCATTATGAGGCTAGGCATTTAAGCCATTCATACTAAGGCCAATCATTTCAGCCAATCACTATAAGGATAGGCATTTAAGCCAATCATCTTTAGACCAGCCATTTAAGCCTTTCATTATAAGGCTAGGCATTTAAGCCATTCATACTAAGGCCAATCATTTCAGCCAATCATTATAAGGCTAGGCATTTAAGTCATTCATCGTTAGACCAGCCATTTAATCCTTTCATTATAAGGGTAGGCATTTAAGCCTTTCATTCTAAGGCCAATCATTTCAACCAATCATTATAAGGCTAGGCATTTTAAGCCATTCGTCTTTAGACCAGCCATTTAAGCCTTTCATTATGAGGCTAGGCATTTAAGCCATTCATACTAAGGCCAATCATTTCAGCCAATCATTATAAGCTAGGCATTTAAGCCATTCATCTTTGGACCAGCCATTTAAGCCTTTCATTATAAGGGTAGGCTTTTAAGCCATTCATACTAAGGCCAATCATTTCAGCCAATCATTATAAGGCTAGGCATTTCAGCCATTCATCTTTAGACCAGCCATTTAAGCCTTTCATTATGAGGCTAGGCATTTAAGCCCTTCATACTAAGGCCAATCATTTCAGCCAATCATTATAAGGCTAGGCATTTAAGCCATTCATCTTTGGACCAGCCATTTAAACCTTTCATTATAAGGGTAGGCATTTAAGCCTTTCATACTAAGGCCAATCATTTCAGCCAATCATTATAAGGCTAGGCATTTAGGCCATTCATCTTTAGACCAGCCATTTAAGCCTTTCATTATGAGGCTAGGCATTTAAACCATTCATACTAAGGCCAATCATTTCAGCTAATCGTTATAAGGCAGGACATTTAAGCCTTTCATCATAAGGCTAGGCTTTTAAGCCAATAATTATAAGGCCAGGCACTTAAACAATTCATCCTAAGGCTAGGCTTTCAGGCCATTCATAATAAGGCCAGGCATTTAAGCCATTCATTTTAAGGCCAGGCATTTAAGCCATTCATTATAAGGCTAGGCATGTAAGCCACTCATCCTAAGGCCAGGCATTTAAATCATTCATCCTAAGACCAAATATTTAAGCCATTCATTATAAGACTAGGCATTTAAGCCATTTATTATTAGGCCAGGCATTTAAGCCGTTCATTATTAGGCTCTGCAGTTAAGCCAAACATGATTAGGCTTGGCAAAGGCAAGCATAATTGTGCCAGGTATTTAAGACAAGCATCCTTATGCCAGGCATTTAAGGCAAGCTTCTTTATGCCAGGTATCCAAGGCAAGCATTTTTATGCAATCCAGTTAACTCAAGCATTATCAGGCCAGGCAGTTAAGACAAGCATCTCTATGCCAGGTAGTGATGCCATCCCTCCTTAGACCAGATAGTTAAGCCAAACATTCTTAGGCCAGTCAGTTAAGCCAAACATCCTTAGCTGAGGCAGTTACGCAAAACTTCCTTAGGCATGGCCTCTAAGCCATAGTTCCTAAGGCAAGGCATTTAAGCCATACAACCTTAGCCCAGGCAGTTAAGCCTCGCACCCCTATACAAATCAGGTAAGCCAAACATCCCTAGTCCACGCGTTCATGCCAAACATTTTTAGTCCAGTCACCTAGGCCCTTCTTTTCAGGCCAGCCAGTTAAGCGTTTCGTTTTTTTCCGGACAGTTCAGCCACACATAGACCACGTAGTTAAGCCAAACCTTCCTAGATAGGGCAGGTCAGCCAACACCCTTAAGCCAGGCAGTTAAGCCATACACCCTCAGACAAAGTAGTTAAGCCAAACATCCTTAGCCCTGTCAGTTGAGCCAAACAACTTTAGCCAAGGCAGTTAAGCCAAGCACCACTAGGCCAGGCATTTAAGCCAATCATTAGGAATTTAAGCCAATCATTATTAGGTCAGACATTTAAATCAATCATTATTAGGCCAGACATTTAAGCCAAGCATTATTAGACCAGGCAGTTACGCCAAGCATTATTAGGCCAGGCAGTTAAGCCAACCATTATTAGGCCAGGCAGTTAAGCCAAGCTTCATTAGGCCAGGCAGTTAAGCCAAGCATCATTAGGCCAGGCAGTTAAGCCAAGCATTATGAGGCCAGGCAGTTAAGCCAAGCATTATTAGGCCAGGCAGTTAAGCCAAGCATCATTAGGCTAAACAGTTAAGCCAAGCATTATTAGGCCAGGCAGTTAATCCAAGCATTATTAGGCCAGGCAGTTAAGCTAAGCATTATTAGGCCAGGCAGTTAAGCCTAGCATTCTTAGGCCAGGCAGTTAAGCCAAGCCTCATATGCCAGGCAGTTAAGCCAAGCATCATTAGGCCAGGCAGATAAGCCAAGCATCATTAGGCCTTGCAGATAAGCCAAGCATCATTAGGCCTTGCAGTTAAGCCAAGCATCATTTCGCCAGTCAGTTAAGCCAAGCCTCATTAGACCAGTTAGGCCAGAAATCACCAGGCCAGGCAGTTAAGCCAAGCATCATTTTGTCAGGCAGTTAAGCCAAGCATCAATATGCCCTGCAGGTAAGCCAAGCATCATTAGGCTAGGCAGTTAAAGCTAGCATCCTTAAACCTAAAAAAAGATAAAAAAAAATATGCCAGGCAGTTTAGACAAGCATCATTAGCCTAGGCAGTTAAGCCAGGCATCCTTAAACCTAAAAAAAAAAGAAAAAAAAATATACCAGGCAGTTTAGACAAGCATCATTAGCCTAGGCAGTTAAGCGTGGCATCCTTTAACCTGAAAAAAAAAAAAATATGCCAGGCAGTTTAGACAAGCATCATTAGCCTAGGCAGTTAAGCCTAGCATCCTTAAACCTAAAAAAAAAAAATATGCCAGGCAGTTTAGATAAGCATCATTATGCTAGGCAGTTAAGCCAATCATCATAAGCCTAGGCAGTTAAGCCTGGCATCCTTAAACCTAAAAAAGAAAAGATTTAAAAATAATATTCCTTTCACAAAAATAAAACTACCGGTATATTCCTTTTACAAAATATTCAACGTCGCCTTGAAATTAAAAATAATATTCCTTCCACAAAATAACAAAAAAATATATTCCTCTCCCAAAATAACATAAAATAATATTCCTTTCACAAAATAAAATGAAAAATGTATTCCTTTTGCAAAAAAAAAATGAAAAATATTCCGAATCAAAAAGATAATTTTTCTTTTTATTTTTAATTTTTTTTTTTGGTTTTTTATTTTTAATTTTTTGTTTTTTGTTTTATTTTTTATTTTTCTTTATTTTTTAATTTTTTTTTCTGTCTAGTTTCAGACTTCTTAATTATTTTGGATATTCTCCTCAGTTCGTTCGTTATGAACCTTATTTTCGTCTGTTTCCAAAACTGGGACTATGGGTCCAAGGGGGGCCCAAGAGTAAGCCTGGTCCCGTTTCGGTTTGTTCTTCTTTGGTTTCCTTACCAAAAGTTTCCTTGTGGGTCCTTCTCCTTCTCCTTGTTTTTCTTCCTTCACGATGACTACTTTATTGTCATCTTCTACTGGAGTTTCACAACCTTCTACGACTGAAGTTTTATCAAGTCCGCATTTCTCCTTTCCTGGTGAACCCTCGTCACCCGTTCCTGCTTCTTTTTTAACCCTTTTCCAAATCTCTCCTCTGAAGTTCCTTCTTCAGTGAAGAGATGACATCCTTCGCTGCGGACAATTCTTTCTTCATTTCATCCTCTTTGTTGGTCATTCGAACAATCTTTCCATTCATGTTTTTCTCTCGTTTCACTTTGTTCTCCAGCTGTTCACGAAGACCTTCGTTCTCCTTTGTTATTGTGAACACTGCCTACTTTAGCTCACGATTCTGCACTAGAGCTTTAGAAATTTCGCCCTGTAGCTCTTCTACTAGACGTTGGTGTCCTTGGCTTTTTTCTGATCATTAGAACGAGCCTCCATCAGCTCTTTTTCTAGTTTAATTTTCTCTAGAGCTAATTCTTTATTAAGGAAGCTTCGTTCCTCATTGGATTTTTTGAGATCTTCATTCTCTGCCAGAAGGATCGATTTCAGTTCGTCATGAGCCTCGATTTCCTTCTTGGCCTTTTCCAGTTCCTCATTCAACTGGAACATTTTCGATGTATTTTCTTCAACCAAAATCACTTTACCTTCAAGCTCTCGTTTCAGAGCTTCCTTCTCTCCCATAAGTTCTGATTGCATTTGAATATGGGTATCATTTTTCTGCTGAGCCATTTTCAGTTCCGCTTTCAACTCAAGAATTGATTGATAGTAAGTTGCAAGTTGATTTTCCTGGCCTTCAATCACAGCCTGTTTATTGGCAAGTTCCTTAGCCATGAATTCATTCTTTAGCCTGAGATCTTCAATCTCAGTGTCTTCATCAGTCTGAACTGTTACATCAGATTTAGAGACTGGCTCAGTCTCAACCTGAACGTCCCTGGAAAGCGAAGGATCCGTCCCACTGAGGACAGCTTCATTCTCCTCAGAAATACTGTTGATTTCCTCCTGGTCCAAGACAGGCTCGAGTGCCTCACTCTGTTCCTCCTTGGCCCAGAATTTCCTCATCAGAAGACCACCTCCCAAAATGAGGCGTAGTCCCTCCAGTTCCATCAACCGTGGCTGCTGGTCCTGAAAACCGTCTTCGGAAGAGGGACCCCCAAGTAGATATTTCTTCCCGTACTCACTGATAGCTCTCAATGCGTTGTTTGTAAACATCTTCGTTGCAAAACTCAGAATGCAGATCACTTGACTTTGATCGGGTATAATTTGAAAAAATCGAAATAGGTCCTGGCAGAAATATCGACTCCGGGATTGAAGGCATTTTGAAGACTGGAGACGTCTTCGTTTGCTTCGAGATCGTCTCCAGAAACTGATTCCGATTATAATTCGAATGAGAGCGAGACTTTGAAGACGTCTTCGTTCGATTTGGGAAAATTCTTCACTCGGTCTTCACCGAAACTTGGTAGTAATTTATTTTCCTCAAAGGAAATAGATAGATAGATAGATAGATAGATAGATAGATAGAAGATATAGATAGATAGATAAATAATATAACAAATAATCTCGTATCGAGTTTCACCATCTTGTTTTAGTCTGAAAAATGTCAAAGATTTCGGAAATGAATAAAATACCAATTTATAGCTTTACTTTCCTTTTATTCTATCGAAAGATTTTTTTTTAAATTTTATGTTGTTATTTCATATGAAAATTAAAAGGCCATTTCCATATTATTATTATTATTATTATTATTATTATTATTATTATTATTATTATCTTCAGGGCCAATGTATATTGGTTGAAATATAGGGATTTATATGTTTCATTTCTTTCTTTTATGGGTCTTTTTGAAGAAATACGTTAAACAGTTCGATTTACAGTTATAAGTAAGGTATATATATATATATATATATATATATATATATATATATATATATACATATATATATTTTATATACATATATATATATATATATATATATATATTTATAACACACAATATTTGTATATACATTTATATATATATATATATATATATATATATATATATATATA
>NC_090745.1:75886089-75911089 GCF_036898095.1 Palaemon carinicauda
GTATCCTTGTTTCCTTTCTTCAGTGAGCTATTTTTTCCTTGTTGGAGCCCTTGAGCTTATAGCATCTTGCTTTTCCAACAAGGGTTATAGCTAAGCTTGTGATAACAATAATAATAATAATAATAATAATAAAAATAATAATAATAATAATAATAATAATAATGAGACCTCATTTCGCTTAAATCATTCAAAAAAAAATCTTGAAGAATTTGCCAGGGCACCAGCCACCCGTTCAAATACTACAGTAATAATAATAATAATAATAATAATAATAATAATAATAATAATAATAATAATAATAAATATGATGATTATAATAACAGAAGTAATGGGTGGGTGATGAAACAAATTAAAAAGTATATATTGAAAAATTACCTCAGCCAGTCAGTGTTGAAAAAAAAGATAGTTTTCTTTCCATGTAAAATCCTGCACACAGTTTGACGAGGTGTATTCCCCTATACATGTCGTAGTTCCGCTTGTATAGTAGGATCAGCATTAGTATATTTTCATAACAGGAGTAAAAAAAATTATATAAAAGATTAAATAAAAAGATAACTGAACAAGTACTTTACATGATTACATAAACCTTTAGATTCGTGGGCCCGTCGTAAATTAAAGGTCATGCCCATCTCCCCGTGTCATTCATGACCATTGTGACGGGCCGAGAGAGAGATTATGACTCAAAGGCAGGATGCAATCAACTGAGTAACTTTATTATAGAACACTCTCCTTTATATACAAAACCTCAAGGCAACAGGCATTTTCATGTTCACAAGACAGACAATGTTACACAGAAAAACCGGAGACATGATTATTCAGGTGCTTTTTAGTGCGAGGGAAGAGCGCAGATAAAAGCATAATATATACGAAATAATTTATGTACGATCGTGTGACACCTGGTTTGTACATGTCTCCCCCCCTAAAAATGACATGGTGTACATGTTAAATAGGGCGCCCTGATCTAGAGAGGCGAACTGTAGGCGGGTCATCTGGCAGAAGATAAGCAGGTTTTAGACGATCAATGGAGAACCAGTCTTCTTTGCCACTAATGTTTAGTAGGAATGCTTTCGGACTGCGTCGGATCACAAGGAAAGGGCCCGTGTGAGGGGGCATTAGCGGTGGCTTGGTAGTGTCGTTGCGCAGGAAGACGTGCGTTGCAGAGTGCAAGTCCGCTGGTATGTGATGCTTCGCTGGGGGCTTGTAAGTCTGGGGGCATGGAGTAAATTTTCCCACGACGTGATGTATGCGCTGGAGATCGTCAGAGGAGGTTGTAGAAAGAAAAAATTCGGCAGGGACGACCAACATGTCGCCATACACCATTTCAGTTGCCGAGACGTCGAGGGCGTCTTTAGGAGTGGTCCTTAGTCCCAGGAAGACCCAGGGAAGCTGAGTAAACCAGTTGCAATCCTTGCAGCGGGACATCAAAGCTGCTTTGAGGGTGCGATGAAAACGTTCAACCATTCCATTGGCAGCGGGGTTGTAGGCCGTTGTCTGATGTAGGGTGATGCCCAGGAGATTCGCTAATGATGTCCACAATTGAGAGGTGAAAGTGGTTCCCCTGTCAGAAGTAATATGCTCAGGGATACCAAATCTTGAAATCCATCCAGAGAGTAAGGCAGATGTACATGAGGCGGACATTGCAGTTTCCATGGGAATGGCTTCAGGCCAACGAGTGGAGTTGTCGATGATGGTAAACAGGTAACGATGTCCTTGTGATGTGGGTAGGGGGCCTACAACGTCGACGTGAATGTGTGCGAAACGACGCAGAGGTTGAGGAAAGGTGCCCACTCCTGAATCCGTGTGTCGATGTACTTTGGAAGTTTAGCAAGAAGTACAGGCGCGGATCCAATCCTTAGCATCCTTAGAAATCCCGTGCCAAATGAACTTTGCGTTCAGCAGCTGTGCAGTGGAACGGCACGAGGGATGTGAAAGGCCATGAATGAAATCAAACACCTGCCGTCGCATGGGAGCAGGAATCCAAGGTCGCGGTCTACCAGTACTGATGTCACAAAGGAGGGTGGTGTTGGAGTCTTTGAGGGGAAAGTCTTCCCAACGGAGGGACGTGCAGGATGTCCTACATGCTTGATACTCTAGATCCTGTCGTTGGGCTTCAGCCAGGGTGTTGTAATCCAATCCCTGTTGAACAGCAGCCAATGTGTTTCTTGACAGTGCATTAGCAACGAGATTCATTTTCCCAGGGACGTATTGAAGGGTGCAATTGTATTCAGCCACGGCGGAGAGATGTCGGCGTTGACGGGCGGACCAGGCGTCAGACTGTCGAGTGAAGGCATGCACCAGAGGCATGTGGTCTGTGCAAATGACGAAGGGCATACCTTCTAAGAAATGACGAGAGTGACGGACAGCCAAGTGCACCGCCAGTAATTCTCGATCGAAGGTAGAATAACCCGATTCTGCCTAGGACAGTTTTCTGCTGAAGAAGGCCAATGGGCGGGGCGAGCCGTTGACCACCTGCTCGAGTACTGCACCAACAGCGATGTCGCTGGCATCGGTGGAGAGAAGGAGAGGGGCGTGTGGAATAGGAAAAGTGAGAGCCGCAGCAGTTGATAGGGACTTCATTGCATTACTGAAGGCTGCTTCTTGAAGGGGACCCCACTTCAGGTCCTTTGGCTTGCCCTTGAGGGAGGCGTAGAGGGGAACAAGAGTGGCGGCAATGGCTGGCAGAAAACGGTGATAATAGTTGATCATGCCCAAGAATTCCTGCAGAGCTTTGACGGTCGAGGGCGCGGGGAAATTCTGAACGGCTGCTACCTTCTCAGGGAGGGGATGGACTCCTTCAAGAGTGATGCGGTGCCCTAAGAACGACACTCCATTGGCGCCAAAGGTACACTTGTCGTACTGGACTACAAGGCCGTTTTGTTGCAGGCGGTCGAGCACGATGCGCAGGTGATGGAGGTGTTCCTCTTTTGAGGAGGAGAACACAAGTATGTCGTCCACATAACATGCACAGAAAGGGAGGTCCCCTAACATGCCATCCATGAGACATTGAAACGTGGCTCCAGCATTACGAAGGCCAAAACAGGAGTAATTGAAGGTGCATGTACCAAACGGAGTGGTGATGGCGGTCTTGGGGATGTCTTTTGGGTTCATAGGCACCTGATAATACCCTTTCAGGAGGTCGTGCGTACAGAAAACCTTCGCTTTGTGCAGGTAGGAGGTCACGTTAGCAATGTTTGGGAGGGGGTAGTGATCCGGTTCTGTTTGCATGTTCAGGCGCCTGTAATCCCCACACGGACAGAGGGAGCCGTCTTTCTTCAGAACGATGTGTAAGGGTGACGACCATGGGCTGGAGGCCTTTTGGCAAAGGCCCATTTCCTCCATTTCGGCGAACGTCTGTTTGGCGGCTGCCAATCGTTCTGGTGCCAGATGTCTGAATTTTGCGAAGACTGGGGGTCCCGTCGTCTTGATATGGTGATAAATACCGTGCTTGGCAGGAACCGTGGGCGTTTGGCGAAGTTCTGGACGGAAAACTTCCGGGTACAACGTGAGGAGGTGGGGTAGGCATCCGTGGGTGCGCTGATGTGGAGAACGAGGTTAGAAGGGGCGGGTTGAAGAGGTGTCGACAAGTACGAGTCTGCGTTGACCAATTGTCGGTGGGCGACATCGACCAGAAGGTGGAAATGAGAGAGGAAATCTGCACCGAGGATTGGCAATGTGACGTCAGCAACGAGAAACTTCCAATTGAATTTACCGTTTCCGAACGATAATGTGAGGTTCTCGTAACCGTAGGTGGGTATCGCAGATCCGTTGGCAGCTACCGAGCGGACGTCGTCAGATGTAGACAGACTACGTCGTGCCTTGAAGAGTTTCCTTGGCAAAAGAGAATGACAAGCACCCGTGTCTACCAAAAATCGCACGCCCGTTCCTTCATCCTGTAAAAAGAAAAGATTAAAAACACGGGAGGCCACCGCCACGAGCAATGGCCTACTTAAACGTTTTTTGGCCATTGACAATCCTCGGCACATTTCTTCGCAGTTGCCCCGAATCTGAAGTGGTAGTAGCAAAACTGCGGCGGATGGGAGGTAGTAAGTGGCTGTAGAAGTCGTTCGTTGGGGCGCGAGCGATTGGTGGGGTAGGCGTGTATGTCCTACGGCATTCATGTCAGCTTCGGTTGATGTTGAATAGGCATCCTCTTCGTCAGGGGTGGAGGCGTTGATGGAGGTCTTGATGTGGCTGTCCATAAGGGCGTCGGCTTTGGTCATCAAGTCCTTTATGGGTAAACTATCGACATCGGGTATGGCTGCGCGTATAGGTCCGGGTAAACGGCGTATCCAAAGAGAAGCAGAGAAACAGAGAAATTTTATGTATGTTAATATTCATCACTCTATACTTGGCAAGACAATGTTTAGCAAGCATGACAGTGTAGGTAAATTGCACCTTGATGTGATTAAAAAAAAAACACAAGAAATACTGAAAAGACCCCAAGTGTCATTAATTTCAAATAGGACTCAGAATGACCTGATGAAGGCTTTGGCCATTTCAGTTAGAAGAGTGATATTAGAAGAAATTCTCAAGAGCAAGATCTTTTCCATCCTCATAGATAAAAAAAACTGATGTATCACATACAGAATAGTCTCTTTTGTTGTGAGATATGTACAGGACTTCAAAATAAAAGAACGTTTCATACAAGTATTCAATGTGCAATCAAAAACTGGTGAAGTACTGGAGAAAGAAGTGATATCTATGCCTAAAAAAATATAACCCCGATCATAGATGATATGCGTGGACAAGGATATGATGGGGTAGCAAATACAAGTGGAATATACAATGGATTACAGTCCAGACTCTAAAGGCAGAACCCAAAGGCACAATGTACACTGCCATGCACACAGCCTAAATCTTGGCATGCTGCTTTCATGGATATCCAGAAAGCAATGTATCCAGAAGACCGCCCACTTGAACTTAAGAAGTTATCAGGCACAAGATGGGCTTGCAAAGAGTCAGCTCTTAGAACCATGAGGAAGGTCATCCCAGCTCTGAAGCAATTTTTAGCAGAGATAGTGTAAAAATAACCTTCTGATGCATCAGCAGGGGGTACCTCAATATTGCTGCAAAGTATTAACTTTGAATTTCTTGTTTGTCTTGAGATTACCACCCCAGTTTTTCAAAAAACTGCGTATGCTTCTAATGCCCTACAACAGGAAGACTTTGATTTGGCTGCCTCCTACAGAATTGTAGATGGAGTGCTACAAAGTTTGAAAGAATTAAGAAATGATGAGAAGTTTCAGAAGATTTTTACAAATGTTAAAGAGAGAGCTGAATCCATGGCCATCGACCTCCCCTCTGAGATTCCTGGACAAGGCAGAAGAAGAAAAATGCCTGAAAGATACAAGTATAGTGCTACATCTGCTACTGAGGACCAGCAATATCAATCCTTGGATGAGTACTACCGTATGAGATTATTTTATGTGTTTTTAGATACAATATCACAAGAGCTACAAAGAAGATTTAAAGGTGGAGACAGCACAGCATGGGGTATCCTAGATGCATTTCATTGTATGACAGTCCAAGATAACTGGAAAGAACCCATGAATGAAGAGGCATTCAAGTCATTGCAAAAATTATGCCAGATTTATGAGTTAGAAGAAGTAGACAAGCTACGGTTGGAATTAAAGATCTTCTATTCCTCATTTCCTTGCCTGCCACAAAGCACTGCAGCTACAATGCTCAACCTGATGAAAGAAAACAAGGTCCAGGAGATATTGTCACTTATGCTTGATATTTTAACAATTTATGCCACTCTACCCGTCACAACTGCAACAGTGGAAAGGACCTTCTCCAAAATCAAGTTGGTGAAGGCAAAGCTACGCAGCCTGCCCAGTGAGGAGAGGCTATCTGATCTTTTGTTGCTAGCAGTTGAAAAGGATATCACAATCAACTACAGTGAAGTTCTCAGCATATTCAAAGAAATGGCACATGGTTTTCTTATAAATTTAAAACGATAAGGTCTGGTTATTAGCCAAGTGTATTGATCATACTGATTGATTTTCTTGCAATCATTTATGTAAAAGTAATATATACAATTTTTTCTTTTTGTTAAATTTCCTAGTTCTACTGGTAGTCAGTACTATAGATTTTATGTTCATAAAAAAACATTAACCCCCTGGTACCTATGATATCAGTCATGTTTATCTCCTTCTTGAATTATTAATGCATAGTTTAAATAAATTTGAAGGAATATTGAGCCGGTATACAGTATATTTAGACTCATTCATTTCTATATTTTTGCCTTTTTTTTTTTCACTTGAGCACCTGCCCAGAAAAAGTTCTCTGCACGTCCCTGATATGAAATGTTCATTTTGGTAGCTCGGTGGATAGACTGGCATACATTTAATGAATAAAAATAAATATTTTATGTAAAAATAAAACAAAAAAATTATTTAAATTTTGTATCAAGTAAATGTCTTTCTTAAGAATAATTTTACTTGTTTATTAAGTTCTTCAATGGAAGAATCTTTCTCAGACAGAGGAAGATAAGTGAGAATATTTCATCAAATGAGAGACGGCGATTTGCAGAAAGGTTTTCCAAATTTTGAATAATTGTTTAGGAAGAGGAATGAAAATCCTTTGCTTTCCTGACTTACATCATTGTCGAGAAGTAACATTATACCTTGATGTGACTGAGTTATCGTATTACACTTTGCAAAACTACTTAAATGGAATGTTTAAAACAACAAGAAAGATGGACATAACTGAATTTCTTCTTTAGATGGGTGAATACCTAATTATGCTCACTTAAGGATGCTCTATCGTTGTAATTACTATGTTTGGATATGAAAGTCTTGATAGAATTATTATTTTTTTTTGTATTCATGTGATTATTATCACTAATAGAGTCATCATTGCATAGCCATGACTATTTATTAGAGTGAATTGAATTACACTCGTGACAAATCAAGTCATTTTGGAGTGGAAGAATGCTTTTTTATCAAGTTTATTTTGCATTTTAAATGAACTTCTACATTTCATAATATTAACTAAACCTGACAAATACAATAAGATATTTCCTTTTTCATTTTGAAGTTAAACATTTCTTGTTTAAGCTTTATCAAAGGGGAAGGGTGGTTCTCACAGCTTCTTTGAAAAATGTTTTTGTCATCCTTGAAGGGTAATATCTTATCCATTGTTTCCAGGGAGCACGGCTACCTGATAATTGAAAAAAAAATAGCAGTCGTCAAAAGAAAAAAATCCAGAACCTTTAGAGATCTCGAACAGACCGCGTTGCATATAAATATATATACTGTATATATATATATATATATATATATATATATATATATATATATATATATATATATATATATATATATATATATATATATGTATATATATAAATAAATATATATATATATATATATATATATATATGTATATATATATATATATATATATATATATATATATATATATATATATATATATATATATATGCGTATACATATACACACACATACAGTATATATATATATATATATATATATATATATATATATATATATATATGTATATTTATATATATATATATATATATATATATATATATATATATATATATATATATATTTATATATATACATATATATATATATATATATATATATATATATATATATATAAATATATATATATACACATATATTTAAATATATAGTTATATATATATATATATATATATATATATATATATATATATATATATATATATATATATATATATATATATATGTATACAGTATATATGAGTATAGGAATAAAAGGGGCAATGACCTCTTGATCTCTTGCATTTTGTAGTTCAATAGCTTACATAGTAAGAGAATGATAATGAACCGTCTTTGCTGATAATGAACCCTTAGATCATGTGGGTGGTTCTGCATGAAGGGATTTGTAATATATCCAGTGGCCAATGATTAAAGCCAACGGTAATTGCCCCCTTATTTTTGCATTTAGAAAAGAAAATTAGCCATGATAGGAATTACATGTTTTTCCCTGCTAGTGGGTGCCCTACTGATAGCGCTAATAAATTGTGTACTAGTCGTGTTCTACTTGTAATTTGTTTACTTACTGTATGCCTCCAACCCATCAGCAATGCCGTCACCATATTCAAATTGCGTAGCCAGTGTTTTGTATATTAACACCTACTATGAGATTCAGGGCCTCTGTAACACGGTTTTTTGGACTTTACTCCTTATCAAAGCATCGGATGTAGCTGAAAGTTGACATATGTATATTTTACAACCACACACAAATTTTGTCAGCATTATCAATAACTTAAAGCCGATAGTTTTAATTTTCATAGAGTAAAAATGATCTGGCCGACGCCATGGCCAGTGATAACGAGCCAAGAGTCGAAAATATTCATTACGTAAGCAATGTAAACACCTTTTGACAAAATTTTGCCCCGCCCATCCACCAGACACCCATTCACCTTGTTCCATCGGCTCTGAAACCCATAACAGTCAAAAACGGCTAACAGGATTTGGAATTGCCCCCGTGGTTGCAAAACTGCATTTGTCTTACGACTTGCAACTTTATACAGCCAAGAGAAAGCCCGTGGCCATATTTACTATAGCCTGAATAGGTAATTATTCAGTTTCTAGTTTAAATCCAATGTTTATGGTCTGATTTGTATTTAACGTAACATGATTATAATACTTGTAATGTCATTCAGGCTTTTTAACATTTCCATTAACTATTCACTATGCCACCAAGAGAGAGAGAGAGAAAGAGAGAGATTGTATGTAAACAGTCTTGATATAACTATTTTTGTTAAAATAAGATTTTTGTGCTAAACTCTCCATCAGACCAACGGATCATCCGATATGATTTTTTTTTTCTTCTTCTTAGGCCGTACGACCGTGTTGGCTATATTTTGGGCATGACTGCATTTTGTAAATAAATCATGAATAGTTTTAGGAGTTTTATTTGTACATCTAATGGGAATTTATAGAAGTAAAGTGAACATAATTAATTTATCCTTTAAAATAATTGCTACATGTAGCAAAACAAATAGTAGTAAAGATAATAATGCAATGAAGGAATGATACCATACTATATCTTTAGCTTCAACATCGGCAATAACATACCCAGTTGCCATAATTTGTCAGCTCAATTAAATAACCTATCATCTAATGTTAAACTTAATTTCTGAGGAGGCCATGGCTTATTGCACAGTGAAAAAACATGACAAAGACTTTATGAATGGCGGAACGATACATAAATGTGGGTGGGGTATCTGTGCTAGCGTAGTACTACTACTGTAGCAGTAGTGCCGCAACAGTAGTATACATGAATTAAACGTTTAGGCCAACTGCTGGGATCCTTGAGGATCATTTAGCAGTTTCTACAACTACTCGAGAAATGAGTTTTCATAGCCAGAATTTACATTTTCTGATTCAACAATGCCCATGATAGCATTCAGTGTTATCCTGAATTTATAATGAGGCCAAAGTGGGTAGAGCCTCATGAAGACATCATTCTAACGATAATTATTGGTGAAGGTTTAAAGCCAAAATACGGTGCCGGCTATTTTTTTTTTTTTTTTTTTTTACAGTAAATAGGTAGGTAGATAGACAATAAATAAAAATTGCTTGACATTGGATATAGTAGTTATCAAATCAAGCTTGTCTACTACGTTTTTGAAAATTACCAACTATTCCCTACACCTTGTCAATCTGATTGTGACCTATAAAGTAGACTGTAATTTCTTAGGAAACTTATTTTGGGAGTTAGACTAATAATCGAAGTGTTTTTGTATTTATTAACATATTTTCTTGGTTTTTTCATTATGACAATTATCAGTGGAGAGGTTTCAGAGTTCATAAAGGTGTACTGCTTTGCTTTTATTTAAACTTTTGTGTCATTGTTGGCAGAGGTATAGCCTTCGTTACGTATAGCCAATCATCGATCGAGAAAGACAGAAGAAATGCCGTCATAAGTTACGTAACGAGTGCGTTCGAAACCTTTTCTCTGAGTAAGTTGGCCCGTCTTCAAAAAACGTCACTTTTACATTATAAGTACCAAATTTATTCAACCTACGCAATGCAGAATATAGTCAAAATTTATGTGTAGATATAATGTGCATTCTGAAGAAGCGTTATATATATGAAATTCATAGATAAAAAATTATTGCGAAAAAACCGTGTTACAGAGGCCCTGAATCTCAGAGTAGGAATGGAATGTTATGATGTATATAATTTTGTTGTCGCATTAATCTATGCAAGGTAAAGTTGTAGATTGCATATACAGTATATACAATATGATTAGAACATGAGCAACATCTGTACTTTACCTAAATCGGAGAAGATTATACACTTCAAACACTGCCTAATCTAGGCTGAGACCACTTCGAGAGGATCATCATCTCCGGTAACGTTGAGCGGCTGTGCAAAACGTATGATTACTCAGTCTCTCTCCATCCCTCGTGTAGAGTGTTGCAGTTAGGTAACGCGGTGAGGGGGATGAATTTTTGTGTATGCATATCTACCTAAATATTTAACTATAATTTTTGACGGACTGCGTACACTAATATTTTTCGTTAATATAAGGTGAAACACGTACACTTAGAAATAAAGAAGCATATTATATGCATAAAAAAAGCAGAACAATTTTTTTGAGTCCATGCCAATATTGTATTAGGAAACTATGATTCATAACAAGATAATACACGAACACTCATCATTTACCCTCGCCTCTTCTTATAGTTTAGTGTTAAGCACAGGTCCCATTTCGGATGTGTTGTCTAAGATATCTTTCACATATTGTGCAAGTTATATTTGCAAAATTATATATACTTTGAATACATAGCTTTATCGTATCTTGCCTTTTATAAATGTGAGAAATGTGTCAAGGTTTGCTTTATTCTAATGTTGATAGATGGAAGTGGGTGTTTAGTACTATTAATAAATTTTGAATTCTGCATCACCTGCCGTACCTTCTAAATGAAGATGGTCCTCTGCTTGTGAGGATATAAATGATCAAGCAAGCAATAAGTGAAGTAAGAACAGATATCGTACTAATAAATAGGATTTGATAAAAAATTTATGGAAAATTACAAAATCAATAATAGTGAACCAGTCAACATCTAAATCCCCAGAATTGTTGATTTAATCCAGTGGGATATTTTTAGTTATGCAAATCAATACTGGCGTTGATCATGCACTGAGTACATATGGGGTTTTGATTGGGGTGAACTTCCTGTCTTCCATTTATTTTCTTTGGTTTCTACAACCAAAGAACGGAAAGGTGTTATTAATATCCAAGCACCACAGACTGCACCTGGAAAGTGATGTTATGATTCGTTTTAATGGTTGCTGAGACTCCAAAATCGTTATTGATATGCCCCTTATCTGGATACATCCTTTATGCAATATTTATGGAGTGAGTTTAAGAATAAATTGTAAATTTCTTTGATTTGGACCCAGATTTCTCTATGAGAAATGGGTTATTGATGGATTATGTAAAGAAAAAGCGAGACAATTCAAATACATAGTCATATAGTTAAAAACAGATTAAAATCAATTACAAAACAATTTCAGGTTGTTGGGGGCTTTGTCCTTTCCAAAATTCTTTGAGATCTTCTGGGTGGTATGTTACGATGGTCACTATCCAATTCGATGTTTTGGTAGCTCTGGTCGTTTGTCACTTGAACTGTCTGTGGAGGATGCACCTGTGAAGGAGGGACAGGGGGTGGGGGCATCTCTTATCGTGGAACATATATTCCTACAGTTACGAATTTTGCTTCTCCTATATATTTCTTCCCTGATGTTTTCATCTTCTACTATTCCCCTGTTACCCTCAAAAGACTTGTTCGAAGAGATCACAGCACCTGTGATCTCTTTGAACAAGACCTGAAATTGTTTTGTAATTGATTTTAATCTGTTTTTAACTATATGCCTATGTATTTGAATTGTTTATGTATTTGTTTTTCCTTATATCAGTACTTGACTTGTAATTTTATAAACATTTTAGTGACCAAGTCCGCAGATGATGGACGAAAGTGCTAAAAGTTTTTTGTAATATCTACAAATATACACCTAGTTTTCACACGCGTCTTACATCATTGTGGAACGTTATCAAGATAACAAGGAAGTACGACATTGTAATTGCTTGGCCATATATATATATATATATATATATATATATATATATATATATATACATATATATATATATATTTATTTATATACACACACATATATATATATATAAATATATATATATATATATATATATATATATATATATATATTAATATAAATATATATGTGTGTGTATATATATATATATATATATATATATATATATATATGTATATATATAAATATATATATATATATATATATAAATATATATATATATATGTATATATATAAATATATATATATATAAATATATATATATATAAATATATATATATATATATATATAAATATATATATATATATATATATATATATATACATATATATATTTATACATATATATATATATATATATATATATATATATATATATATATATATATATATATATATGTATAAATGTATATATATGTATATATATATATATATATATATATATATATATATATATATATATATATATTTATATATATATATATATATATATATTTATATATATATATATATATATATATATATTTATATATATATATATATATATATATATTTATATATATATATATATATATATATATATATATATATATATATATATATTTATATGTGTGTGTATGTTTGCGTATATGTTTTTATATCTTATCACGTGAGGTATATAACCAAAATTATATTTCCATTTTGTAATATCTTTTTAAACATTTCTAATAATCTATTATCAGAAAGGTTTAAATTTTTTTTTATATTCGATGGTTTTCTTCTCTGTTTGAGTTCAATAAGTGAAACAGTTACTACATGATATAATGTTCGACATTCTTTGTATCTTTATGCTGATAACAATAAAAATAAAGATGAAATGGTTCTAGTCACTATATCTTTTTCTCTTGTTTTTTTTTTTTTATATCACACCCCAACATTGCTGTCACTCATTCTTTGTCTTTCCCAATACTGCCTTTGTTATCATTTTTCATTTTTATCATCACCATTGTAATCCAAATATCGAGACTGCAAATAAATGGGCGTTAAAAAGGTTGACTAATTGTTTTACGTGGAAGGGAAAAGGAAATGTCGAATGTTCAAGCCCCGATCCTAGAATGGGATGATTATCAATTAAAATTTCAATTTCACTGCTGGAGATTTATGTATTATTTTAGGGGACAAATAATTTATTTTGGATTTGGTTCACACATTACTCAGACATTTTTTTCTATTTTATATAACTTTTTTAAGCATATGAGGTGTTAAACAATGACCGATATACATATATAAAGTTTCATCTATTTTTAGGGGGGGACGGGGTTTAGTTGATTTTATAATTGTTGTTAGTCTCATATTTCAAGTAGTTTTAATTATATACAGGTTAGTGCTGGTGATTTATTAGGTGTTATCAGGATACAATATTGCATTATGAAGTGTAAAAAATTTTCGGGTTGATATAAATCATTCAGCGTTTGATGAAATGTCAAACTACAGCAAAATGTTTAAAACTGTAAGCTAAGCTACAACCCTAGTTGGAAAAGCAGGATGCTATAGGCCCAAGGGCTCCAACAGGGAAAGATTGCCAAGTGAGGAAAGGAAACAAAGAAATACATAAACTACAAGAGATGTAATAAACAAGTACAATACAAAAATGAACAATAATAGCAACATTAAATTGGTTATTTCATATATAAACTGTAAAAAAAAGAAAAAAACAACATGAGGAGAAGAAATAGGATAGAATAGTGTGCCAAAGTGTGCCCTCAAGCAAGTGAGCTCTAACCCAAGACAGCAGAAAACTGGTACAGAGGCTATGGCACTGCCCAAGACTAGAGATAAATGGTTGATTTTAGAGTGTCCTTCTCCCAGAAGAACTGCTTACCATCCTTAAAGAATCTCTTTGGTCTAGACAGGAAATCCAGATAAAGGCTTATTTAAGCGGCATGAGGCATTTTTGATGATAAACAAACAAATGGGTGATTCTTTTTCAAGGAGAGAAAGCGTAAATTCCTCCTTCTTTTACAAAAATGTATTTTATATTTACTAAATACTGCTAAATGACTACTTTAAATAGTTTTGGATACATTGCAGACGTAACCTCTTTCAGTTTACAGATATTTGGGAATTAGAAAGAATATATTAATGATCCTAATTTGTTAGTTTGTATATTAGTAGCATGCACAAATAGCCTTATTTGTGCAATTCTGTATAAAGGGCCTGTTCCTTTATTGCCTCGGTGTTTAGGGACATCTTTGTTAGTTTCATAGGAATTTTATTAGTGAATACTGGTGAATCTTACTCTGTTTCATCTAAAGATGAATTTAAATATGAAAACTGTTGTGAAATATGAGTCCATCTGAATGAAAATTGGGTATTTTCATGTCATGTACATATTTCTGGAGCTAAAAGCCTTCTCTACCTATTTAAACTTTCAGAAATATCAACTTGGACAGTATAGGTGGTGGCTTTTATGACAGTAAACTATAACGGTTATTCCCAACGTCTAGAGAAGGATTGTTGTACACATTGAGTGCCTTTATTTAGCAATACAGTTTATGGGCTTCTTATCCATGATTGTGTATCAATGAAGTATAAAATGCACTTATACAGTTACAGAAAAGGTGGGGAGATTAACGTAAACAGTACTTTCTAGTGAAGGTCAAGCCATATAGCAAAGTGAAAGCGAAAGTGAACAATACCATTAAAGAAAACTATTTAACTAATGTTCATGAAAAAATAACATACCAAATACCAGTAATCATTTTATAACTGTGTTATATGGAATGCTCAATATTTGTGTAACAGATATACACTTATAAAATTGAAAAAAAAATACATACTGTATATTTTTTGTCACTGCCTATTTTTTTCCTAGGTGAACTATGGAGCCAGTTTCTTGACTTGAAACACCCACAAGAATTGTTCTTTGATTTATGTATTATACTCAGAAAACAAGTAGAACTGATAAGATATAGCTCCAATAGACCGAACAAGGTTTAGCATCTATCAAAGAAGCTATATAAGAAAAAGGAAACTGAGGTGTGACGAGTATTGCAAGACTATTGACAGGCTAATGACGCTATTTGCTGAAGGTACTCAACCTGAATCTGAACAGATCTGGTACAGACAGTGTTATTCAAAATGACACAAAAATAACATAGAAGCCCAACATGAGCGTGAACAGTCAATTCCGCGGCACAAATTTGCCAGTGGCCAAGAACTTTCAGACATCCATCACTGCAATGGAGTGGACTTTATGATTATTTTATCAAATTAATGACAACAGACAGAAGATGAGCAGAATTTGATCCATAAATATTAGTTGTTGAATTTGCGAGAATGCAAAATATATTCACAAGGTGTTTATCCATACAGCTGGTGTAAATGACCAAATGGCAAAAGTTGAATGCCACCATACATATTGTCTGAGGAAGTTATGTAGAGATGCACAGAAGGCAGAGAGTGAAAATAAATCGGCTGAATAAGCAATAGTATGGCTTTCGTAATAAATTTAGCAAGCTGCTGAGAGGGGACATGTAATAGAGCTTTCTTCAGTATTCAAATGAGACAAGGGCCTTGCTGGTGAGATAAACATCCCCATCCCAGTTTCGTTTCTTAGCGGGACTTATACAGTAACTTCAAAGAGGCTTTACTGATTTTTTTGGGGGGAGGAGATGGGAATTTTAAGAGTTTATGGTTTTATGCAACATTGCAACATATGGAAGACAAAATGTTATTTCAAGTGTAGTTTTCCCATATACCTCTTAAGAGATATGCCAGAGTGATCTAGCGGGTTTGATTGTCAGAATATAACCATTTTCAGACCAGGTGATAGTGACTTTTTGTCCATGTTACACGTGATTCTGATACTTCGAAATATGTTGTGTTACATCTTACTCTACATCAGGTAACACTGTCGAAAAAAGTCAATTTGTACCACTCTACAGGCCACATCGTCAGCTACAGCAGAACCCTCCATTGTGATACACCTCTGTCAGATATACTTTAAAACAGCTTGATCAACAAACAGGGGCTATAATTCAAAAAAATCTGGTTGTTGGAAGGTTTCCTCCGTTTTCTGGGGACAACCATGATATAAAAGACTCCACCTTGGATGACTAAAACACCTTCCATGTGACCCGAGTTGCAGCATGTCCAAGGGGACCTCCAGCTGGAAAGAATGTGTTGGCTTCTATAGAGCCATCTGAAGGCACTACCTTAGGGGTATATACAACATTAGATAACATCAATTATGTAAATTTAACACAGGGAAATATCTGGCCTGAATTTGGTGAGAAAAAAAATGAGATTGGTCCAATCAGAGCAGAAATAGCCAAAAAAAACCCTTGAGGCATGTTACACCTAAATATGGCCTTTCTCGTTTCTTGTAAAAAAAAAAATGAGAAAAGGCCATCTTGGCTCTCCTTTAACAAGTCGAATGGTATTAACCAGATTTCAGGTCAATTAAGAATTACTGTTTGCTATATTATTATTATTATTATTATTATTATTATTATTATTATTATTATTATTATCATCGTCACTTGCTAAGCTAAACTCCTAGTTGGAAAAGCTGTATTCTATAAGCCCAGGGGCTCCAACACGGAAAATATCTCAGTGAGGAAAGGAAACAAAGAGAAATAAAATATCTTAAGAGGAGCAACAACATTAAGATAAATATCTCCTATATAAACTATAAAAATTTTATCAAAACAAGAGGAAGAGAAATAAGATAGAATAGTGTGCCCGAGTGTACCTTCTAGCATGAGACCTCTAACCAAAGACAGTGGAAGAGCATGGAACAGAGGCTATGGCACTACCCAAGATTAGAGAACAATGGTTTAATTTTGGAGTGTCCTTCCCCTAGAAGAGCTGCTTACCATAGCTAAAGGGTCACTTCTACCCTTACAAAGAGGAATGTAGCCACTAAACAATTGCAATGTTGTCAGGTGTATAAGGGCAGAAGAGAATATGTAAAGAATAGGACAGACTATTCGGTGTGTGTGTGTGTGTGTGTGTGTGTGTGTGTGTGTGTGTGTGTAGGCAGTGGGAAATTGAACCGTAACCAGAAAGAAGGATCCAACGTACTACTGCCTGGCCAGTCAAAAGACCCCATAACTCTCTAGCGGTAGTATCTCAACGGGTGTATGGTGCCCTAGCCATCCTACTACCTTCAATTATTGTGGGTGTTTTAAGTTAAGAAACTGGCTCCATAGGTCACCTAGAAAAAAAAAATAGGCAGAGACCAAAAAAAAAAAAATATATATTTTTTTTTTTTTTTTGCCAATTATACTTCTTCCAGAACATGAGCAGTCTTTAATATACTTTTACAGGGGACACTTCATGATGCCGAGGTTTTAGGTAATAAATAGCCATGGCTTGTTGCCACAATTGATGGAGTTGAAGTAAATAGTACCAGAGTTCAAAAACCCGTTGATACCAAGACTTGGTGGTCTTCATATAACCATGAACCTTTTTAAAGTTCTGGGATGATACACCGAAGATATAGGATTAGTAGAACTCTGGATTGGACGTGGACTATTAGGCTAAAACATGGATGAAAGGGTGAAAGATGGCAAATCATATGCTAAGGATATCAAGGCCACAAAAATTAAATGACAATTTTACTGGCAAATACTGATTCCACAGTTATGAAAATATCTTGAGATCAAGAATGATGAACATGTCAAGGTTTTGTAATGGAAATCGGTTCTGAAGATCATGATGCCTCTTTGGAGATCACGAAATCAATGGGATTTTAATATGTGTATGGATTTGAAGAGACTAATCAAGGTGACAAGAAATTCAAATACTAATGAAAATACTTGGATATGGTATCCATCTTGGTAGTTTTAATTAGACCAGAACTTGAAGGAATATGGGAAATGTACCCACTTGAATTTCGGGAAATATTACCGTTCTTACACCAATGTGATCACACTAATTATGCAAGATGTGGTGTGTCTACTTGCTAGAGATGAAGCGACTACCGCAAGAATTAGAGAATGATTTAAGATAAAGGACTTTTATGATAAAGGGCTCAAACCAAAGATTTGAAAATGGTCTCCTGACCACTGCATAGAATTGTTAAATATAGTTAGGAAGAAAAGTGGAGGCATGGTTGGAACCATCTAAGTAATATCCGCTGGAATGTGGAACTCAGTGAATGCTAATTACCAAGTCTTGATATGAGATTTTACATATTTTTGTTAGTCGTAGATATAGAGTAATACTGTAATCGAGTTGGAGATGATCATCGGCCAGACCAGTTGAATGACATATGAGCAGAATTGACGGAGGATGAGAAAATTCGTATATTTTTATTTCTATTTTTATAAATACCCTAAGAATATTTGCTATAAACACTAGCGGTTTTTTTTTTTTATAATCACTCTATAAACATTTTATATAACCCAAGTAGAGCTTTTTGGTATACAGTTTTCTCTCCGAATCATTTTGAGTATATTTTTGTGTCAGTCATGTATCAAGTGAGCAGCCAATACGGAGCTCTCATAAATAATTTGCAAAGTACTAGGCCTGAACAGTTTTTCACTTTTTAAATGTTTGTATCTATTTTACATTTTTTCTTTTTTTTTTTTTGCATTCCTTTTATTTCAGTCTCATTTACTCGTATCAACCCAGTTTAGCCGTTTAGTATTTTCTTCAACAGACTAAGAAGATTATACGAATAATTTAGTCTTTTCATCCAGTAATTACTTATTTCTATATTCAGAGATCGGTTATGGTAAATATTTTTTTTCTTTACTAGAGATGACATTAATATTTACGCCTTCATTGCTCCAATATAATTAATTTTGATCGTCCATCTATGCCACCAATCAATTTTGTTTGTCTCAGACATTAGGTATCCCTGCGTCGATTTTCTAATCAGAAAATTCATCTTATTCTTTGGGTGACTTTTAAGAACGAAAATAGGAGACCTGTTTCTCCGTTGCTCTGTATAGAATTATATAATCAGTTTTGTAAGAGGTTACTCGAGGAAATACACAAACTGATCTTCGAAGACTGTAGTTATTGTCATTCCGTCTGTGAATCTCGCTCTTATGTCTTCTGTAAAAAAAAAAAAAGGAAAAAAAAAAAAACAAAAAAAAAAAAAAGGAATTATACTCCCTTCCTACTCACGTAGTGCCACATATACTTCAATCTAAAAGCTTTCATTTTTTCGTGAATTATCGACACCTTAACGATTAAAACCCAGTTTGCGAAGTGACACAGGGTATAAAATGCTCAAGTTATTTTTGTGTTTATGTCAGGGGTGTAGGACCCTCTATTTTTGTGGCTTACGGGATAGGTGGGAGCTAAAGTCGAAGTCACTGATGAGGGGGGATATGGGGGTCGTTCACCAGATTTTTTTTTTCTTTTACGATGAAACACCCTAAGATGTGATTTCTATTTTTCTAGCATCTTACAGCTGATTGTAGCAACCACCAAATCATATTTTTTACGATTTGTATGAGACCAATGTTATTGCAATTTGTACATACATACATAACTACTATTTTACTTAAGATTTATTATATCCATTATTTGTTTTGAGTTCTTATTTAATCTTTATACTATTAAGAGTGATTTTATTTCTAATTCTGTCTAATTTATGGTTTATAGAAGATATTTTTATAATATCTTGATTTAAGATTATATTATTTGCATTTGGTTCTAAACTATGGCGATAAAGTATGAAGTGGTGAACCTAGAAAACAGACAAGTACTTGTTAGACTTCGCAATACTGCATTGATCATGAAAAATCAAGTTTTTAATATTCCTTTCAATCACCAAACTATATACTGTATATATGCATATATATATATATATATATATATGTATATATATATATATATATATGTGTGTGTGTATGTGTATATATATATATATATATACATATACATATACATATATGTGTTTGTGCGTGTATATAAATGTATATAAATGTATATATATATATATATGTATATATATACATATATATATATATATATATATGTTTATTGTATATATATATATACATATATATATATATATATATATATAGATATATATACAAAATGTTTATATATACGTATTTATATATATACACGTATATATGAATATATATATATATATATATATACATATATTATACAGTATATATATATATATATATACACACACACACACACACATATATATATATATATATATACATATATATATATATATATGTGTGTGTGTATATATATATACATATAATATACAGTATATATATATATATATATATATATTTATGTATATATATATATATATATATACATATATATATGTATATATACATATATTATACAGTACATATATATATATATATATATATATATACATATATATGTGTGTATGTGTGTTTGTGTGTGTGTGTGGATATGTGTGTTTTTATGTGTGTGTGTGTGTGTGTGTGAAATAGAAGAGGCTACCGTTGGAAACTGATAGGACAGTCATCCTAGTAAAAAAAAGGTCCACCCAGAGGTAATTGCAACATAAATGTTTCCGTATTTTTTGTGATCTACAAATATTAAAGTTTAATATATTAATAGTCTAGGAAATTTTTTAGTGTTATTTTTTCACAAAATTACCATTTGTGAAAGGTGTTCGGAGCAATTTGGCTACGAATGAGTAATAAAGTTATTTTATTGTTTTGCTTGTCACTAACTTAATTATTCACTCTCATTAATGAATTGTAACTTATTTTGATGCCAATGCCACATATTTACCTTTAGAAACTACAAACATAAAGATGTGCTTTAAAAGAATCCAAAATACTTATGAAACTAAATCAAAAGTTCCAAAATATGTCCGAAAAAAAAACGTAAATTTTCCTGTTGTAATCTCTATATAATATATATTCTTATCAACACTAGATATAGTTTTTTTCATTTTAATCTGAGAAAATGTTTTATGGCTACTCTTCACATAAATAACATTGTCCTGGGTATCAAATTTTAAATCTAAAAAAAAATATGAGTCATTATATTTTCAGAAAGCATTTTCTATTCTGTTGTTCGCCCAATGTCTTATTTTTCTTTTCATAGAATTGAATTAGGATATAATGATAGCTTATTTTGAAAATCATAGCATTTTCTTATTTGCATCTGAATTCATATCATGTTTAAGAAATAAATATTACTGGACAATGAAATACCTATTACATTTGGTAGAAGTTATATTTGATATTAAATTTCAAGCAAGATAATGAGCTATGCCAATATTCCAAAAGAATCATATGATATAAATATGTGGAATAGTAAAGCTTTACAAATGATCTATTGAACTGATACTAAACAATTATAAAGATGTTATTTATTTTACAAATGGCAAACGCATCTACATGAACTTCACCATCAAGTTCATAGGTAACCTCACTGTTCATACATGAAACTCCACGGCATTCACCACACATTGTAGAACAATTAAGACCACTTTTAGAGCATGTACATGTACTAGTCATACAATCCTTTTTGCAATTACCTCTAAAAATCTTCAGCAATTGTTGTAGTGCAGAGGACGTTAACATATAAACTGGAAACATTTTCCCTTTTTTTACTTTCCAACCATAGCCTTCTGGATCAAGATATTTTCTTCCTTCACATTATTACACCTGAGAATATACACGCAGAGAATGAAAGGCTTATGAATCTGATGTCGGGGGCAAGCTTTCCGGGGATAGTGCTTTAGTAGTTGAGGCAATTTTATCTCAAAATTTCGTTACAGGTAACTCATCAAGAGTGATATATCTTTTTCCACCATAAATGATAACTAATAACTTTTCTCCTGCACGAACAATTTCTTCTTCAGTAGCATCTGCGCTCATAAAGACCTAGCTAGAAAGCTTATAATTTATAATTTCATAAACTTATACAGAGCTACACTTTTACTAATAGAGAAAAAGTCGGGAATAAATCAAATTGCTTTACAAACTTCGAACCCCAATTCAAATTGAGGCTCTTTGATATCGCAAACTTTAGTAAATCTTTTCGATTTTCTGCTGTTAGAAAAATCTTTTGGTATTTTTTCCTCTACACAATGAAGTAATAAATCCGTATCCTCTTTAATAACTAATGTTTTTTTCTTTTTTTTCTAACCATTAAAAAGTCAGCATCTCCAGATGAATGAATAGTTTTAAGATTCGCCTGATTGGATTTAACGACAAGCATCTCTGTAAAGCCTTGCTTATTATCAAGATTAACGAGAAAATCATCCATGTTCCTATTCCATTTCATATTTTCTTTAAAGTTAACAGATATTCCTTCTTTTCTCTTAGCTATTCGGATATGTGTGGTATATTAGATGGATGGATTACAATCATATCCATTAAGTACAACAACAGTTTCTTTTCCATAGTACTTTACAACCTAATTTATATAAGTATCACATATATCACTGTAAGTTTTTCATTTTGTCTACTGAATCTTGCGAAGTAAAGAACCTCCATCAACTACATAAGAAACATTTTCTGGAATCATGGATTTATCTGATACAACTAATGGCCAAATAGCATTTGCCAGCTGAGGTTTGTTTGCCTCTCTTAGTAATCCATTTCATTCAGTTATAGGAGGATATGTACATAGCTCATAGGAAAAAGCAGGTTCAATATCCATATCAGATCAAATACCTGGGACAACATTTATTAATTGATTAAACATTAATGAAATGCCGGAAAATTTGAGTCACCACTAGGTGGCTCTATTGGGAAGGAAGACCGAGGCCCAGGCGGCTCATGTCTACTCTGTACCAGGTCACCTTTTTCATTTGAGCCCATATCACAGCTGTCATGAATGTTATATCTTCCTGATCCTTCGAGAATCGCACAAAGCGAATGTATCTAACAAGAAAAACACGTACCATGGATACAAAAATAAGATTATAAATATAAGTGATATTGCCGAAAAAAAGAAAAAAAAAATTTATATATATATATATATATATATATATATATATATATATTAGTACTTACGTGGTTAAGGTAATATGCAAACTGGTAGAACATTTAACTTAACTCTGATCACATAACATCTCTATTTTATCATCATAACATTTCTCATACGACGAAAAGAGTTCTAGCATGCGGCGTTTAGTTACAAAGAGGAAGTTTAGGAGATGATCGCCATGAAGGTCCATATAAGTTGTAGCACAAGGTAATGCCATGTTAATGTCTGGCACTGGCTCCTGCTTGGTAGAATTGATGCCGTCAAATTGAAGACTGAAATGACGATGCTGAAAATAATAATGGGATGTTTATCTCTTGCCTCACAACAACAACAACGTTTTGTCGGCGGATGGATAAAACTTTCAAAGCAGACATTAGTCAAAATATACCAATATACGTGGGAACCCGACGGGAGGAATATGTTTAACAGTGACGATGTCACAAAAAAATATGCTGTGTTGTTTTATAATTGTAAACTATTAGTCACCTAACCAGACTACATGTACATCTAAACCTATGTCATACGTCTAGCATATATAAACACATGTAAACAGATTGTAAACAAATGATTTTGGTTCAAGTTGCAAAATAAAATCTCACACACTGTTCCACCAAGTCTTTCTTCTTCTCTGCTTGTGGGTACACTCGGGCATCCTATTCTATCTTGTTTCTCCTTCTATTGCGTTTTGAAGTCTTTAGAGTTTATATATGAAAGATCCAATTTAATGTTGTTGCTGTTCTTAGAATATTCTATTTTAGTTGTACATAATAATAATAATAATAATAATAATAATAATAATAATAATAATAATAATAATAATAATAATAATAATAATAATAATAATGACTTTAATAATGAGAATAATTCTTTAAGTTTATTGACGCAGAATTTCTTTAGTTCCAATAAGGTTCAATCACAATATCGTTTCGCACGTTTAGCATCAGCTATGGCTTTGTAGATGAATATATATATATATATATATATATTGTATCCATACATGCATAATCATATATGTATAAATAAAATATATATATATATATATATATACATATATATATATATATATATACATATATATATATATATATATATACGCACACAAACATACACACACGTATATATATATATATATATATATATGTATATATATATGTGTGTGTATATATAATTTATATATACTGTATATATATAAATATATATATACATATATATAATATATATACATACATATATATATACATATATATATATATATATATATATAAATATATATATATATATATATATATATATAGTTATATATATATATATATATATATCTATATATAGATATATATATCTATATATATACATATATATATATATATATATATATATTGATATTATGTATACCATGTCTCCGTTCTCTGTAATGGTGTCACTTGTATATATTTATTCTTTTAGTGGTACTCCTTCTTACCACTAGGTTTGTAACACTTGTTTTCCTGTTTTGACCTTTTGTATTCTTGCCTATCTTATCTTTTTCGTTTCTGTTCGTCATTTAAATATCCTTGTCGTTCATTTAGTTTACTTTGGCTTGTAATATTTTGAGGAGGGCAGAGTCGCTCTCAGGCTACCTTAACGACAACATATTCTTTATACACTGTGTAGGACAATCGTCTTCCTATTGTTGTTAATGTAAGTCAGTGTGTTTTCTTTTATTTTGTGTTTCGTTGGTTTATTTAATTCAGGTGTTTGTTTAATTGTTTATCTGTGTGTTCGATCATTAGTTCATATATTTGTGTGGGTTTAACTTCCAAATTGTTTTCTACAAACGTAAATGTCTATGTAATTGCTTATATTGTTATATTTTGTGATCTGAGTTTTACAAGTTCCTTCATTGATTGATATTTCTT
>NC_090745.1:75918589-75926089 GCF_036898095.1 Palaemon carinicauda
TTGTTCTTCCCTGGCGGTCGGCGCCCAGGGGAGGGAACACAACACTATACGCAGGTAGAAAGTATTCCCACGGTGTTTGGAGGACCGGCTCTGAGGCTCCCCAACCCGAGAACGGATTCATCCCTAAGCGGGGACCTGAATAGAGTCTTGAGTGTCCCTGAAAAGGTCCCTGGTTCCCTGGGGTCAGATCAACTTCTAAACGACGCTGAGTGGGAGATGCCGCCCGGAGAGTGGAGAGCAGCACCTTCGTCCACAGAGAGACCGAGGACCCGCTCCCTGGTGGTGGGTAACCGGCCGTATGGCCACGCTAAGCAGAGGATCAGCGGCTTCTAGGACCCACCGGGTCTGAATATCCTCACCATTCCATCGGAGGAATGTCGGGTTTGGCCACATGGTTACCATGAGGAGCCTCAAAGAAGGGATAAGGTTCATCCGCTGGCTGAGCCACGCAACTCTGGAGCAACCGCTCGCAGAGGGAAATTACTGCTAATAATTTACCGATCCACAACCTTCTTTTGTTAAGGTGCCGGTTGATATACCTTACATATATATTTGTTTATAATAGAACAAGATATAAGTATAACTGGCTGTTATTAGTAATATAACAAATTGCTTATGTAAAGTAGAACAGTTTTATAAATATGTTGTTATATTGGGTTAGTGATCATTTACCAAAGAGCAGTTAACATTTACCTCTGGTTATGTAAATACTTATCTCACTAGTCTGTATATAGATATTGGATTAACAAGATTAATGTAGCTTCGGTTGAAGACAAATAAAGAAAGTTTAACGACATCGATATTATCTCTGATTATTCCACCAAGTACAATTGGGATATAATAGATGGTAGCAGAGACGTCATCGAATCTCGGACCTGGACATCGATATTAACAAGTGTTTTCTTGTGATTAATAAGTTCCGAAAGTTTTGTGAAAACTTTGTAAGGTCTAAAATGCCAGAAAACATGGTGTAAAACACCCTTACTAAGGGGGTGGAGTGGTCAACCGTCAGCTATGTTTAGAAGATCAAAGGAACTTGAACTTTTCCCGCCAAAAAACTCCCCCTAAGATGATATGCGGAGTGTAAGGTTCCTCATATAGGAAGAAGACAACAAGAGGTATTACTTCTATTACCAGTATTACTTCTATTGAAAAGTTGACGCTGGTTGACATAAATTGACTCTTCAAAGAAAATTCTGAGCGAGAAGTTTTACACCCAAGAAAATTTACGACACCTCTAGTATGCGTGTATTTTTTTTTCTTTTAATTTTATAAAGAAGAATTAAGTTAATATTTTTCAAATTCAAATATTTCGAAAATTTAAGCTGAAGGTTATCCTGAAAATCCCCCTGGTGTTTAAGAAAAATTCAATTAAAATAGATGTTATGTATAGAGAAAGCATGGACTTGAACAAAGAGATTTGTGAACTTGAAAAATTTGGTCATATTCAGAAAACCGATGGTAGTTTTGTCTTTCATCATTGTAAAAATTGTGGAGGACCTTTGCTTGGCCACATAAAGGATGAAAAGGATTGTGACCCAAATAGGAAATGGACCCAGGATGAAGTAGATAGGATAGAAGATATTTTATCTGCACATGGAATGTTTTCTGTAAATGTGGCACGTATGGACACAAGAAAAACAGCTATTAAATGTGATATATGTAAAAAGAATTTCATGAACAGTATGGAAAAGGAACAGCATATCAAAATTATGCATAAAGATATTTCGACAAGTGTAGTAAAAGAAGGTGCTTATGATTTAACAGCAATCATTACAATGGGAAAAACTATTGGTGAAGAAATTGCCAAAGGATTGGAAGCGAAAAGATCAACACAGATTACTAAAGCGAAACCTCCTCCAATCCGGGTTGGTCAAACTTTTTAAAAGTTTTTTCAAGAAGTAGAAGCGTGGAATACCTCGAACAAGGATGATGATTTTACGAAGTACACTGAAGAAAAATAATAATGTGAAAGATTATGTTGTTTCTGTGCTATTGGATAAAACATCTGAGGCTCTAAACAAAAATGTAGCAGCAGTTTTGGAAATTCTTAAGCAAAAGTATGCAAAACTACAGCAAAAAAGTGTATTGATGTTCTCAAGTCAATCTTGGAATTTTCTGTAAAGGAAGAGAATACTAATGAAACTTACTGGGACAAATTTGAAGTCTTGAACTGTGATTGTATGAGAGGAAGTTACTGTACATTTGTATTACTTATTAGGTGTTATGATGGTAGAAAAATTAATGGAGAAGAGAAAAGAAGACTGATGGATGCTATGGAGACATGATGGAACTGATAGGAGACTGCGAGAAGACAATGAAGTTTTCAATCTTCTAAAGATCGAATACAGAAAGTTAAAAATCGAAGATAACAGAAATATTAGAACTAAATTTTCAGGATCATCTGAGAATTTGTCTTCGGTTCACTATGGCGAAAATGGAAGTAGGTGGCAAAGATGGCAAAATTTTAAGCAAAGGACTGATTTTCATAGATTTCGTAGATCAGATTCTAATCCAGGATTTTGAAGGACTCAGCCTGGAACATATAGGAGAGCTCCCTCGCGGACACCATCAAGACCAGTATCATCTTCTAGGCAGTCGTCCAGTTTTAGACAATGCTCCAATGGTAGGCCATTTTCAAATGGAAGATCATCTTCTAATAGTAGGCCTGTGTCAAATGATCGGAAACAGCAGCAAAATTTGACTGAAAGAGTGATTAAGGTCGAAGAAAATGTAGCAAAAATCTTGGAAAAGATTGAAGAAATGTTGAAGAAAGGAAAGAATGTGAATTTTGTAAGTATGGAAGAAGTATCAGAGATCATTGATGTAGATATCAGCGATGTAATGTTTGCTAAAGAAGTTACCGAAGTAGGAGCTCTGATTTTGGATACTGGTTGTCCAAGTAGCTTATTTGGAAAAAGTTGGCTAAAAAAATATCTGAAGAAGTATGGTATTAAGAAAGAAAATTTGCATAAAAGGAGATGTTTCCAAAAATTCAGATTTGGTCCAAGTAGAATATATGAAAGTAAGGAAATTATAGAAATACCAATAACAATAAAGGAATCTGAAAATCTGATACTATCTGAAGGATTTTGCTTGGAGCTTTTGTGCTGGATGCTGAAAATGTGCCATTGTTGTGTGGTAGAAATACTATGAAAAAAGGGAAAATGGATCTAAGTATGCATAGAGATAAAGTGACAATCAAGAACGACGCAACCCGTGAGTTCGAAGGTATGTATACTGCAGGAGGTCATATTGTTCTTCAACTGTATGAGGATAGAGCATTTTGGACCACAGACGCCACTGTATTTTACTTGAAGAAGGAAGTAGATATAGAGAGTTATGAGAAGGTGAAGAAGATTCATGAAGTAACCAACCACAAGAATGAAAATCAACTACTTCATGCATATAGGAATGCAGGAAAACTTAATGAGAAAATGCGAGAAACAATAAAAGAAGTGTGTGAAAACTGCAATATATGTAAAAAATGCAAGAGACCCCAGGGCACTCCTAAAGTTGCATTACCAATAGTTCTGATTTTAATCAGATTGTAATCATGGACTTAAAGCAATATGGAGAGACTTATGTATTATGGATGATGTGTTCCTTCACCAGATTTATTCAAGGAGCTGTTTTGAAGGACAAAACTGTCGAGTCAGTGGTTGAATCTCTCAACACAGCATGAAACTGGAGGTTTGGGTTCCCTTCTCAAGGATACTGAGAAGATAACAGACCAGAGTTCAAGAACCCCAAAGTTAACGAGTTTGCTTCAAAACTAGGTTTTGAAGTAAAATTTGGTCCAAATTTCTCACCCTGGAGCAATGGAATAAACGAACGTAACCATTATTCTGCAGATATGACAGTGAAGAAAATTCGAGAGGAAGATAAGAAAATTTATTTAAAGAAGGCTGTAGAGATGGCTGCTTGGACTCATAATACAAACACCAGTATTTTAGGATATAACCCTATGTAATTGGTGATAGGAAAGGCTGTAACAATACCTGGAATTTCTGCAGGAAATGTCGCCACTGAGTCGATGTTTGACAGTGAGAATGTGAAGTTAATGATCGAGAGACATCACATGATCACCAAGCAATTGAGGGAAGCTGAATATTCTTCAAAGCTGAAAAGGGCTTCACAACAGCAAAACAATAAATTTAATAACATCATTTAAAAAGAAGGGGATATGGTATTTTACCAAGATAAAATGAAAAAAGCCAGTTGTGGTCCAGTAAAGGTTTTCACACACAGAGGAAGATATGTTTACATTTAGGCAAATGGCGATTTAAAGAAAGTAGCCAGTTGCAAAGTACAACTTTGCTCTCAAAGAAATATTCCTTCGGAAATTTCAAGAGAAGTAAACAACGAAACAAAGGCAGTGGACTCTACTCCTAAAATGGCAGGAGAAGAGAAAATATCAGTGGATCCTCCAGCCAGTAATCTAAGAATGAAGAAAATATCTCAAGATGATAAAGAGGAGACTGAGAAGGATTTCATTGGAGCATTCTGGTTGACTTCAGAAAAAACAGTGTTTTTGTGAGGAAATAACAAGTTATGTAGTGGAATTACCTATTAAATATGACAAGATGCCAGAAGTGTTAGAAGCAAAGAAGAAAGAATATGAAATTTTTTTACATTTTGTGAAGAAGTGGAAGATGTAGGGCAAGAAAAGATAGGCAGGAGATGGGTGATCACGAAAAAGGAGAAGCATGACGGACAAAAAACTGATTACAAAGGGAGAATTGTCGCCAAGGGATTTCATGAAAAAGGGAAACCTCAAGCTGATCAACCAACAGCTATGAGTGAAAGCATGAAAGTCTTCTTGTCCTTGGCTGAGAATTTTGAGCTTCAGTTTATTGACATCAAAGCAGCATTTTTACAGTCAAACATACATAACAGGAATGTATTTGTAGAACCTCCAAAGGATTCAAAAAAAAGAAAACATCATTTGGAAACTCAGAAAACCATTATATGGATTGGATGATGCCAGTAGAAAATTTTGGCTGAAAGTTCAGCAGATTTTCAAGGAAGAAGGTCTGAAGACCGTGAGTGGAGATGAGGCATACTACTATCAGCAGAGTGAAGGAAATCTGATTGGTATGATACTTACTCAAGTAGATGATTTTTCGATAGCTGGTACAAAAGGATTTGTAAAGAAAGTAACAGACGTGTGTAAAGAAAAATTACAAGTTTCAAAGATAGAAAAGAATAAATTTCGGTTCACAGGGATAGATATCATCAAAACAGAAACTGGAATAACAATCTCAATGGATGGTTATGCGAGGAGTCTTGAGAAAGTGGAAGATATCAGGAAAGGAAAAGCTAATGAACTTTTGACTAGTCAGGAACTGAAAGTATTTCGCAAGTATGCAGGAAAGTTTAGCTGGTTAGCAGCCAATGCAAGACCTGAACTTTCTATCACAGCATTGCAGATGTCCAAGAAAAATAGTAGTGCTACATTGAAAGATCTTAAAAAGGTAAATTTTGTGATTGATAAGATAAATGAGAGGCCAAATAAAGTAGAATTTACAAGACTTGATAAAAAAGAATATTTGAAGATATATGGATTTACAGATGCTTCCTTTAATACACATGAGAGAAGTATAAGTGGCAATCTGATTTTACTAGGAAGTAAGAGAAATGGACGTGTGGTCCCTATTTACTGGAAGTCAAAGACTATCCAGAAGGTATGTCATTCTGCAAGGGCGGCTGAAACCAGAAGTATGACTAAGATTATTGATAACGGTCAGTTTTTTGCGAGTCAGATTGAACAGTTATTATTTGGTCAGTATGGAAAGAAAATTCCAATCAAATTGTTCACAGATTCAATACCCATGCTAGAATCTGATGTGAGTACCAAGCAGGTTGAGGAAAGGCTTCTCAGGAACAGCATACAGGAGATGAAAGACATGTTGACTGAGGGATGTATTGAGTCTTACAGTTGGCTGGATGGAAAGAAAGACATGATTGCAGATGTTCTAACAAAAGAATGCAAACGGAATGAAGATCTTGAAATGATAATGCAGGAAAATAAATTTAAGTTTGCAAGTAACGAGGATAGTCTTGTGAAATACAAAGATGGAGAGAGCATGTTAATTAACAAGACTGAAAAGCAGGGAAAGGAGTAGTAACACTTTTACTGCTTAGATCATACCTGCACTAGCTATTCGGAATTGGTTTTGCCTGATGTCTGGTGCAGTACAAAATTATGTAATAATGTCTTAACATGTCTTTGTGAAGTATCTTATGTTATGCCTGTTTGAGTACTAGACTGCTTTTGAATATTAATTTGTAATATTCTTTAGTAAGTTTTTATATAGAAGGAAAATAGATTTTATTAAAGTGCACCATTCACATTTTGGATAAAATTTAATACATACCTATGTTATCTGATACAAGAGTAAAAAAAAAGAAAATAAATAAATAAATAAAGAAATAAAAAATAAAAAGTCCCCCCGGAAATTCCGGTTGCGGGCGGCGGAACAGGTACGGCAGGCCAAGCCGAGCAGTGGACTTACAGCCTTGTGGGCCGACCCCAGCCAGGCAAAATGCTTTGGCTGGTGTGTGGAAAGAGGGTATACTACCTGTGAAGGTTCAAAGGAGCCCGAGGTACAGATCCCTTAGCGGAGTCCTGGAAGTGCCCGAGAAGACTTCTTTGTCCCACGCGGCCAGGTCGGCATACAAACATCTTTGAGAAGGCAATGACAATACCCCTCCATGTGCGGAGAGGGGCTCCACCTTCCACTGAGTGACCAAAGAGCCGCTTGTGGGTGGCGGGTAACCGGTTGCCATGCTGAGTGGGGCACAGGATTGACGAGTCCTATGATCCACTGGGTCCAGGAATCCTTACCCCTCCATTGGCGAGATGGCGGAAGTGTCCATATGGCTACCGCTCAGCGGGGATAAGGATCATCCGCTGGGTGGGGATAAGCGTCATCCACTGAGCGGGTATAGGGGTCGTCCGCTGAGCGGGGATACGGGTCATCCGTTGAGCAGGGATAGAGGTCGTGGTGATCGATGTAGTAATGTCCCCGACAGGTGAATGCCTATCCGGGCTCGAGTCCCGCTGAAACTCATCAGTTCCCCCAGGCGCTGCAACCACACCATCTTTGTGAGCCAAGGATGGGGGTGTTTGGGGGGAGCCCACAGAATGATCTTCTGAAGCATCAGCGGCTAACGATCACATTGTCGCTCTCAAAACGGCAAAGTCACTGTCCCTTTCCTTTGCCTCTCCTGAGAGACCTTTAAAGCCCTTAACACCTGACGATGATGTATATCAGGTTACAACTGGGGCAGAACATACAGCGGTTGATGCCCATGTCACTGTAAGGAAGAAAAACTCGACACACATGAGGAAAGAATTGTGTAAACACACTTGCGTATCTAAAACATATATACCTGAGTATATATGTATACATAAACATATATATATATATATATACATATATATATCTATATATATATATATATATATATATATATATATATATATATATATAT
>NC_090745.1:75931089-75936089 GCF_036898095.1 Palaemon carinicauda
ACGGCATTTTCTTATGGATACCTCTTAGTATTTTTTATTTTTTATTATTCTACATCATATTGAAGAAATTTAGATATTTTTCTGATCATTTAATATTCTCTACTTCTAGTTAGTTTCCACCTTATTCTGTAAATTCTTCATTTTTGGTTCTTCAATATTATGCTCCAATGTAAACTGACCATTTCGGATTCATTTATGATTTTCTCCCATTCTCCTTTCTATATCCCTCTTCTTCCTTTATTTTCTGTTCCAGTCTTTTCATATAGTCTTTAAGATTCTTCTTGTTTTGCTTTTCCAGGTTTTCTTGCAGGTTCCACTTGTTGTTGCTCCCTTCTTGACGAGGGTTTTTTTTTTTTTTCACCAAAGCATTTTCTGCATCACCCAAATCTCTTTTCCTTTTCCTTTGAGATGAAAGCTTGCATATATAGGTTGATCAATGAAACATTAAAAACTATACATTCCTTTTCCTTTTCTAACATTTCTTCTCGAGGACTAATGACAATTTGAAGCCATATTTCACCTCGCAGAGAGTCTAAGAACATTTTGGAGCTCTGAAAGGAATGCATTTACCTTTCCTACTAATGACAAAATACAACTTCCAGTCAAACCAGGGGTTGGGAGAGTTTTGAACACTGTTTTGGATCCTGAAACCCGTTTGGAAATTCCAAAAAGGCTTCATGAGTACTAAATTGAAACTAATCTTAATACAAGAACTTTATATTGTTGCTCCGGTGGGTCTCTCCCCTCTCCTGCTGGCGCTTGGGGGATGCCTCTCTAACCCTGGCGTGGCAGGGCTCTCCCGCCCATCGCTGGTGTAGCAGGACTCTCCCGTTCTCGCTGGCGTGGCCGGGCTCTGCTGCTCCCCCTAGCACAGCGTGGTTCCCTCATTCCCACTAGTGCAGTAGAGCTACCCCGCTCTCGCAGGCGCAGTGGCTCCCCGATACCGCTGCCTGCATTCCATGATGCCGCTGGCGCTGCGGGGCTTCCCCACTACCACTTGTGCCCTGGGCTCTCCCACCTACACCCTGGGTCTCCCATGATCCAGTTGGCGAAGCGGAGTTCCCCCCACCCGCTGGCAAGACAGAGCTCCCTGATCTAGCTGGCACGTTGGGGCTCCCCCGGTCCCGCTGGAGCGGCATTGCTCACCAGCTTTCTTTGGCTCGGTGGTGCTTCCCAATCCAGCTGGTGCGTCAGAGCTCACCCACTCTTGCTAGCAATGCAAGGCTCTATCCTCCAGATGGCGCAGGGGGGTTTTCCCGCTCACGCTGGCCCTGTTCCATTCTCCTGCTCTGGCTGGCGCTGTGAGGCTCCCCTGCTTGTGCTACTACAGCAGGGGCCCCTTGCTCTCACTAGAACGGGGTTGCTACCCCGCTCCCATGCTGGCGCGGTGGGGCTCACACGCTCCTGTTTGCGTGGGGCAGCCCCCACTCCTGCTGGTGCAACGGTGCTTTCGCTTGTGCAGTGAGGGTTTCTGGCTGCTTATGGCTCTGCAAGGCTCCTCCGCTCCCGCTGGTGCAGCGGGACTCCCCCACTAAAGCTGTAATGGCTGAGCTCCCTTTCTCCAGCTGGCGCGGCGCGGCGCGGCATGGCGCGGCTCCCCGCCCCTGTTGGTGTGGCTGGTTTCCCCCACTTACTCTGGAGAGGCGTGACTCTCCTGCTCCCACTGCTGCAGGGAGGTTCCCCCTCTCCCTCTGCCGTGTCTTGGCTCCCTCCATTCCGCTGTCCTTCTGGCGCAGTGGGACTCCCATGCTCGTGCAGGTTTAGTGGGGTTCCCCACTTCTAATGGCGCGGTCGGGTCACACACTCCTGTTGCCGCGGTAAGGCTCCACCACTCCTGCTAGCACGGATGAGCTTCCCATTCCCACCAGCGGGAGCATTAACACCGGCCGCCGGTGTTAATGCTCCCGCTGGTGCGACGTAGTTCTGCCGCTTTTGTGGACACTGTAGGGCTCCACTGCTCCCAATGGCGCAGCAAAGCTCCCCCTGCTCCCGCTGGTGTTTTGTGGCTCCCTCGCTCCTGCTGCCACGTTTGGGCACCATCATCTCCTCCTATGCTTATTAACACAAAAAGCCTGGGTTAAATTTCGTTAGTCTTTTCTATCTTGAGATTTTAATTCAATACTTCTCCATTCATCATCTGCTACTTTGTACTTCATAGTCCTTAGCCATGTAGACCTCGGTTTCCAACTCTTTTAGGGCCTTCTGGAGCCCAGCAGAACGTTTTGTGAACTAATCTCTCTTGGGAAGTGCCAAGAACTTGCCCGAACCATCTCCATCAATCCATCATCCTGATCTCATCCACATAAAGCACTGGAGTACTCTCTTCTGTAGTTTCCTTTTTTAGTCTTGTCCTGTAATTTAATTCCCAAAATCTTTTTGAGGGCCTAATCTCAAATCTACTGAATCTATTGGAGATTTTATAAATATATATATATATATATATATATATATATATATATATATATATATATATATATATATATATATATATATATATATACAGGGTGTCCCAAAATGATGTATACACTCTTAGGGTTGTTACAATTTGTTCAATTTATTGATATTAATGTGGGAAACAGATTCTTTTTTCTTTTTTTATAACATTCTCAAATTGCCCCATGTATCCTTATTTTTTCACTGTTCATTGTTTCTCTTCTGCAAATCTGTCTTCCACATTAATATCAATAAATCAAACAAGTTGTAACAGTCCAAAGAGTGCATACATATTTTTGGGACACCCTGTATATATATATATATATATATATATATATATATACATATATATATATATATATATATATATACATATATGTATATATATATATATATATATATATATATATATATATATATATATATATATATGTGTGTGTGTGTGTGTATGTGTGTGTGTATATATATATATATATATATATATATTTATATATATATACATATATATATATATATATATATATATATATATATATATATATATATATATATATATATATACAGTAATGATATATACTTTCTGAGAGGAAATACCTTAACTATTGAAAGAGTTCGTGTATCAATATGATCAGCAAAGCTTTACTAGTCAGGGCCACCCATACTTGGTTGAATTGTTGGGAGCTAGCAGACCAAAATCTTCCACCATATCTAATCTGCACTGGCCAGTCTGGTGATAAAAACTGGTCAAACCCCAGACATGAATTGACATTTCTGAGACCTTTGTCCCCTAGTGGACTAGAAATGGCTGCACTTGTTGTTTTTGTAATGTTATAAATGTCTCTCTCTCTCTCTCTCTCTCTCTCTCTCTCTCTCTCTCTCTCTCTCTCTCTCTCTCTCAATTTTTAAATTTCTATTTTACTCAGTATCTATAAACACAGACCCCCCGGACCCAGACCAGAGGAGATGTATTCCTTCTTAGAATATAGAGAACATGAGACGTTTCCTTGACAAAGTTCCCTCGTTCCGCTAGAGCAGTGTAACCTTTCTTCAAGTTCAAAAGCCAAAGCCCCTTCAAGTTCCCTCTTTTCTCTAGACCTGTGTAAACTTCTTTCAAGTTCAGTAGCCAAAGCCCCTTCAAGTTCCCTCCTTCCTCTAGACCAGTGTAAACTTCCTTCAAGTTCAGCAGCTAAAGCTCCTTCAAGTTCCCTCCTTCCCCTGGACTAGTGTAAATTTCCATCAAGTTCAGTTACCAACGCCCCTTCAAGTTCCCTCCTTCCTCTAGAGTGTCTAGACCAATGTAAACTTCCTTCAAGCTCAGTAGCCAAAGACACTTCATGTTCCCTCCTTTCTCTAGACCAGTGTAAACCCCATTCAAGTTCAATAGCCAAAGCCCTTTCAAAGTCCCTCATTCCTCTAGACCAGTGTAAACCTCCTTCAAGTTCAGTAGCCAAAGCTCCTTCAGGGTAACAGGGCCACAAATTACCCGATGATTGGGTCACAACTTTCTGAAAGGCGGAGATTTAGGCCAGAAACTCGCTCTCGGCCAGTTATCCTGTAAAAAAAGGGGTCCACCCGGAATTAATTGCAACACAAATGTTTTTGCTTGTCACAGACTCAATTATTCACTCCCATTGATGAATTATATTTTATTTTATTGAAAGACATATATTTACATATGAAAACTACAAACAAAAGTTGGGCCTCAAAAAAAGATCCAAAACAAATTATGAAATTAAATCAAAAGTTCCCAAAAATGGCAAAAAAAATTAATTATCCTGTTTTAATCTCAGTATGATATAAATTCTTATCAGCACTATATATAGCTTTTAAATTTTAGACTGAGAAAATGTTTTAATAGTTAATTTGTATATCAATAACAGTTATTGGTTTCGATTTTTTTTTTTAAATATGAGTCATCACTATAACATTACGAGTCTTGAGATTTGGCTAGGTGAGTGAAAGCATTTTCTATTCTCTTGTTTGACCAATATCTTATTTTTTTTCTTTTCATAGAATTGAGTTATGATATAATGATAGCTTATTTTTAAAATCATAGCATTTTTTTTTTTTTATCTAAATTTACATCATGTTTAAGAAACAAATATTATTGGGCAATTGATACACATTACATTTAGTAAATGTTATATTTGACATTAAATTCCACGCAAGATAATGAGCTATGCCAACATTCCAAAAGAATCAAATGATATATATTTACAGAACAGTAAAGTTTTACAAATAATATACAGAACTGATAATAAGCGATCATAAACATGTTATGTATTTTACAATGTCTATCAAAATGCAAACGCATCAACATTAACTTCACCTTCATGTTCATGGGTAACTTCACTGCTCATACACTTAGGAAAACCGTAATATTAATATTAATATTAATACTGTTCTCAGCCGTACTTCAGGAAAATACAGACGATCGTATTTTTACCCTACTTTGTTATTATCTTTCTCGGGTTGATGACCGTAATATTACTCCTTCACGTTAATGTATCCGTTTTTAAAACAGCAAATTTACCACACATTGTTGAACACTTAAACCATTTTTAGAG
>NC_090745.1:75951089-75956089 GCF_036898095.1 Palaemon carinicauda
TAAAATTGTAAACATTGTTAAAACTCAAAAATTGTTTTAATATTATATTTTCTTAAGCAGAAAAATAGCTTACATTATAAACTTAAAACATAAATATCTTAATAATAATACACAACATTCGAATACAATACATGCTCTCTCTCTCTCTCTCTCTCTCTCTCTCTCTCTCTCTCTCTCTCTCTCTCTCAGGTGTTATACAAAAGTAACATATAGCACAGGGAACAAAAATCACTGTTTCTTTAAATAGTGTTAACTAAATAAAAAAAAAAGATTATACGTTAATAAATCGATTTCCAATTGTAGCTTAAAACATCCAATTGTGTCAGGTGACAACTGTGTTTAGGAAACAATATTATTGCTTTCTAAAATCATTATGATTATTTAAATGAATAATTGTGCTTTAATAATATATTTATGTACTTTTCTTTTAAATTTATTGTGTATTTCAACAATTAAGTATCACTGACTTATTTTTCTCTTACTTTAGGTTGTTGTGATCAGATCCTAATAAGTGCACTTAAGAGTAATAGAGTATTATTTATGCTATTTCTTAACTTATTCAAGTCATCTATATACTGTAGTTAATACAGTATTACATAAGCATCATCGTGTTATAATCTGGTCTTGAGTGTAATAAACTACTGTATTAAGATATGGGGGTCTACTAATGATATGCACATGGAAAAAGCTCAAAAAATCCAAAACTTTGCTGGTAGAGTAGCCGTTATTGGGGTGAAAAAACACGACCACATCACCCCAACCTCCAGCAATTAAAGTGGATAAAATTAAAAGAAAAGTGTATGTACGATGTTTGTGTTTTTGTTTTTAAAAGTTTGAGAAAAGAATATCCCAACTGGCTATACACATTTCCTACAGTTGGTAATTGTAGGAATGCATTAACCAGACAGAATGAAAATCTATTTGTAGACAGCTATCGAACTGATTTGGGTTCACGCTCAATGGCAATAAGGGGCCCAGCTTGCTGGAATAAACTACCTCTGGAAATAAGAAAATGTATAAATGTTAGTTCTGATTTATTCAAAAAGAAACTTAAGCAATATTTTTTTAATTTTACTTGAATGTATATATATCCTAAATTTTTACAATCCAATTATTGTGAATTTTATGTAAATAATGTATATTGTTATGTAACAGAATAACCATTTTATAATGGAATAAAGGTTTTTGACTTTGACTTTGACTTTGACTCTCTCTTACAAATTTGAAATGATATATTAAGTAATAATTTTTTCAAATTTGAAATGATATATCAGGTAATAATTTTTTCTTTTAGGAAATATGAAATATTTTTCGGTAGCCTTTCCTTATTAATAAGGGAGTTATTTGATCAGAAAATTGAGGTTAACGGATGCTGAATAACGAGGGTTAATCAGCTTATGTGTAAAGTATCGCACATTTTTTACTTTACTGTCCAGACCTTAGCTACGAGAGTAGAAAAATAAGAAAATTTCAGCAACATTATCAAGAGGAAAAAAAAAAAGAAGATAATAGGAAACGTTCTATTTAACAAAAAAAAAAAAAATGAATAGAAAAGAAAATAAGAAATACATATATCAGATGCAAAAAAATTGGGAGAAGGGAATAAAAAAAAAAGTGGAATGAAGAAGAAACCTAAGGAGGTGGTGATGGAAGGCGAACCTCTCCTCCCAGCAACTGAACTGAACGTAATTATTTTACAAATACGCTACTAAAATGTGAATATTACATGCATTATTATTGAATAGAGTTCAGTGAAGCACCAGTTGAAACCAAATCTGGTTTATTTCAAATATAGCTGTATTTTATTTTTTACAACAGTAAATGGAAATACAGTGTAGAGTGAGAGATTAGACGAACTTGATGGAGAGAAAGGTAAGTAGAGCAAAACATACCCTGTGTAAAGAAGCGAGGGATATTTGAAATCACCGAGCTGTGAGAGCATTTATCGCAAAAATTTGATTTTTTATTCAATGGGTATTGCGATTCTCTGTGTTATGTGTAGATGAAATCGTGAAGGACGTTCTTGCGTAAAACATGCCTGACTGTATACATTTTGTGTGCGTATATACAAATATTAGCAACTCATTATTATTATTATTATTATTATTATTATTATTATTATTATTATTATTATTATCATTATTATTATTATAATTATTACTATATATATATATATATATATATATATGCATATATATATATATATATATATATATATATATATATATACATATACATATATATACATATGCATATATATATATATATATATATATATATATATATATTATATATATATATATATATATATATAGTACAATTTACATAATACTTTTTTCTCTCTCAGAGCTCCCTGCAAGCCGCATAAATTGTTTCTCAGGCTCATTTTGGCATCCCAACGTCGGCACTCAAGCCACATCTCCCATTGCCCCTACTCCCTAGTTACTCCTCTGTTAAAACAGACTTTCCCTGCAATCTACCATGCTTTAACTACAAAAGTATGGTGATTGATTATCTTAAAGCTAACAAATCTAAGATGAGAGCTGAGAATTAACAATAAAGTATTGAGGACAAGTCAACAAAATTTCTTTGAAGTATTTCTCAGTTAAAGTTAACATTTGTATTTATTATTATTATTATTTTTTTTTTTTGTAGTTTCAGAATACAACTTTATGAGGAGTTTTAAATTTTAATTGTTATTATTTGTTTATCTTTATATCCTACCCGAGAAAATATACGCCTGAAAAAAATATTGGTATCACCCTTCATACTGAGAATCATACGTGTTTGTAATGAAATATATAAAAGATATTATGAGAATAGAAAGTAATTAATTTGTAAGAAAATTTTCTAATCAATATTTAAAGCTTGAGATAGGAAATATTTTTTTCTATTGATAACTTTTTTTTTTTTAAGCTGAAGATGCCTCTTTAATGCAAGAGACTGATTACTGTAATCCTGTCATTCGTTCTCTACAACATCATGCTTTTGCACCACATTCTCGAATTTCTTAATGCTGCTTAGGTTAATCAAGGATTTGTCAGTAGCACACTTTCCCAGATTGGTGAATATCTCATGTAATACTTAGAGAAATTACTTAATAACTGGAAATAATCAATTCGGCAACTCTGCGTATTCAGTTAAGCAAAGCTCTAACAGTTAGTCTATTGCTCATTGGAGAATATCAATTTTCTGCTGATATGGGTAAAGGCTACTGCAGTTCTTCTAGTTTCTATCTATGTCTTTATATTCGCCAGGTTGTCAGTCTGCCTGCTTATCACTGTGGTTGTCTTACTAACATTTCGTTGTCAACCTTATACGGTTGCGGAGTGACTATCCCACATGGAAGTGCTGTTTTTGTCCGTCGTTGCAGTTGTCACATTTACCTCTCTTGCATAGTTAAAATGTTCTAATAAAGTTTGATACAAATGTAGTCCGTGAATAAAAACAGAAATCGTTTTTAAGCCTACCACATTTTCTATTAGCGTTTTTTTGTAAGGCTTATCCTATAAATTTGAGTTCGTAACTAATCTTACTTATTATAAAGGATTTCAATCTTGGCACAATGGGATATGGAGAATTCCATTAAATATAGTACAAATCAAGTCCAACATTCACACATATGCATAAAGGGAGTTCTTTGGTTTTTCTGTCCAGTTACCTTTTAATCTTAAGCCCATTGCGTTCATTAAGGGATTCTAGTATTACTATTAGAATTTTTCTGATTGTTTTACGAATGGGAAAATACATTTGTGATATACTCTAACTTGGAGTTCTTTGAAATAGTTTCATGAACAATAATGACCAGACTCGAGGTGGTAAGAGAGTTATACAAAAATAATACAGATGGCTTACAAAAATACACTATATTACAAAACTAAAGAGAATTTACACATAAAAATCACTTCCTGTAATAAATCATTAAATAGTCATCAAACAGGTTTATTTTAAACATTTTATACAATCTAAAGGTGTAATAATGTTTTATCAAGTAGGCTTTACTTTACATATAAAACTTTAAATATTTTAAAGTCTAAATCTTTATATCTCGAGCTACAATTGCCTGTAATAAATTTGGAAAAAATCTCAATAATGCACAAAAAACACTTGAGTACTACTTTCAGGTAAGATCTTTGGTCTATATCATAAAATTTATTTCAATCTAGAAATTATTACTCTCACGAAATAGCAACAGTTTTTACTAAATCCAGGAAAATCTCAATAGTATTATTCAATTCATGAAATTCAAAAGATACTTAGGTACTGCTTTGAAACATAAACCCTGGTCTATATTATGCAATTCGTTTCGATCAACAGATTAATGCATAACAAGACGCCAATACAGGTTATGCAGAAGGATAGGTATCGGGATAGACCGAGTGACAAAAATATTCATTATACATGTTCATAAAAAAGCTACTAAGTTTTTCTAAAGGTAATATTCAATCAATTAGTCATATAAATTCAAGAAGTTTTAACGAAAAAGACCCAGAAATTTGCAAATGATATTACACATAGAATAGAAATAGTGGTTGATTTTGATCTATATAAGTTATGGATGGATGGATAAGTTTAAACAGAAAATTTCAGGGTAGGTTTGAACTCCATTATTTACTCATTTTAGATTTAATTATCTGATGTCTTCCCTTGTCTATTAATTTATCTTCTGATTTACATGATACTTATATGGAATGCTCTCCTGGACTCATGATCAGCCTGTCGCTATTGTCTCAAGTCTTCTCTCAGTTCGATTTCCGTTATATTGAACTAATCCCTTCGTTGGGATGTTATCTCTTTCCGTTGGCTTGTTTTGGTTCTTGCAATAAGGAAAACTGTTATTTCTTTGTTATTTTTATTTGTATTAACTGAATTTTCTCTTTTGTTGTGCAGATTTTTTATGCCCACTTCTTGTGGCGTTGCTATTACATTAATTCCTATAGAGACATAAACAACGACCGGTTATTATTTCAAACTGTCCGACTGTGTAACAGAAAATATCA
>NC_090745.1:75961089-75963589 GCF_036898095.1 Palaemon carinicauda
ATATATGTATATATATATATATACATATATATATACATATATATATATATATATATATATATATAAATATATATATATATATATATATATATATATATATGTATATATATATATATATATATATATATGTATATATACATGTATATATATATATTTATATATATATATATATATATATATATATATATGTATACATATATATATATATATATATATATATATATATATATATATATATATATATATATATATATATATATATATATATATATAGTCATAGGAGGAGTTGATGATGAAGAAAAAAAAATATATATATATATATATATATATATATACATTATATATATATATATATATACATATAAAATATATATATATATATATATATATATATATATATATATATATATATATGTATATATATATATATATATGTATATATACATGTATATATATATATTTATATATATATATATATATATATATATATATATATATATGTATACATATATATATATATATATATATATATATATATATATATATATATATATATATATATATATATTCATAAATTCCCTACTTAATGCATGCCTGTCTGTTTATCACTCTCATGATGTCATTGCAGCCCCTGTTACTTATTAAAGGTACATGCTTCAAAGGGGGACCAGCGTGTATAGATATACATGAACGGAGAATTTATGTCTGTCTCACATCCTGAGTCCAACCCTTGTCTTGTTGTCATATTTACTTTTTTTTCTGGATGAAAAGCTTTCAGCTAGATTTAGTAAATTAACAGCTTTTTGTCCTTATGTGTGAACACATGTAGACTATCAATCTATAAGTTAGTAAATCTGTCTTTTCATCAGTATGTCTGCCAATCCCTCCGTGTTATAACAGCTTAACCTACTCAGTTAAAGAGTCTTCATTCAAACTTTCTACAATAGTAGAAAATCGTGCTAAATGTCCATGAATGGATATCATTCATCAGTTCTTTTTTTAAAAGAGTTTATCTCCTACCTTGTGATTGCAGCTGCTGTGACATGGTCAAAGGAATTAAGTGAAAGAGAGCAGAAAGAAAAACTATTATGTATGCATGTACATGGATAGAGATCGTCCATCTGCGCCAGCTTGTCTAACTAATTGCATGAAAAATAACTCTTTGTCTAACATGTTTCGTGACTCATTTTACAAGATTGAAGTGATCTAAGCTAATCTTGGTATAAAGCAAGACCATCAAAAATAGATTTGAATGAAGGAAGACCATCTAGCTATCTATCTGAAAAGTGGTGTATTTGTCAAGACCTGCCTTGCCCTCACGGTATTTTATGGATATTTGAAATTATACTAACGGCATTAGGTATTATGGCTATCTGTCTATCAGTGTGACTTTCGTGGTAATCGCCCGTCACAAATCATTCTATATGTTGAAGGATTTATTTAAAAAACTTGGTACATAAGTACATTATACTGTATACCGCCCCCCCCCCAAAAAAAAAAAAAGTTTTATACTTTTCCAAAGGTCCAGTTTACTGAGTAAGAAGGGTTTGTGGCAGGATTTCTATTAGTAGCACTGAAAAGAAAGTTACCGTAGAAAGGAGCTTTGAGATGGGGTATGTGGGTGTGAAGGTGTATTACCACTATGTAATTACCTGCCAACTTAACAATACAGAATTACTCACTCTGTATTACAGAGTGACTAAGTCCATATCAACTGCATCCCACTGAACTATGCCTAGTCTAAGCAGGGCATTAGATTATGTCATACCCTAATTCGGGCATGTACATACATACATACAAATACCAAGGGACTTACCCCAAATTTTGGGGATAGCCAACATCAAAACAAATGCAAAAAAAGGGGACCTTTCCTCCCTACGCTCCTCCCAGCCTGACAAGAGACTCAACCGAGTTCGGCAGGTACTGCTAGGGTGCCACAGCCCACACTCCCCCGTTATTCACCAAAGATGAAGCTTCATAACACCGAATCCCCTACTGCTGCTCTCTCTCTCTCTCACTCTCTCTCTCTCTCTCTCTCTCTCTCTCTCTCTGTGGTCATCCAGCCGACCGGAGGAAGCAGCAGGGCCTACTGGAACTGCATCACAATCGCTCACCATTCATTCCTATTTCTAGCACGATCTCTTGCCTCTCTCATATCTTTCCTCCTATCACCCAGAGCTTTCCTAACTCCATCCATCCACCCAAACCTTGGCATTCCTCTTGTACTTCTCCCATGAACTCTTGCATCCATCACCTTCTTTAGAAGACAGTCATTTTCCATTCTCTCAACATGACCAAACCATCTCAACACATTCATATCCACTCTAGTTGCTAACTCATTTCTTGTACCCGTTCTCATCCTCACCACTTCGTTCCTAACCCTATCTACTCGAGATACACCAGCCATACTCCTTAGACACTTCATCTCAAACACATTCAATTTCTGTCTCTCCGTCACTTTCATTCCCCACAACTGTGATCCATACATCAGAGTTGGTAC
>NC_090745.1:75978589-75998589 GCF_036898095.1 Palaemon carinicauda
CCCATCCAGGAACTGAACACGACCTGCCTCTCTCGAGAGGGCTACGATCTCACTAACCCTGGCCCCGGACGCGAGTGCAAATAGGAAAATAACTTTTTGCGTCAAATCCTTTAACGCACATTCTTCATTGCTCAACAGGGAGGCGAAATGAAGAACTTTGTCTAAAGACCATGAGATGGGCTTTGGAGGTGCTGAAGGTCTGAGCCTAGCGCAGGCTTTCGGAACTTTATTAAAGATCTCGTTACCTAGGTCGATCTGGAAGGCAAATAAAATGGGTCTCATCAAAGCGGATTTACACACTGAAATCGTGTTAGCTGCCAACCCTTGGCCATGGAGGTGGATGAAGAAAGATAAGCAGAAGTCTGTTGAGATCTCCTGCGGATTCTTTGCCTTTACAAAGGCCACCCACTTTCTCCAAGATGACTCATATTGCCTTCTAGTCGATTTGCACTTATATTCCTCTAGGAAGTCTATGCTGGCTTTCGAAATCCCGAAACGCTTTCTCACCGCAAGGGCGAGAAAATCATGAGGTGCAGGGTCCGGGTTTTCTGTAATGAAGCGCAGACAGTCGACTTCTGGACTCGCTGGGTCAGAACTGGATGTGGTAGCGGCACGAACTTCATCTGTAGTTCCAACGCCAAGGGGAACCACATACTGTTCGGCCACTTGTGGGCCACTATTGCCGCTACCCCCTTGAAGGATCTCAGTTTGTTGAGGACCCTCAACAGAAGGTTGTGAGGAGGGAACAGATAAATCCTGGACCATTTGTTCCAGTCGAGGGACATTGCGTCCACTGCTTCCGCTAAGGGGTCCTCGTACGGGGACACGTACAGGGGCAACTTCTTGTTGTCTTTCGTCGCAAAGAGGTCTATTTGCAGTTCTGGGACTTGATTCAGAATAAAAGGAGAATGATCCTGCGTCTAAGGACCATTCCGACTCTATCGGTGTGAACCTGGATAGAGCGTCCGCTGTCACATTGCGGACTCCTTGAAGGTGAACTGCCGACAGGTACCACTTCTTCTTTTCCGCCAATCGGAAAATGGCTAACATCACTTGGTTGAGAGGTGGTGACCTCGACCCTTGTCGATTCAAGCATCTCACAACCACCTCGCTGTCCATCACCAATCTTATGTGGATCGAGTGACGCGGGGAGACTTTCTTTAAGGTAAGGAGCACTGCCCTAGCTTCTAGAAAGTTTATATGAAAGGTCCTGAATAGCTTGGACCAAGTCCCCTGGACTTTTTTCCGATGAGAGTGACCTCCCCATCCCTCCTTTGAGGCGTCTGAGTGAATCGTCATCGACGGGGGAGGTGGCTGAAGAAGAACCGACTTCTTTAGATGTCTGGCTTGGGACCAAGGTCTGAGAAGAGTACGTAGCCGAGGCGGCACTGGTCCCGAATGGCATGGCTCTGAAGGCGTACAGTCTCCGTTGTAGCCTGAACCCTAGGTAGGGGGAGAGTCGACGGCTGATTGGAATGTGCCAATAGGCGTCTGACAAGTCTATAAAGACTGAGTATGCCCTCTTGGGCAGTAAGGTCCTTATGTGTTGCAGTGTTAGCATCTTGAATTTGCAATTCACTATGAACTTGTTGAGTGGCGACAAGTCCAGAATGACTCTGAGCTTTTCCGAGTCTTTCTTGGGAACACAAAACAGCTTCCCTTGGAATTTGATGGACTTCACCTTTCGGATCACCTTTTTCTCCAACAGTTCTTGAACGTACTCCTCCAAAACGGGGGTGGAGTGTTGGAAAAACCGAAGGCACGGGGGTGGAGTGCTGTACCAGCTCCAGCCCAGTCCATTCTTGAGTAGGCTTTGGGCCCAGGGATCGAAGGTCCAGCGATCCCAAAATTTCATCAGTCTCCCTCCTACCGGTATCGTTTCACTTGGACTGCCGTCCTGAGGTCTTGCCTCCCTGACCACGACCACCTCTGAATCCCCTTCCCCTTGAGGGGCGCCTAGACGAGCCTCTGGCTGCTCCTCTAGGTTTTGCACGAAAGGAAGAAGACTGTCCTTCGAACGTTGGGGTGAATATGGTTGACTGACCTGGCACAGCCTGGGGTACCCACTGAAAAGTAGTCGGGGTTTGTGCCACCATCTGGGGCACTGGAGGCAATGGCAATTGCAGTTGCTGTTGCTGTCTATAAGGCTTGGCTGGCTGAGACGGTAGCCTAGTCCTCATATTCTTCCTCTTTGGTTGAGGACCCTCATCCGGGGAAGATTTTCTTTTGATAGCCAGGCCCCACTTCTGGAGAAGGTTTCTATTCTCCACGGCGGCCTTATCAACAACCTCTTTGACCACATCGGTAGGGAAAAGGTCTTTTCCCCAAATGTTGGAGCAGATTAACTTCCTTGGCTCGTGTCTCACCGAAGCCCCGGTGAACACGAACTCCCTGCAAGCTCTCCTTGCCTTGACGAAGCCATAAAGGTCCTTCGTCACTGTGGCTAGGTGAGACTTAGCCACTACCATGAACATTTCATGGACCTTGGGGTCACTTGCCATCGTCTCAAGAGTAGTCTGATGAGACATTGAGGCAGCCAGTCTTTCTTTTGTCTCGAACTCTCTTCGTAAAAGAGATTCGGACAGCTTGGGGAGGTCCTCGCCGAATTGCCGTCCGGCAATATCAGCCTCCAACTTTCCCACTGAGAATGTCAGATGGACACCCTTCCAGTCTTTGTGGTCCATAGGCAGGGCCAGCGACAAGGGTTTACACTCCTCCAGGGAGGGGCAAGGCTTGCCGGCCTCGACTGCCTTTAGGACAGCCGCAAACCCTTTCTGTAAAAAGGGGAAGGCTCTATCAGGAGAGGACACAAAAGAAGGGAGCTTCTTGCTCAATGCAGCTACCTTCGAGTTAGAGAAGCCCCTCTCTTTCATCGAGGATGAAAGTAGGGCTTGAGCCTTAGCGTGGTCCATAATAATGACCTCCTTCGGCTTTTTTATCCTCCCTTGAAGCTGGTTCTTTTCTCAGCCTGACATAGCAGTCCGGATATGATGCCTTGCTGGGCCAGAATTCTACCTCCTCTAGGGGAACTGAACCCAGCTTATCCGAGATGACGATCTTTCCAGTCGTCATCGGCATGTGCTCAGCATACCTCCATGGGTTAGCATCTGAGCATATGGGAAGGTCTTTCACATTGAGCCTTTTCCGGGGCCCATGTGATTCTGCCAGGGACTGCATACGCAGTTCCATTGCAGCCGCCTTCTCCTGATTCTCCATCTGCATTTGTTGGATCATTCCAACAATCGAAGAGAGGGCCTGTCCCAGTTCTACTGGGAGACCAGCCGATGTTGAGGGGATAGGCTCCGGCATCTGAACCGGAGTAGCCGACACCTCGTCGACCACATCCTCTACGACATCCGGGGTTTGAACTTCATCCTGACCTTCTGCCAGGAGGTCTTCTTCCAAACGTTCGTCCAGGTCAGACATCCTGTCATCCAACTGGATGTCTTGCATCGCAACTGCGACTTCCACGTCCACCTGGACTTGATCTTGAGGGATCTCCTCTTGAGGCTGGGGAATCACTGCATCAGCTGATGCCTGGGGAAAAAGATACGCCCTCATCTTCTCACTTGGAAGATAAGGGCCAGAGGTGTTCTTCTTGAAGCCCCTTACCCAAGTACGAAGCTTTTCCCTTGCTATATCCCTTGATTCCGCCGTTCTAGGGGAATCAAAAGCCTCAGTAATCAGGTTAGTGCATACAGTACATACCTGAGGGTCCCAATACTGGAGATCATCCTTGGAGACAGCGCATGCTGCGTGTCTCCTACAACACTCATGTCCGCAGAGGTTCTTGCTGCGGACATTGCAGAAAACATTTCCGCACTTCGGAGGGTCCTCCTGTAAAGAGAAGAAATTTCCATGAGTATCAAGTGAACTATGTATCACTGGATATGCATATTATAGCATAACAATTCATAAAGGAAAGACACACACTTGTGTTTCCCTCACAACCCATTGCTGCAGCCTTCCAGATAATAAAATCAAAATGGTTTATCTCTTCTAGAGTAACCAATGCAAGGTTTCCATAGGAAACAGGTGGAGCTCACACCTAAGCAATGATTTTAAAATCCTGGATAATAGACAGGGAAGAACTCAGCTTCCTATCTGAGGGCAACAGTAAAGGGCCGTGCAAGAAAACACAATAGTGTTAGAAGATACAGTGCTGTACCAAAACCTTTACTATAGTTTTCTTCTTACTATATATGCTATACAGAAGAATACTAGTACAGTATAAGGGGGATGTGTGCCGGCCTGCCTTTGCCGGCCGGCACACACCACAACTAGCTTTAAAGTATACTACTTAACAGCTATAGGGCGGCAGCACTCTGGTTCAAATGCCTGTGCCGGTCGGCAGCTACTGCCGGCCGGTAACAGCCAGTGTTGGCCGGCAATGGCTGCCGGCCAGCAACTACACAAGGTAGTACCCAGCTGCCGGCCACACTCTTGGTGACCGGCAGACAAGGGCTGACATAAGCCGGCCGGCAAAGGTACAAGACCGATGCCAGCCGGCAGCAAAAGAACCAGAGAACTACACCTGCCCGGCTGCCGGCCTATGAGGCCGGCAGCCGGGACAGGTACAGCACTAGAAGAAAATAGAATGGATGCCGGGATAAGAGTGTACACTACCTCCAAGCCCGGCAACCGAAAGAGTGCATATAAGGAAGGGGAGAAACTAATTCAGGCTTCATTGACCAATGCCTTCCGGCTCTGCCGGCAGGCATGGATGAGGGACCAAGAGAGGTCCGGGCAGCACTCGAAAACATAAGGCCCTTGCCGGCCAGCAGCTCTGCCGGCCGGCAATGGGCTGAGTCTATTCCAAATCCCAACCTATACTAGGTCCAGAAGTAGAACGACGTACAGTACAGTAAGACCCCTGCCGGCCAGCTCTGCCGGCCGGCAAGGTACAGTACAGTAATGGCTAGGCCATTACGGAGATAGAGGGGGAAGGGACAAGAGGGTCCTGCCAACCTTGCTTTAGTGACAGATCACCCGCAGCCAAGAAACTTATCTTAGCCTAAGGGAGATCTAAGGGGAAAGGCCAGCAATACTTGCCAGCTTCCAGAGCACCAAAGCAAGGAAGGCGTTGCTACTCCCAAGGGAAGAACTTATCCTCCCCCAAGAACAGCAACAGGACTTAGTCTGGTCGATCACAAAAGAAGGAATCATAACTACAGAAACCTTCGGTAGTGACCTAAGGGAGCTAAGCTCCCTTTGTATGTGTTAGGTCAGCGAGGGGGACTCTGCCCCAAGCCAGACAACACAGACTCAGACTAAAAACTCTGTTGTTCTGTCCCTCTTGAACCATAACTACAGGAGCAGGAAGGTACAGTAACACCCTAGTATAGTTTTATCGAAAATAAATTCGGAAAAAACCACTTAGGGATAAGCCCAAGGCTTAAACAGAGGGAAAGGGATTGCATACCTTCTCCGAAGAAAAGAAAGCAACCGGGGAGTATGATAAAGTATACTAAGGCTCCATAAGCAATTAGCCTAGGCACCAAGAGAATCGATTACCTAATTCACCGAAACTCACACGTATACGATCTTGGAAATATTCCACACAGTCTAAAATGTATAAAATATAGCCTAAAGCTTCAATAAAATTTTAATTACACTCGGAAAAACCAAATTCATGCATGAAGTACTAGGATCAAACGACTAGGCTACATGGCCTAGCGTAGGCCAGAATGGCGAATACTTCGCCAAATAATACTAAGCACGAAAGGAAATCCTATGTAAAGCTAAATAGCTAAAATTTATTAAAGCAAAACAACCAGGAATGTCACTCTGACTAACTAAGTTATACCTAGCGAGCGACAGTGTCCAGGACACCTCTGGTAGGCTACGGCTCTTGTATCAAAGATTAATCCTATTAATCACTCAAAATTTTACCAAGAGCCTACATTTATACATAACAGACACTATACTCAACTTATCAGAGGCCAACGAAGACGAAGAAGCCATGAAAAGCCGAATAAATCCAAGATTTGCGAGAAAAACAGGAAAAAACACCGAGTTGTTAAGCTACGCAAAAAGGAATACAGATGGCGCCAGGATTGGCGCCAGGCACGCATACGAATCGGGGGATAGGGAAGCCTTGGGAGCGGCTCCCCTTTTTCTTTCCCGAATTCGTATCTCGTCAATCACCTCCTACGAGACGAAATCTCTGTTCAGGATGTAGATTGCCATGTGACATGTCTAGAATACGTCCTCTGATATGTCGCGATATCCCTTTCACGAGGGATACTCGCTCCAGGAGTTAGAATTCTGGTACCTTAAGGTAAATTCTCTGGGAATATCGCCGTAGTTGTAATATACCCTAGGAAGCTACCCTATAGGAACTTCCATCAGGACGACATGGCTTGAGCCCAAAAATATATATATATATATATACATATATGTATATATATATATATATATATATATATATATATATATATATATATATATATATATATATATATATATATATATATATATACAGACTCACACACAGAATTTATACCTTATGGTAAAGGATTACCATATAACTTTCCCATGAATAGTTAACATCATTAGTTAATATATGTTCAAATGTTTAATTTTAATTATTTATTGCAATAGTCTTACTACATACATTTCCCGAGACGTTAATAAGCTATTCACAGTGTTATCTATTTAGTTTAAAAAAAAAATTATGGTTATTTTTTCTGGAAGAATTAAGATTGTATGACACGACAGTAATTAGGTGCATTTCATTTCTGGAAAACAACATCAGATAGGTTGTTCCGGAATTCAATGCCTTAATTAAATATGTCAATTAAGAATAGACACTGCAAACAGTGTTTCTTTGTTTTGCATATGATTGCCAATTATAAATAGTTTACTGTTACAAAAAGGAGCTACTGCAAACATGATAGCAGTTTTGGATTGGTGCATTTCCCTTTTTTTTTTCTTGACATGTCAGGGAACAGGGAAAAAATTAAAGACCCTTACGCTAAATATCAAGAATCTTTCTATAATGTTAGGTGAAGTATTTCTGATGGAATGTTCAATATCTCTCTCTCTCTCTCTCTCTCTCTCTCTCTCTCTCTCTCTCTCTCTCTCTCTCTCTCTCTCTCTCTCTCTCTCTTGTTAATTTCAAATCTTTTCTTTTTTTTTGTCAGCAATGTATTGTTTGTTCCTTTTTTACCTTCATCACAACGTATAAAACTACTATGGAAGGCATGTATGTTATCTATTTAATCCCTGTGTCTAGTCACGTGAAGTCATTGAAATGAGGTAAATGGAATCATACACGTTTACTATCGAAAAATATATATGGAAGTAAGGATTTCCCTGCTTTTTATTTTCGTATTTTTACAATGATGAGTTATATTAATGTGAAACAATCAGTAAACTTAACTCGGATAAGAACACACAAACAAGAATAGTTGCAGTATCACCTATCTCCGTAACAAAACAACTCTTACTGAATGGAAAGCTATATAACAAAGAACGCTGATATCTGAAAAGAATTAACGGCGAAATAAAGCGAGCCATCAAGACAAGGATTAGGTTGAACCATTCGGTATTGAAGAACTCAAAAAAAAAAAAAAAAGCAATGAAATATATTAAACTGGAAAAGTAGCTGTTCTGGAGGACATGGCATCTGAGTTTTGCTGGTCTGGAGGACATGCCATCTGAGTAGGACTACACTTGGAGAGAAATTTTAGGGGTGGTGTTTGTTTACCTAATAGCACCTATGACACCGTGAACCAAAGGTTGCTAAGAGTATTTTGGAACTTGCCAAAGTTATTTGCAATACAATCATTGTGCATATCATCCAGTCACTTCTGGGTAATATACTTTTTTGCTGAAATTGGAGGTAAGGGAAGCAGGTGTCGAAAACAGAAAAAAATCAGCCTCCCACATGGGTCTGTGTGGGCCCATGCTTTTTTTATATCTATAACAATGATCAACTACAGTTTAGAGATAACAGTAGATTAATTTATACAGGTGGTATATGCCTAGCCATCCAGTCAGATTCATTTACTACCATTGATAGTGAATTATCAAATGTTTTGAAAGATATTAATGAATAATATAAGCAAAACTTCCTCAACTTCAACCAAGACAAAACACAGGTATGGTCGTTCCATCTTAGAAACTACTACTCATAAATGGAGTTAAACATATCATAGAATAATAAAACACTGAAGAATGATAGCTCTCCGGCCTATTTAGTCATTACATTAGAACGAACACTATCTTTTAGGCAGTATATAAGGATAGTAAAAGAGAAGGTATCTACCAGAAATAACCTTTTAAGCAAACGTTAACATTCAAATTGGGATACAAATCCTCAAACCCTAAGAATATTAAGCTCTGGCACTAAACTACTAGACTGCCAAATACTGCTCACCAATCTGGGATAGGTCATGTCATTGCAATAAAGTTGATTCTGTACTCAATCAAGCATGTGGCATAATTACTGGTGCCTCAAGTTTAACACCCCTTTCTGCACTTTATAGATTGGCAAGCATTACACCAACGAACATCTATGATCAGCGGGTGGTTAGACAAAGATTGAAATCACATAAAAGCTTCAAAACCACTTCTAGACTCGACCACTGCCCACATGCTGAGGACACCCAGAGCCCATGTGATTCTCTTCCCCTTAGAGTAAACCTTAGTAGAAGGGATTGAGTTACTCTTAATTGACCAAGAGCTAGAGCAGGAAGGACTGGAGACAATCTCAAGTGTAGTCTTGTCCCTTCTACTGAGTGTCCATGTGGGCATCCCTCCCAGGCAATGGACAACATCGTGGGTAAGAGCAGGAAACAATCTGTACAGATTTATATCCCTACAAATTTAATCAGACCGCTATACAGTAATATAATGTCATCACAATAAGATATGATAATGGTGACTGTGTCTATGAATATAAATTCAAGATTTTTTTTCAGATAGATATCGTCTTTTGAAGATTTTCTCCTTTCCCTAGAACATTGTCATTCTGGTTTTCACCATTTGCACTCTTTCCAATAAATATTTGTACAAATTCACTTCTGTAGCCATAGGTTTGTCTTATTTTTATGATTTTTGTTTATGTTTTTGTGGCTTTACAACGTGTTCTTGCCGCCAAAGCTATGTACTGTTATGTACTGAGTAGGATAAATCTTAACCAACCTACCTGGCAGGTAAGACCAATGCCCTGATCTAACGCCAGTAATACGGAAGAAAGTAAAGGAAAAAAAATAGGATGGAAACATGAAAACAGCAAGACAGTGTCCTGTACACGTCCATTTTCATCACCATCATCTCTTTTCACGCTTATTGATGCAAAAAACCTCGATAATATTTCACCAGTCGTTTCTATCTTCAGCTTTTAAATCAATGCTTCTCCATTCATCATCTTATGGAGCCCAGCTGAACGTTCCGTGAACTAATCTCATCAACATATGGCTCTCAAATAATCTCTCTTATATTATTATTATTATCATTATTTGCTAAACTACAACCTTAGTTGGAAAAGCCGGATGCTATAAGGCCAGGGGCTCCAACAGAGGAAATAGTCCAGTGAGGAAAGGAAAAAATATAAAAGAATGTTTTAAAGAGTAACAGCATTGAAATAAATATCTCCTACATTAACTATAAAAACTTTAACGAAGGGAGAGGAAGAGAAATAAGATGGAATGGTGTGCTCGAGAGAAGCCCCAAGCAAGAGAACTCTAACCCAAGACAGTGAAGAACCATGGTACAGAGGCTATGTCACTATCCAAGAATAGAGAACAAAGCTATGATTTTGGATTGTCCTTCTCCTAGAAGAGCTGCTTACCATAGCTAAAGAGTCTCTTTTACCCTTAACAAGAGGAAAGTGGCCTCTGATCAATTTCAGTGTAGTAGTTAACTCTTAGGGTGAGGAAGAATTATTTGGCAAACTGTGTTGTCAGGTGTATGAGGACAGAGGAGAATATGTAAAGAATAGACCATACTATTCAGTGTATGCGTAGGCAAAGGGAAAATTAACCGTAACAAGAGAGAAAGATCCAATGTAGTACAATCTGGCCAGTCAAAAGACCTGTAACTCTCTAGCGGTAGTATCTCAATGGGTGGCTGGTGCCCTGGCCAACCAACTACCCATAGCTTTATATGTAATTCTGTTCAACAATAAAACTCTCAATATTCTTTTAAGAGTTTTCTTCTTAATTCTACAAAATCTGTTGGATATTCCTTCTTTGTTATACAATGACTTTTCCATACTGTAACAAAAATATCACTAAACTGATATATAGCATTAACTTATATGTAATTTTAAGCGATTTGATTTAAAAATTTAGTAAACCTAGTTATTGCCTGATTTGCTTTTTTCAATCTGTCATTAAACTCCTTTCCTCGTATTAGAGATCATAGTACCTAAATATATGAATGATTTCTCCTTCCAATGATATTTATTTTTCCTTTGCATATTCTGTTCTCATCATCCCTGCCTTTATTTTATTTATCTTAAGCCAACCTCACGTGATATTTCATGCTTTCTGGCAAGCAAGCATTGCAAACACTGTGGTGTTCTGCTAACAAGGACAGCGTCAGCAGCATACACTATGTCAGCTATTTCCTATTACTAAACAAGTCCAATCCTTCTCCATCATCTCCAACTGTTCTGCATATTACCAAATCCATGAGGAGGATAAACAGCATAGGTGACAACACATTCTCTTGGAGTACTCTGCTGTTCACTGGAAATTGATTTCATAGATCTCCACTAACATTTACTTTGCACTTACTTAGCTCATGCCCAGACTTAATCAAATTTACATATTTATGTGGAATTCCATAGTAACGCAGGACTCTCCGAAAAATTAGAAGGCTCACGCTATCAAAACCCTTTTCATAGTCCACAAATTTCACCAAAAGTTGATTCAAATATCCTACATATTGCTATACAACATGTCTTGAAATTAAAATTTGGTTTGAAACCTTTCTACCTTTTCTAAGTCCTTCTTGTTCATCTCTCAGCTTCTCATCAATCTTTCATCTATAACTATTGCAATCAGTCATGTCCTCCTTTTTTTTCTAATTTCACCAAAACTCTAGACTTTGCCTCCTCATGCCACATTCTATAAATTGATTTTGTAAGTACTCGGGGGGTGGGAGGGGTCACTTTATTTTCGACCAATATTGTCTCAGCAGTTATTCCACCATGTCAAGGGCATGCCAGGTTTTAATGATGGATTCGAATTCAAACACACTGAATTCATTAATGGGTGGGCACATCAAAGAATTCCTGAGTTTTGGGTTTTAACAATCTACTTTTAAAAATTAAAAGTTCTGGCACTTCTATACAATGAAAATTTTTCTTTTATCAAAGACTTATTGTTAATTTTCAAGGTAATGATTGTTTTTAAAAGCTCAGGAACAGTAAGGAGTATCTTATCAAATAATTCACCAAAGCAGATTAGCGGTTCTGTTTACAGGATTCCATGTAGGCCTACTATGTATGGCATGAAATATTTGGGTTAAACTGGAAAACTACTTGATATACGTATCTAACAACATATTTATGCAGTTAAGACAGGCCAAATGTCAAATGTGCTGTTTATCCACATGGATGATTTTAACAATTGTATTGACTGAAAAACTCCTCGGAGATTGTATTTAAAAAAAGAAATATTATAAACTGCTCAATTTTTCTTTTCAGCTTCAAATAGAATAGGATATAATAGACCCATAGTCAGTAAGCAAGAGCCAAGGAATATTTTATATTTCCTTAGAACTCTGAGCTGATCAGTGAATCAGAGCATTCATTGCACTGTGTTCACAAAGACACTTGTAATCAATACCGACAGATTTAACTAAGGCACCACATGGAAATATCAAAAATAATAAGTACGTGCTTTAAAATAATGGTCGTTGAATATAGGTCATTATTTAAGGCTTCCTATATGATAGCACCTCCACAACACTTACAGTCACTGACAATTTTTGGGTCGTTATTACAAAAAGGAGAAAGATCCCAGGCATGGTAAAATGTGGGTAATAGATCTATTTATCGCAAACACTAAAAATAACATTAAACAGTTCAGCTTGAATGAAAAAAAAAGCCCCATTTGACCTATAATGAAACGATTGTATGTAAGCTAAATTCCAGTCATCCTTATCAAGTTGTGATTTTTCACTGTGTGAAAAAAATAGTAAAAATTTTGTTTCAATTTTCATCAACATAATATTTCGGAAAAGACATTTTCATCTGTCACAGAAATGAAGACTTCCTACCGGTCTCGGATTGACTTAAATCGGTTCTTCGTTTGGCAGTTACCTAATTGGACCCCAAAATCCACAAACTTAATAGAGAAGAAGAGACTTTGGTTGTTTACAAATGGTGGTTGAAATGCTCTGCTTATTTTGTGATTTTGAGACGGTTTTCCGAGGTTTTTCTTATGAATTTGGACTATAACTTGTGAGTAAAATGTCAGTGAACTAATTAGTGTTCAACTAAACTTGTTTGTGTCATAGTTTCTATTATTAGACGTAGTTTGTCTTGATACGCCTCCATGGAAACGCCAAGTCGGAAGTTTCATGTGGCCTCAGGCCATATGACGTCATCATAGATAACGGAGCGTCTTCTACCAGCTACGATGGCAAACAACTTTCCATTGTCTGCATGACTTAAACCAAAGACTACAGATGGTTTAAAATTTTCGTGTTCCCCTAATTATGAGTCGGCATGTGATGTCATATTTCATAAGTTAAAAATAAGGGAAAAAGACATTCTAGGGTTTCAGAACATACCAATAAACAGAGTGGCTGTGAAATTTATTGAGGAGAAGGTTTTTGATGTCTTTATACGAGAGTACGAAGACTAAGTGATTCATTTCGGTAATGGAGAAAAAGCCCTAGTAGTAAATTTGAGCAGTGTATATACTTATGTATCAATACGTTATGCACATTTTGAAATAGAAGACTTCCTTTTGATTAGTGTCCTCTAACAGTATGGGAAAGTTCTTCATCTAAGACATAATATTTTTTCTCATGGGAGAGCGAATGGTCTGGAAAATGGAACATGCTCTGTGAAAATGGAAATTAAGAAAAATATCCCATTCTTCATCAGTATTTGTGGTTACAATGTTGTGTTTTTATATAGTGCCCAGAAAAAGACGTGTTATAAGTGCGAAGAGACTCTCATATGGCAGTTAACTGTAATATGGATAGTGAGCCTAAGTTGAATATTTTCAATTTGTATGATTTCCCAGCAATGCCCGGGAAGAATTCTGATAAGGGTCGGATACCGGAAGAAGATGGTACTCCTGATGTTCAATTAGCAACAGGTAATAAAGGAAATGTGGAACAACCATGTTATGGAAAGAGTGCTGAAAATGATAAAGAAGAATCCAGCAACATTCGAAAGGACCAGATAGACGACTTATGCAAAGCAGTGGGAAAACAACTAGTGACCATTCCGTTATCTAAGAATGTTGATGATGTTGCTGTTCATCAATACACAGTCGAAATAGAAGATCGATCACGTGACTTGGAGGGTCATGTTCCAAGTAATAGTGATAATTTAACTGATAGTGACAGTGAAATTTTTGCGATAAAAAGTGCTCTCGAAGGAGCTTCTCAAGTTACAGAAATAACTGAGGATGAGGGATAACTCTCACAAGATGAACCTCGTATTCCATATACTATTGGCAGTCTCTTTCCCGTTGAGGATGATGTAAATGAAGAACCAGGAAATCTTAAGGAGATCAATATAGCAGTTTCAGTGCATAGGGATGATGAATCACTGGATGATGCTACTGAATAACGTGACATGGATGTAGAGGTAAATAAAGTCAACGGTATTGAAGATGATCTGAAAAATTATGATAAAGGTTCAGACGTGATGCCAAAAGGCCGGTGGAATATAGATTTAGATACTGTAGGTAAATTAAAGTTGATTAGAGGAAAACCCACTAAAGAAAAAAGGAAGGAAGAAAAATTGAATGGAAAGGATAGGTTTTCAAAGGAGAAGAAAAAGTAATTGTTTCCTTTTTCGTTTTTGTAATGGTTCTTTCTGTCGCTACTTTAAATATCAATGGCTTAAATGAGGTAATTAAACAAATGAAAGTTGTGTCCCTTATCATGTACTATAAAACTGATATTCTGTTGATTCAAGAACATAACATTAAAGATATTTCAGGCTTGAGTTATCTCACTAATTTTATGTGTATAGTGTTCAATCCATCCATCAATTTAAAAGGAGGTACAATATGTATAAATAATAAAACAAATTTTAAACTTTTAACCAAGGAGATGGATACTAATGGTAGAATTGTTGGTGTAAGAGTGTTACAATAACTGCATTGTGCCTATTATAAATATGTATGCTCCATCTAGTGCAAGTAAATTTGCTGAAAGGGGAGACTTTTTCAGGAATGAAATATTGTGTTACCTGCGACATAATATTGATTATCTTATTTTGGAGGTGATTTCAACTGTATAACATGCACAAGAGATTATAGTGATAATAACAAAGCCTTACTGTCTAAGTCTATGAGTATTTTAGTGAAAAACCTTGCTTTGAGAGATAATTATAAATTCTCAAACAGGATATTAGAATACACATATACGCAAAAACTATTGATCCAGATTAGACAGGAATTATACTGTTAAGTTATTTGATAAAATAATATCTGCAGACACCATTCCAATAAATTTTTCAGATCATAGTATGGTTGTTTTGAAATTAAACATAAACACACACAAAATTAGCACAGGGTATTGGAAGTTGAATGTTAAAGTTTTAGATCCTGGTGAAATTGAAGAAATTTTTTTACATATATGGCAGTTTATAAAGCAGAAAAAGGGTACATTTGATAACATACTTTTATGGTGAGACTTAGAAAAATCATAATGTAAAAAATGGAAAAATCTCAATGTAAAAAATTCTTTGCCAAACTATGTAAAAATATTTCTCAAAAAAAGTATGGATTGCCTACCCCGTGACGTGCCGAAGCGGCGACAAAGCCGCCCACCACCCACCAATCGCTCGCGCCCCAACGAACGACTTCTACAGCCACTTACTACCTCCCATCCGCCGCAGTTTTGCTACTACCACTTCAGATTCGGGGCAACAGCGAAAAAATGTGCCAAGGATTGTCAGTGGCCAAAAAACGTGTAAGTAGGCCATCATTTGTGGCGGTGGCCTCCCATGTTTCTAATCTTTTCTTTTTACAGGATGCAGGAACGGGCGTGCGATTTTTGGTAGACACGGGTGCTTGTCGTTCTCTTTTGCCAAGGAAACTCTTCAAGGCACGACGTAGTCTGTCTACATCTGCCGACGTCCCATTAGTAGCTGCCAACGGATCTGCGATACCCACCTACGGTTACGAGAACCTCACATTATCTTTCGGAAACGGTAAATTCAATTGGAAGTTTCTCGTTGCTGACGTCACAATGCCAATCCTCGGTGCGGATTTCCTCTCTCATTTCCACCTTCTGGTCGATGTTGCCAACCGACGATTGGTCAACGCAGACTCGTACTTGTCGACACCTCTTTAACCCGCCCCCTCTAACCTCGCTCTCCACATCAGCGCACCCACGGATGCCTATGCCCACCTCCTCACGTCGTACCCGGAAGTTTTCCGTCCAGAACTTCGCCAAACGCCCACGGTTCCTGCCAAGCACGGTATTTATCACCATATCAAGACGACGGGACCCCCAGTCTTCGCAAAATTCAGACGTGTGGCACCGGAACGATTGGCAGCCGCAAAACAGATTTTCGCTGAAATGGAGAAAATGGGCCTTTGCCAAAAGGCCTCCAGCCCATGGTCGTCGCCCTTACACATCGTTCTGAAGAAAGACCGCTCCCTCCGTCCGTGCGGGGATTACAGGCGCCTGAACATGCAAACAGAACCGGATCACTACCCCCTCCCAAACATTGCCGACGTGACCTCCTACCTGCACAAAGCGAAGGTTTTCTCTACGCTCGACCTCCTGAAGGGGTATTATCAGGTGCCTATGAACCCAGAAGACATCCCCAAGACCGCCATCACCACTCCCTTTGGTACATACACCTTCAATTACTCCTTTTTTGGCCTTCGTAATGCCGGGGCAACGTTTCAACGTCTCAATGGATGGGATCTTAGGGGACCTTCCTTTCTGTGTATGTTATGTGGACGACATACTTGTGTTCTCCTCCTCAAAAGAGGAAGACCTCCGTCACCTGCGCATCGTGCTCGACCGCCTGCAACAAAACGGCCTTGTAGTCCGGTACGACAAGTGTACCTTTGGCGCCAACGAAGTGTCGTTCTTAGGGCACCGTATCACTCCTGAAGGTGTCCACCCCCTCCCTGAGAAGGTAGCAGCCGTTCAGAACTTCCCCGTGCCCTCGACCGTCAAAGCTCTGCAGGAATTCTTGGGCATGATCAACTATTATCACCGTTTTCTGCCAGCCATTGCCGCCAATCTTGCTCCCCTCTACGCCTCCCTTAAGGGCAAGCTGAAGGACCTGAAGTGGGGTCCCCTTCAAGAAACAGCCTTCTGCAATGCAAAGGCCCTATCAACTGCTGCGGCTCTCACTTTTCCTATTCCACATGCCCCTCTCCTTCTCTCCACCGATGTCAGCGATGTCGCTATTAGTGCAGTACTCGAGCAGGTAGTCAAAGGCTCGCCCCGCCCATTGGCCTTCTTCAGCAGAAAACTGTCCAAGGCAGAATCGGGTTATTCTACCTTCGATCGAGAATTGCTGGCGGTGCACTTGGCTGTCCGTCACTTTTGCCATTTCTTAGAAGGTACGCCCTTTGTCATTCGCACAGACCACATGCCTCTGGTGCACGCCTTCACTCGACAATCTGACGCCTGGTCCGCCCGTCAACGCCGATATCTCTCCGCCGTGGCTGAATACAATTGCACCCTCCAATACGTCCCTGGGAAAATGAATCCCATTGCCGATGCCCTGTCAAGAAATACGTTGGCTGTCGTCCAACTGGGATTGGATTAAAACGCCCTGGCTGAAGCCCAACGACAGGATCCAGAGTATCAAGCTTGTAGGACATCCTGCACGTCCCTCCATTGGGAAGACTTTCCCCTTGAAGACTCCAACACCACCATCCTCTGTGACGTCAGTACTGGTAGACCGCGACCTTGGATTCCTGCTCCCATGCGCCGACAGGTGTTTGATTTCATTCACGGCCTTTCACATCCCTCGTGCCGTTCTACTGCACAGCTGCTGAAGGCAAAGTTCATTTGCCACGGCATTTCTAAGGATGCTAAGGATTCGGTCCGCGCCTGTACTTCTTGCCAAACTTCCAAAGTACATCGACACACGGATTCAGGAGTGGGCACCTTTCCTCAACCTCAGCGTCGTTTCGCACACATTCACGTCGACGTTGTAGACCCCCTACCCACATCACAAGGACATCGTTACCTGTTTACCGTCATCGACCGCTCCACTCGTTGGCCTGAAGCCATTCCCATGGAAACTGCAACGTCCGTCTCATGTACATCTGCCTTACTCTCTGGATGGATTTCAAGATTCGGTATCCCTGAGCATATTACTTCTGACAGGGGAACCACTTTCACCTCTCAATTGTGGACGTCATTAGCGAATCTCCTGGGCATCACCCTACATCAGACAACGGCCTACAACCCCGCTGCCAATGGAATGGTTGAACGTTTTCATCGCACCCTCAAAGCAGCTTTGATGTCCCGCTGCAAGGATTGCAACTGGTTTACTCAGCTTCCCTGGGTCCTCCTGGGACTAAGGATCACTCCTAAAGATGCCCTCGACGTCTCGGCAGCCGAAATGGTGTATGGCGACCCGTTGGTCGTCCCTGCCGAATTTTTTCCTTCTACAACCTCCTCCGACGATCTCCAGCGCATACGTCACGTCGTGGGAAAATTTACTTCGTGCCGCCAGACTTACAAGCCCCCAGCGAAGCATCACATACCAACGGACTTGCACTCTGCAACGCACGTCTTCCTGCGCAACGACACCAGCAAGCCACCACTAACGCCCCCTTACACGGGCCCTTTCCTTGTGATCCGACGCAGTCCGAAAGCATTCCTCCTAAACATTCGGGGGCAAAGAAGACTGGGTCTCCATTGATCGTCTAAAACCTGCTTATTATCTGCCAGATGACCCGCCTACAGTTCGCCTCTCTAGATCAGGGCGCCCTATTTAACATGTACAGTATGTCATTTTTAGGGGGGAAGCCATGTACCAACCGTGTTTCACACAATTGTACATAATTCCTTTTGTATATATTATGCTTGTATCTTCGCTCTTTCCTCGCACTAAAACGAACATAAAAATTCATGTCTGGTCTTTCCTCTGTAATATTGTCTGTCTTGTGAACTTGTTATGTCCTGTTGCCTTGAGATTTTGTATATAAGGAGAGAGTTCTACAATAATATAACTCAGTCGTTTCCAACCTGCCTTTGAGTTCACTACCCTAATCGGCGCCGTCACAGACTATTAGAATTAACTGCATACATAGTATTACAAACATGACAGAATTGTCCGGGAAGATCTGAATGTAAAGGATGGTCAGAATTATAAAAAATCTTATGCAACATACATAATGAATTAGTTGAATGACGATACCAGAGATTAATATCTAGATCTGGAATAAGAAATTCAATAAACCGTAAGTTCCTGACTAGAAAATTAAGATGAGAATCAGCAACTGAAGACCACACAGGAGGACGATACTCGAAACAAGATAAAATGAAAGAATTAAAAAACTTCTTCAGAATAGATTGATCATCAAAAATATTGAAAAACTTTCTCAATAAACAAATTTTGTGTGCAATTGAAAAAGCCACAGACCTAATGTGTTTTTCAAAAGTGAATTTGCTGTTGAAAATTACATGTAAAATTTTAAAAGAGTCATACGAAGTTAAAGAAACATTATCAATTCTGAGATCCGGATGTTTAAGAGCCACGGTCATAGACCTACTTACAATCATACTCTGAGTTTTGTTATGTTTCAACTTCATACCCCATAATTTGTACCATGCCCTAATTTTACCTAGATCTCTATTAAGGGCTTCAGCCACCCCATATCTACATACAGAAGATGGAATTTATGCAAATAAAGTAGTATCATCTGCATATGTAACAAGGTTGTTTTTTTAGACCAAACCAAATGTCATGTGTATATAGTATGAGAAGTAATGGGCCAAGAACACTACCCTGAGGAACACCAGATATTCCATTACTATACTCACTATGGTGCCTCTCAACAACAACTCTTTGCAATCTTTTTCTTGAAAATTCAATATTAATGCTAAGAAACGACACACCTACTCCCAACTGTTTGAGTTTGAAACCAAGGGCCTCAGGATTAACACAGTCAAAGGCAGCACTAAAATCAAGGCCAATCATACAAGCTTCCTGACCACAATCAAGGGATTTCTGTACAGCATTGGGGATTGTAAGAAGGGCATCATATGCTTCAAGGCCTTTACGAAAACCAAATTACAAACTAGGGAATAACGGATTACCTTCAGAAAACCTAGTAAGACTTTTTGCCAGAAGACGTACAAAAACTTTAGATAATATGGGAGTTATGGAAATTGGGTGATAATCAATTGGTCTTGAACTACTACAAACATATTTACATAGTGCAGTAACACTACCAGTTCTCCAACAATTGCTAAATTATCCTATTCTTGCTAACTTGAGCAATATAACACATAAGTTTCGAGCTAAGAAATCTGCACTTTTTATAAAAAAAAGAGAAAATACGATTTGAGTCTATACCTCCATAAGCATCAAGGTCCACCAAGAGAGCTCCAATTTCATAAGATCGAAAAGCTGAACTGATCAGTTTAGCCTCAGGATAAAAGGGAATGAGGATGTTCGTGTTTCTCATCGTTCTGATTGCTGTCAAACACATCTGTTAAAAGGATGCCTTTTCCTTTGGACAGTGAGTGACAGAGCCACCTGGTTTAAGTAAAATAGGAACTGTTGCATCTACGCAAAAGAGTACAGATTTAAGGGTAGTCCACCACTTATGCTCCTGTGTTGTACCAGAAAGGGTTTGTTTCTA
>NC_090745.1:76001089-76008589 GCF_036898095.1 Palaemon carinicauda
TCAGAAAATTTAAATATTACATTCAAACATCCAAAATTAAATGACATAAAAAGGGAAAAGATTTATTATGAGAAAAACTTTGGCAGTACGAGAGGAATTTATTTTCCACTGACTCTCCCATTGAAGTTTTCTATTCCATAAGGAATTTTATAAGAGATTTAATGCCATATCATTTAGACTCAATCCCATAAGATTAAAAGGCAAAATGTCTCCTTCAGTAAGAAGATAAATTATTTATAATGCTTAAATTTACTGTTCGTGAATCCGTCTCTTCAGAAGTAATACATGTATATGAAATGTAATAAATCAAACTAATGAAACGACAGATTTTCACTAATTATTCTTCTCAGAATTTTGGTTCAAAATCATGTTCATGGATCATTGGTTTACATCCTTCTAACCAATTGAGTTCCATTGCATGTAATTGACATTAGCTATGCCTATTACCTTCAGCTCCATATATTTCACATTTAGTAATTACTAGTTTTCTTCTCTTTCATTTATTATTTACGTATATGAAAATTTTACACAATATGCAACATTATTGGTCGAAAAAAAAGTAATTTTAATCGGCAATATGATAGATAAATTTCTGAACTCCTATTTTATATAGCTTCATGATATGATGCGTTATATAATATATGCAGATAAGAGCATGGGGTTTGTGTGCCATATTATATGATGAATGGTTAGCACACAAAGGGTTAAAAAGTTACTGGTAGGAGACATGCCAATAGAATCAGAAAATCATTTTAATATTCTAGGTTAATGTCTCATTTCAGGACAACAAAGTAGAAACGAAGATAATTTGCCAAAATAAGTTTTTGTATTGCATTGCAATAAGCACAAATTTCGTACAAAGATTTTCATATTTTTCACAACTTATTGTTTGAATTTGATCACATGGGGGAAATGCTCAGTAAATGAAGTAATTTATTTTTAAAATTATATATCTAAATCCTTAACTATTTAGAAAAAAAAAGATAGAATTAAGGGATTAGATTGATTTTTATATGCTCTGAATAGTAATAATGACGATAGGATGAGGGAATTTATAAAAGATATCCTTTAGTGAAAGTTTTCATAAAAGTGTACAAATCCTCAGGCTCCGTCGAATAACGGTTAATGAAAAATTAAGGCTTAATAATTCCAATCACCCAATTTCATATTCACGAACTAATTCCTCAATTTCTATGTAATGCGAATAATATTTTTCATTGTGGTTACATGTTTAAAATGTGCTTAACACTTCCGTACTTATTACACAACTGTAACATAATGTACATACATACCTTTTTGGGTCCTTTGACTGGCCAGACAGTAATACATTGGATCCCTCTCTCTGGTTATGGCGCATTTTGCCTTTGCCTACATACACATCGAATATATATATATATATTTTTGGGCTCAAGCCATGTCGTCCTGATGGAAGTTCCTATAGGGTAGCTTCCTAGGGTATATTACAACTACGGCGATATTCCCAGAGAATTTACCTTAAGGTACCAGAATTCTAACTCCTGGAGCGAGTATCCCTCGTGAAAGGGATATCGCGACATATCAGAGGACGTATTCTAGACACGTCACATGGCAATCTACGACCTGAACAGAGATTCGTCTCGTAGGAGGGAGATTGACGAGATACGAATTCGGGAAAGAAAAAGGGGAGCCGCTCCCAAGGCTTCCCTATCCCCCGATTCATATGCGTGCCTGGCGCCAATCCTGGCGCCATCTGTATTCCTTTTTGCGTAGCTTAACAACTCGGTGTTTTTTTCCTGTTTTTCTCGCAAATCTTGGATTTATTCAGCTTTTCATGGCTTCTTCGTCTTCGTTGACCTCGGATAAGTTGAGTATAGTGTCTGTTATGTATAAATGTAGGCTCTTGGTAAAATTTTGAGTGATTAATAGGATTAATCTTTGATACAAGAGCCGTAGCCTACCAGAGGTGTCCTGGACTCTGTTACTCGCTAGGTATAAATTAGTTAGTCAGAGTGACATTCCTGGTTGTTTTGCTTAATAAATTTTAGCTATTTAGCTTTACATAGGATTTCCTTTCGTGCTTAGTACTATTTGGCGAAGTATTCGCCATTCTGGCCTACGCTAGGCCATGTAGCCTAGTCGTTTGGTCCTAGTACTTAATGCATGATTTTGGTTTTTCCGAGTGCAATTAAAATTTTATTAAAGTTTTAGGCTATATTTTATACATTTTAGACTGTGTGGAATATTTCCAAGATTGTATACGTGAGAGTTTCGGTGAATCAGGTAATCGATTCTCTTGGTGCCTAGGCTATTGCTTATGGAGCCTTAGTATACTTTATTATACTCCCCGGTTGCTTTCTTTTCTTCGGAGAAGGTATGCAATCCCTTTCCCTCTGTTTAAGCCTTGGGCTTATCCCTAAGTGGTTTTTACCGAATTTATTTTCGATAAAACTATACTAGGGTGTTACTGTACCTTCCTGTTCCAGCAGAGTCTGGTTCAAAGAGGGACAGAACAACAGAGTTTTTAGTCTGAGTCCGTGTTGTCTGGCTTGGGGCAGAGTCTCCCTCGCTGACCTAACACTTACAAAGGGAGCTTAGCTCCCTTAGGTCACTATCGAAGGTTTCTGTAGTTATGATTCCTTCTTGTGTGATCGACCAGACTAAGTCCTGTTGCTGTTCTCGGGGAGGATAAAATCTTCCCTTGGGAGTAGCAACGCCTTCCTTGCTTTGGTGCTCTGGAAGCTGGCAGGTATTATACTACTGTGCTGGCCCTTTCCCTTAGATCTCCCTTAGGCTAAGACAAAGTTCTTGGCTGCGGGTGATCTGTCACTAAAGCAAGGTTGGCAGGACCCTCTTGTCCCTTCCCCCTCTATCTCCGTAATGGCCTAGCCATTACTGTACTGTACCTTGCCGGCCGGCAGAGCTGGCCGGCAGGGGTATTACTGTACTGTATGTCATTCTACTTCTGGACCTAGTATAGGTTGGGATGTGGAATTGACTAAGCCCATTGCCGGCCGGCAGAGATGCTGGACGGCAAGGGTCTTATGTTTTCGAGTGCTGCCCGGACCTCTCTTGGTCCCTCACCCATGCCTGCCGGCAGAGCCGGACGGCATTGATCAAGGAAGCCTGAATTAAGTTTCTCCCCTTCCTTATATGCACTCTTTCGGTTGCCGGGCTTGGGGGGTTGTGTACACTCTTATCCCGGCATCCATTCTATTTTCTTCTAGTGCTGTACCTGTCCCGGCTGCCGGTCTATGAGGCCGGCTGCCGGCCTATGAGGCCGGCAGCCGGGCAGGTGTAGTCTTCTGGTTCTTTTGCTGCCGGCTGGCATCGGTCTTGTACCTTTGCCGGCCGGCTTATGTCAGTCCTTGTCTGCCGGTCACCAAGAGTGTGGCCGGCAGCTGGGTACTACCTTGTGTAGTTGCTGGCCGGCAATCATTGCCGGCCAACACTGGCTGTTGCTGGCCGGCAGCTGCTGCCGCCAGCACAGGCATTTGAACCAGAGGGCTGCTGCCCTATAGCTGTTAAGTAGTATACTTTAAAGCTAATTGTGGTGTGTGCCGGCCGGCAAAGGCAGGCCGGCACACATCCTCCTATACTGTACTAGTATTCTTCTGTATAGCATATACAGTAAGAAGAAAACTATAGTAAAAGTTTAGGTACAGCACTGTATCTTCTAACACTATTGTGTTTTCTTGCACGGCCCTTTGCTGTTGCCTTCAGACAAGAAGCAGAGTTCTTCCCTGTCTATTATCCCGGATTTTAAAATCATTGCCTAGGTGTGAGCTCTACCTGTTTCCTCTGGAAACTTTGCACTGGTTACTCTAGTAGAGATAAACCATTTTGATTTTATTATCTGGAAGGCTGCAGCAATGGGTTGTGAGGGAAACACAAGTGTGTGTCTTTAATTTCTGAATTGTTATGCTATACTATGCATATCCAGTGATACATAGTTCACTTGATACTCATGGAAATTTCTTCTCTTTACAGAAGGACACTCCGAAGTGGGGAAGTGCTTTCTGCAATGTCAGCAGTAAGAACCTCTGCGGACATGAGTTTTGTAGGAGACACGCAGCATACGCTGTCTCCAAGGATGATCTCCGGTATTGGGACCCTCAGGTATGTACTGTGTGCACTAACCTGATTAATGAGACATTTAAATAGCTAGGAAGAAGCTTCTTACCTGGGTAAGGGGCTTCCAAAAGTACACTTCTGGCCCTTATCTTCCAAGTGAGAAGATGAGGGCGTATCTTTTCCCTAAGGCATCAGCTGATGCAGTGATTCCCCAGCCTCAAGAGGAGATCCCCTAAGTTCAGATCCAGGTGGATGCTGAAGTCGCGGTCGCGATGCAAGACATCCAGCTAAATGACAGGATATCTGATGTGGACGGGTGTCAGGAGGAAGACTTCCTTGCAGAAGCCCAGGATGAAGTTCAAGTCCCTCTACATCGGCCGGTCTCCCAGTAGAGCTGGGACAGGCCCTCTCTCCTATTGTTGGAATGATCCAACAAATGCAGAAGGAGAATCAGGAGAAGGCGGCTGCAATGGAACTGCGAATGCAGTGCCTTGCAGAATCACATGGGCCCCAGAAAAGCTCAATGTGAAAGACCTTCCTTTGTGCTCGGATGCTAACCCATGGAGGTATGCTGAGCACATGTCGATGACGACTGGAAAGATCGTCATCTCGAATATGCTGGGCTCAGTTCCCCTGGAGGGTGGAATTCTGGCCCAGCAAGGCACCATATCCGGACTGTTATGTCCGGCTGAGGAAGGAACCAGCTTCAAAGGAGGAGGCAGAGCCGAAGGAGGTCATAGTGATGACCATGCTAAGGCTCAAGCTCTACTTTCATCTTCGATGAAAGAGAGGGGCTTCTCTAACTCAAAGGTAGCTGCATTGAATAGGAAGCTCCCTTCCTTTGTGTCCTCGCCTACTAGAGCCTTCCCCCTTTTACAGAAAGGGTTTCTGGCTGTACTAAATGCAATCGAGGCCGGCAAGTCTTGCCCCTCCCTAGAGGAGTGTAAACCCTTGTCGCTGGCCCTGCCTATGGACCACAAAGATTGGAAGGACGTCCATCTTACGTTCTAAGTGGGAAAGTTGGAGGCTGATATTACCGGACGTCAGTTCGGCAAGGACCTCCCTAAGCTGTCTGACTTTCTTTTGCGAAGTGAGTTCGATACAAAAGAAAGACTGACTGCCTCAATGTCTCTTCAGACTACTCTCGAGACGATGGCAAGTGGCCCCAAGGTCCATGAAATGTTCATGGTAGTGGCCAAGCCTCATCTGGCCACAGTGACGAAGGACCTTTATGGCTTCGTCAAGGCAAGGAGAGCTTGTAGGGAGTTCGTGTTTACCTCGGCTACAGTGAGGCACGAGCTAAAGAAACTAATCTCCTCCAACATTTGGGGAAAAGACCTTTTTCCCTACCGACTTGGTCAAAGAAGTTTTTGATAAAGCCACCTTGGAGAATAGAAACCTTCTCCAGAAGTGGGACCTGGCTATCAAAAGAAAGTCTTCCCCGGATGAGGGTCCTCAACCAAAGAGGAAGACTATGAGGACTAGGCTACCGTCTCGGCCAGCCAAGCCTCTTAGACAGCAACAGCAACTGCAATTGCCATTGCCCCCAGTGCCCCAGATCGTGGCACAAACCCCGACCACCTTTCAGTGGGTACCCCAGGCCGTGTCGACACAGTCCACGGCATTCACCCCAGCGTTCGAAGGGCAGTCTACTTCCTTCCGAGCAAAGCCTAGAGGAGCAGCCAGAGGCTCGTCTAGACGCCCCTCAAGGGGAAGGGGATTCAGGGGTGGTCGTGGTCAGGAAGGCAAGACCTCAGGACGGCAGTCCAAGTGAGGTGATACCGGTAGGAGGGAGACTTCTGAAATTTCGGGATCGGTGGACCTTCGATCCCTGGGCCCACAGCCTACTCAAGAATGGATTGGGCGGGAGCTGGTACAGCACTCCACCCCCGTACCTTCGGTTTTTCCAACACTCCACCCCCGTTATGGAGGAGTACGTTCAAGAACGGTTGGAGAAAAAGGGTGAAGCCCATCAATTTCTAAGGGAGGCTGTTTTGTGTTCCCAAGAAAGACTCGGAAAAGCTCAGAGTCATTCTGGACTTGTCGCCACTTAACAAGTTCATAGTGAATTGCAAATTCAAAATGCTAACACTGCAACACATAAGGACCTTACTGCCCGAGAGGGCATATTCCGTCTCTATAGACTTGTCAGATGCCTACTGGCACATTCCAATTAGCCATCGACTCTCCCCCTACCTAGGGTTCAGGCTACAGCGAAGACTATACGCCTTCGGAGCCATGCCATTCGGGCTAAACATAGCCCCAAGGATTTTTACGAAGCTTGCGAGCGTAGCTCTCAAACAATTTCGCCTAAAGGGAATTCAGGTAGTAGCCTACCTGGACGACTGGTTGGTGTGGGCAGCATCCGAGACAGAATGCTTGCAAGCTTCCAGTCAGTGATCCAGTTCCTAGAGTACCTAGGCTTCAAGATCAACAGAAAAAGTCTCGACTTTCTCCATCTCAAAAGTTCCAGTGGCTAAGATCCACTGGGACCTTTTGTCACACCGTTTCTCCACCCCAGCGAAGAAAAGGAAGGAGATAGCGGGTTCTGTCAAGAGACTTCAAGATTCCGAAAGGATATCAAGACACGAGCAGGAGAGAGTACTGCGCTCTCTCCAGTTTGCTTCGGTGACAGACCCAGTGCTAAGAGCACAACTAAAGGATGCAATCGGAGTTTGGAGAAGTTATGCATCAAACGCGTGAAGAGATCTGAGAAGACCAGCCGCTTCGGCTAAGTACTCTTCTCAGGCCTTGGTCCCAAGCCAGACATCTAAAGAAGTCAGGTTCTTCTTCAGCCACCTCCCCCGTCGGTGACGATTCACTCAGACGCCTCAAAGGAGGGATGGGGAGGTCACTCTCATCGGAAAAAAGTCCAGGGGACTTGGTCCAGGCTATTCAGGACCTTTCTCATAAAACTTTCTAGAAGCTAGGGCAGTGCTCCTTACCTTAAAGAAAGTCTCCCCGCGTCATTCGTTCCACATAAAGTGGTAATAGACAGCGAGGTAGTTGTAAGATTCTTGAATTGACAAGGATCGAGGTCACCACCTCTCAACCAGGTGATGTTGGCCGTCTTCCGATTGGCGGAAAAGAAGAAGTGGTACCTGTCGGCAGTTCACCTTCAAGGAGTCCGCAATGTGACAGCGGACGCTCTATCCAGGTTCACACCGATAGAGTCGGAATGGTCCTTAGACGCAGGATCATTCTCCTTCATTCTGAATCAGTCCCAGAACTGCAGATAGACCTCTTTGCGACGAAAGACAACAAGAAGTTGCCCCTGTACGTGCCCCGTACGAGGACCCCTTAGCGGAAGCAGTGGACGCGATGTCCCTCGACTGGAACAGATGGTCCAAGATTTATCTGTTCCCTCCTCACAACCTTCTGTTGAGGGTCCTCAACAAACTGAGATCCTTCAAAGGGTAGCGGCAATAGTGGCCCACAAGTGGCCGAACA
>NC_090745.1:76013589-76016089 GCF_036898095.1 Palaemon carinicauda
TTCCCACGTGTCATTTGGAGTGAATGCATTTAAATCAAAGTTATCACACCAAACACTGATCAGTCCATTTTCATCAGAGAGTCCCTGAATCTGGAATTCCCTTACACAGGCAAATAAGGCGTTTTTTTGCATCGTCCGACTTCCTCATAACTTGAGTAAAAGCCACTATCGTACAATATATCAATAATTTCTCTAGATCCAGGAAAATTGTGTATTTTGATTGCCAACCCCAATGTTGTCTTGTTGAATTTCTTCGAAATAAGAGCTTGTGTTGCTTGGGTAATCGATTGATAGAGATTTTCTGATTATATGACACAATATCATCACCATTTGCCTCAACAAACTTCAAGAATTTTGGCTAATTCTTCCAAAAACAAAGCATACTAGCACATCCTTCCACTTGTAGCAAAATAACACTTTTAACAAAATATTCCTCCAATATCTGCATTAGTGTAGCTCTTTCTTTTCAAAATTAGCAAGATTTATTACTGCGAGGCACTTCCAGAGCAGCAGAAGTTAAGTCTTCAGACTTCGAAATAGATGACACAAAATCCAAGTACAAGTACTCTTGTTAAAATTCATGTATTTCTGTGGAATTCCATATGTTGGAAGGATCATCTCCTTACGATCGTATGAAGAGATGCAAAAACATATGGGCTAATTTCTTGAAGTTTCACTGATGAATGTAAGACAGCAGAAATATTGCGCTTTGAAGTAGCTCCTCAAAATAGTCCTAATGGTACTAGTCATCTGTAGCATATAAGTCAGGGAGGCTGTCAAGTATTCTTATTGACACTTCTTGAGCTACTGAATCAATCCGGCCCCCCTCCACATCTTTTTAGTACATATTTCTACAATTCTCACTTTTATTGATTGATGTGATATTGCATTACATTCCTCGATCGATTTGGATACCACGGAACTTTTGGGAAACACCCACAACCATAGATAAGATAATGTGATCTAAACTGGAATGACATGAATTCATGTCGTCTCATAGGTTTTTCCGTTTATGGGTCACTTAATCCCAAATGTTTCAACTCGCTTTGAATTTGACTTTTAGATGTACAGTATATGTGAAAACGCATGAGCTGTGATATTTCATTCAAAAACATTGATCGTCATCAATCTTCTTTCTTAAATTTAAGTAAAAGGTGTCCTGTCTTGTAATACTAGCCTCAATAATGCTGTTCATTCTTTGGACACCACTAGTAATTAATTTTCTGTCCTGTTGCACTTGAAAAAAAGTATCTTTCTTTGTCCCCTATATTCGTGATTTCTTATGAAGCCTTGTAAAATAGAAGAACATTAATATTTACATTCAATATGTGAAACTCTGTGACATTTCGAGCATATTTTTAGTTCTATTTGCATTACCTGTATATATATATATATATATATATATATATATATATATATATATATATATATATATATATATATATACAGTGTATATATATATATATATATCTATATATATATATATATATATATATATATATATATATATATATATATATATATATATATATATACACACACACACACACATATATATATATATATATATATATATATATATATATATATATACATATATATATATATATATATATATATATATATATATATATATATATATATATATATACATATATATATACATATATATATATATATATGTATATATATACATATATATATATATATATATACATACATATATATATATATATATATATATATATATATATATATATATATATATATATCAGGGTGAGGCAGAACTGATTGAGCAGTTTTGAGGAGGTATAGAAAAGTAATGGAGGTACTTAGAAAAGACTGTTTATTATTCTCGAGGTTAGCATAACATTCAATTTAGAATCCTTATGCTCTGAAAATAATATCAGCAAGATGGCGGCCGTTAGCTGCAACACACTGTTGGAGTCGTTCTCTGAAGTTTCCTACAGCACTTTCACACCACATAATGTGGGGTATGTCGTTAACCTCTTCAATAATCCGCTCCCTTAGCTGTGGTAGGGTGTGAGGGTGACTTTTGAACACCTTTTCTTTCAGGTGTTCCCAAAGAAAGAAGTCGCAAATGCTCAAATCAGGTGACCGTGCAGGCCACCCTAAATCACCCCTCAGAGACATCAGATGTCCGGGTAAAGGCCGATTCACACGACCTGTTTTCTTTCCAACAGGCTGGGTGGTGGCTAACCTCCGTCGAAATGTTGTCCATTCACACAAGGTGTTTCGTATCCGTTTACCAGCGCGCGGTTTTTATTGTATACTTAGAATCTGTCACGTGAACACCGAGTAAATTATGATAATTTTGACACTATAAGATGTTGGTTGATAACTGTGTTGATAAAATAAGTTATGCAACTTCATTATACTCTATGCACCATGCCAAGAATATTAAAATTATGATAAACACCTGTTTTATTTAATGCCTCTCCAGTCATTTTCCCTATCTTTTATTTATGTAAATTATTTC
>NC_090745.1:76023589-76028589 GCF_036898095.1 Palaemon carinicauda
TAGTAATTACTAGTTTTCTTCTCATATCATTTATTATTTACACAATGTGCAACATTATATGTCGAAAAAAGTGAAGTTTTTCATCTATGCGATAGAAAATTTTCTGAAGTCCTATTTTATATAGCTTCATGCTAGCATGTGTTATGTAATAAATGCAAAAAAGGGCCTATGTTTAATGCGCCAAATTATTTGGTGAAGCGTTGGCACACAAAGGAATAAAAGTTACTGTTAGGATATATAATAATACAATTAGAAAATCATACTTATATTCTATAGTTACGAAGTTATTTTCCACAAAATAAGGTATGTGTAGTGGATTTCAATGAGCACAAATTGCTTATAGAGATTTTCATAGTTTACAGAATTCGTTATTCAAATTTAATGATATGGGAAATTCTCAGTGAAATTAAGTAATATTTTTGAAAAGTATTTAAACAAGTTCTTAACCACGTATAAAAAAGATGGACTCAAGGGATTAGATTGATTTTGATATGCTTTGAATAGTAATAATGACAATAGGATGAGGGAACATAAAAGATATCCTTTAATGAAAGTTTTCATAAAATCTTACAAATCCTCAGTTCCGTCAAATGACGGCTAATGGAAAATAATGGTTTAATAATTTCATGTTTATGACCTAATCCCTCAATTTCTATGTAACGCAAATAAAATTTCCCATTTTGGTTAGTTGTGTAGAATGTAAATAACATTTCCAAACATGTGACAGAACAGTTACATAATGTATATACAAACATTATTGGGTCATTTGACTGTCCAGACAGTACTACATTGGATCCCTCTGTGACGGGCCAAAAGTAGGTTGTAACTCAAAGGCAAGATGAAGGCAACTGAGTACTTTTTAATAGACATTTCAAGTATATATATATATATATATATATATATATATATATATATATACATATATATATGTATATATATATATATATATATATATATATATATATATATATATATATATATATATATATATATATATATATATATATACTGGGTCCCGGCAAGAAGGTCAAAAAATACAACATGCTATTTCCCGTCCAACCGGCAACCGGTTCTGTTGACAGTTAACAAAGAGAAATAGGCAGACAGGTTCATGCAAGTTGCTGTCAGTGCGAGGGGAGAGCAAAGATACAAAGGATACTATATTAAAAAAAGAGAAATGCTGTTACTATGTACGATCGTGTGACACACGGGTGGTACACCTCTCTCTGGTTACAGCACATCATGTGACACATGGGTGGTACAGGCTCCCCCCCCCTCTAAAAATGACATATTGTACATGTTAAATAGGGCTCCCTACACCATTTCAGCTGCAGAGACGTTCAGGGCGTCTTTAGTAGTGGTCTTTAGTCCCAGGTGAACCAAGGGAAGCTGAGTAAACCAGTTGGAGTCCTTGCAGCGGGACATCAAAGCTGCTTTGAGGGTGCGATGAAAACGTTCAACCATTCCATTGCCAGCGGGGTTGTAGGCAGTTGTCTGATATAGGGTGATGCCCAGGAGATTCGCTAATGATATCCACAATTAAGAGGTGAAAGTGGTACCCCCATCCGAAGTAATATGCTCAGAGATACCAAATCTTGCTATACATCCTGAGAGTAAGGCAGATGTAAATGAGGCGGACGTTGCAGATTCCATGGGAATGGCTTCAGGCCAACGAGGGGAGCGGTCAATAATGGTAAACAGGTAACGATGTCCTTGTGATGTGGGTTAGGGGGCCTACAACGTCAACGTCAACGTGGGCGGAACGACGCTGAGGTTGAGGAAAGGTGCCCACGCCAGAATCCGCGTGTCGATGTACTTTGGAAGTTTCGAAAGAAGTACAGGCACGGACCCAATCTTTAGCATCCTTAGTAATGCTGTGCCAAATGAACTTCGTCTTCAGCAGGTGTGCAGTAGAACGGCGGGAGGGATGTGAAAGGGCGTGAATGAAATCAAACACATGTCGGTACATGGTAGCAGGAATCCACGATTGCGGTCTACCAGTACTGACGTCCCAGTGGGTGGTGGTGTTGGAGTTGTTGAGGGGGACATCTTTCCAACGGAGGGATGTGCAGGATGTCCTACATGCTTGATACTCTAGATCCTGTCGTTGGGCTTCACCCAAGGCGTTGTAATCCAATCCCAGATGAACGGCAGCCAATGTGTTTCTTGACAACGCATCAGGAACGGGAATCATTTTCCCAGGGACGTGTTGAAGGGTGCATTTGTATTCAGCCATGGCGGAGAGATGTCAGCATTGACGGGTGGACCAGGCGTCAGGCTGTCGAGTGAAGACGTGCACCAGAGGCATGTAGTCTGTGCAAATGACGAAGGGCATGCCTTCTAAGAAATAGCGAAAGTGACGGACAGCCAAGTGCACAGCTAGCAATTCGCGATCAAAGGTAGAATAACCCGATTCTGCCTTGGACAGTTTTCTGCTGAAGAAGGCTAATGGGCGGGGCGAGCCGTTGACCACCTGTTCAAGTACTACACCAATAGAGATGTCGCTGGCATAGATGGAGAGAAGGAGAGGGGCATATGGGACGGGAAAAGTGAAAGCAGCAGCGGTTGATAGAGCATTCTTTGCGTTGCAAAAGGCCGCTTCTTGAAGGGGACTCCACTTCAGGTCCTTGAGGGAGGCATAGAGGGGAGCAAGAGTGGTGGCAATGGCTGGCAGAAAACAGTGATAATAGTTGATCATGGCCAAGAACTTCTGCAGTGATTTGACGGTCAAGTGTGTGGGGAAGTTCTGAATGGCTGCTACCTTCTCATGGACGGGATGGACTCCTTCAGGATTGATGCGGGGCCCTAGGAACGACACTTCGTTGGCGCCAAAGGTACACTTGTCGTACCGGACTACAATGCCGTTTTTTTCATAGGCAGTCGAGGACGATGCGCAGGTGACGGAGGTGTTCCTCTTTTGAGGAAAAGAACACAAATATGTCGTCCAAATAACATATACAAAAGGAGAGGTCCCCCAAGATGCCATCCATGAGACGTTGGAAAGTGGCCCCAGCATTACGGAGGCCAAAACAGGAGTAATTGAAGGTGCATGTACCAAAGAGAGTGGTGATGGCGGTCTTGGGGATGTCTTCTTGCTTCATAGGCAACTGATAATACCCTTTCAGGAGGTCAAGCATGGAGAAAACCTTTGCTTTGTGCAGGTAGGAGGTCACGTTGGTGATGTTTGGGAGGTGGTAGTGATCCAGTTCTGTTTGCATGTTCAGGCCCCTGCAATCCCCATACGGACGGAGGGAGCTGTCTTTCTTCAGGGCGATGTGTAAGGGTGATGACCATAGGCTGGAGGCCTTTTGGCAAAGGCCCATTTCTTCCATTTCAGCGAACGTCTGTTTGGCGCCTGCCAATTGATCCGGTACCAGACGTCTGAATCTGGCGAAGACTGGGGGTCCCATCGTCTTAATATGGTGATAGATACCGTATTTGCAAAGAGCCTTGAGCGTTTGGCGAAGTTCTGGATGGAAAACTTCCGGGTACGACGTGAGGAGGTGGGCGTAGGCATCTGGGGGTGCGCTGATCTGGAGAGCAAGGTTGGAGGGGGGGGGGGGGGGGTTGAAGAGGTGTTAACATGTACGAGTCTGCGTTGATCAATCGTCGGTGGGCGACATGACCAGAAGGTGGAAATGAGAGAGAAAATACGCACGCAGGATTGGCAATGTGATATCAGCAACGAGTAACTTCCAATAAAATTTGCCATTTCCAAACGATAATGTGAGGTTCTTGTAACCGTAGGTGGGTATTGCAGATCCATTGGTAGCTACTAGGTGGACATCGGCAGACTTAGAAAGACTACATTGTGTCCTGAAGATTTCCCTTGGCAAAAGAGAACGACAAGCACCCGTGTCTACCAAAAATTGCACGCTCGTTCCTGCGTTATGTAAAAAGAAAAGATTAGAAACACGGGTGGCCACCGTTAGAGAGATGGCCTACTTACACGTTATTTGGTCATTGACAATCCTTAGCACATTTCTTCGCGGCAGCCCTAAATCTGGAGTGGTAGTAGCAAAACAGCGGCTGATGGTTGTCAGTAAGTGGCTGTAGAAGTCATTGGTTGGGGCGCGAGCGAATGGTGGGTGATGAGTGGCTTTGTCACCGCTCCATCACGTCACGGGGTAGGCGTGTGTGTCATATGGCATTCGCGTCAGCTTCGGTTGATGTTGAATAGGTGTCCTCTTTGTCAGGAGTGGAGGCATTGATGGAGGTCTTGAAGGTCGTGAAGTGGATGTCCGTGAGGTCGTCGGCTTTGATCGTCAAGTCCTTTATGGGTAAACTATTGACATTAGGTATGGCAGCGCGTACAGGTTCGGATAAACAACATACCCAAAGGACACTTAGTAGGTTCACCTCACTAGGAGAGCCGCCTGCGGCAGGTTGCAGGCGAGCGATACTAGGCCCCAACGGTTATTGAGAGAGATGAAAAGGTTTGCTATACAGGCGGCTGGCGACGGCGAGTACTGCTGCAGAAGGTGTGTTTTGAGGGCGTCATACGCTATTTGGGTGTCTCCTTGTTCACAAATCCAGTCGGACATTTCCAGGAAGGTGTCCTCGGGTATCGCAGCGAGAACATAATCTGCTTTGGTGGTTGAGCGAGTCACGCCCTTGATGTGGAACTGGACTTCTGTGCGCTGAAACCAAGCAAACGCCTCTCCGCTGTCGAACGACGAAAGTTTCAATGGGTTGGCCAGAGTAATAGTGGGGGGGAAGGCGGGAGGAGCGAGTCTACTCCCGGGGTCACCAATGTGACAGGCAAAGAGTAGGTTATGACTCAAAGGCGACATAAAAGCAACTGAGTACTTTATTATAGACACATCGAGTATATATACACACTAGGTCTGGGCAAGAAAGTAACAAAATACAAAATGCTATTTCTTGTCCAACCAGAAACCGGTTCTGTTAACAGTTAACAATGAGAAATAGACAGACAGATTTATTTAAGTTGCTGTCAGTGCGAGGGAAGAGCAAAGATACAAAGAATAATATAAACA
>NC_090745.1:76031089-76033589 GCF_036898095.1 Palaemon carinicauda
TATTACTTTAGAAAAAATGGAAATGGTATATCCTGGCCTGCAGGTTACAAACCGTTCCTGAATCCTATAATTCAAATGGAATCCGTAGATGGAGTGAAATATGGAAGTAAAAAATACTGTTTTATCCAAGTAAATATAGGTATATTTTTACAGCTGACTGACCATAACTCATAGACTTTGAGCGACCCAGGACTAGAAAACCGTATTAAGGTGCCAGCCACTCAGCCAAGTGTATACACGGATTATAAATAAAGGTTTATATAACTAAAGGAAATCCTAAGTGTGCAGATTGTATCAAATGTTTTACCAAATAAATGCACGGAGTAACTGACTAGACATTAAATGGAGTATTATACAAATTAGTAATAAAATATGATAGTATGATAAACTTACATCAATTCCAATTTCTCTTTATGTATATTTTGTTTTAAAAACATTATTGATAGTCTTCGGGAATAGTGAATAAAACTTGCACTTATCAAAAGCGATAAAATATGTATTTATAAGTAATTTGAATATTTGTTCCTGAGCAGAGTGAAATAGAAATGGAAATAGCTTCAGATAACTTTCAGAGATAAAAACAAATCCAAGACTCCTAGAAGACACTAAGGGGAAGAATGTTTACATCTCAGAGTAACCTTGATGTCGACTCCTTCTGATTGGGGATATTGCTGTCAGTACACCTCGCATAGTCTACTATAGTCATGACTTAAATGTCTTCGCCCCATAGCTGTACATTCTTTTTAACCTTCTTCTTTACCTACGTTCCCGATTCCTTTCTTCCTTCTTGCTATTGGGCCTTTTCTATTTTTATGTCATAGTGCAACTGAAGAGATTTCCCCAAGCGACCTGATAGCTAATTAAAATACCTAAATCCAAATTCCTCTAACTATCCGTGCCAGTCATATTGACGGTTCAAATTTATTGAAACTAGTTTTAATTCTCTTCATAATGGCACTTACTGTATATGATCTGCATTAAAAATATTGTTGTAAAATAGACATTAAAAATCAAGCATAAGAAAAGTTGCTGTATGTTATAGGATGTTCATTATTTTGTAACAAATTAATTTACTCAACTATGATCTTCTATTTCAAAATTTGTATTTACTTCAGTGGGTATTGATATAACAGAACATGTACTTGGATGTAGCTTTTTTTCCAATGTATTGACTATGTAATTGTGTGCACGTAAAAAAACTCTTTTCAGAAAAATTGCCTATGTAGCAATTGGCGAAAAAACGGCAAGTGCGAATTCCCAGTAAATATAGAATCGATTTTACTAGTCTGCGAACAACTTGCCTGAAAACATACCTATAGACTATACCATGGCCTATGACATCAACGATTATGCAGTATATATATATATATATATATATATATATATATATATATATATATATATATATATATATATATATATATATATAAAATATTATCATTATTATAATTATTATTATTATTATTATTTTTATTATTATTATTATTATTATTATTATTATTATTTACGCAACATTATTATATATATATCATCAATTCATTACCACTATTATTAAATACGAATTAAGCTTATTATTAGCATCATTATTATTGTCATTTTATATTAGCTAATATATATCATCATCAACATCATGATCATCATCATCATAAATGTAATCATTGTCCTGATTATATCAGAATATGTATACCAAAAAAAAAAAAAGAAAGAATCATATTGCTGGAGAAAGAAACCTCTAATTTGCGTAGCTGTGTGTCTGTCCTGGTGTATGTGTCAATAGTGTAAAAGGGTTTGTAATTCCAGTTGGCTGTCATCAACGGCAAACGTTAAGCAAGAAGTACCTTCACCTCTGTGACTTACAATTGGACTAATGTAAATGCACTTTCAATATTTCTAGTACAACATCTACGATGTATAACATAGAGCAGTGCAATATATATATATATATATATATATATATATATATATATATATATATATATATATATATATATATATATATATATATATATATAAATTGTACCGATACACGAATAACGCGGGAACAAAAACATCTACTGTTACTCTCTCGAACTGTAGTGAATGACAACAAAAACCCTAAAAATATCCAACTGATTGGACAGTAACGAGAGGTAAGCTTCAACCAATCTCTCTCTCTCTCTCTCTCTCTCTCTCTCTCTCTCTGCCCGTTAACAGTTCGGCAATTTTTGCATATGGATGCCATATTTTACTAAATATCTTTACATTTAGATAATGTTCAAAAGGTCCTCTTTTTATTACGAGTAACAATATCGTTTAGGTGAGAATATCCACCAAGCCACAACACAGCCCTCGGCATAAACAGAGAGTTTGAAGTTTGACAACGACTTGATCTTGCAATCTCTTCACAAACTATGAACTATTCGTAGTTCCGTTTAGTTACTCAAGCTTCCATTAATTCCCCTTAGATAGGGGAATCAACATAAACTCTAAGATCATCTAGGTCGGCAAAGACCTTTTCGTT
>NC_090745.1:76038589-76043589 GCF_036898095.1 Palaemon carinicauda
GAGTGTACACTCTTCCATCTTATTTCTCTTCCTCTTGCATATTTTAAGTTTTTATATTTTATATATAAAAGATCTAATATAATATTTTAACTGTTCTTAAAATGATTCATTTTGAATTTTCATTACTTATTTAATGATTTAGTGATTTCCTTATATCCTTTCCTCACTAGGCTATCTTTCCCAGTTAGAGGCATTATTATTATTATTATTATTATTATTATCATTATTATTATTATTACCTGCTAAGCTACAACCCTAGTTGGAAAGACAGGATGCTATGAGCCTAGGGCTCCAACAGGGAAAATAGCCCAGTGAGGAAAGGAAACAAGGAAAATTTAAATATCTTACTAACAGTAACAGCATTAAAATTAATATTTCCAATATAAACTATAAAAACTTTAACAAAACAAGAGGAAGAGAAATAAGATAGAATAGCATGCCCGAGTGTACTTTCAAGCAAGAGAACTCTAAGCCAAGACAGTGGAAGACCATGGTACCGAGCTTATGGCACTACCAAGACTAGAGAAAAAATTTTGGAGTGTCCTTCTCCTAGAAGAGCTGCTTACCATAGCTAATTAGCCTGTTCTAACCTTACCAAGAGGAAAGTGGCCACTGAACAAATATAATGCAGAAGAATTGTTTGGTAACCTCAGTGTTGTCAGGTGTATAAGGACAGAGGAGAATATGTAAAGAATAGGCCAGACTATTCGGTGTATGTGTAGGCAAAGGGAAAATGAACCATAACCAGAAAGAAGGATCCAATATAGTACTGTCTGGCCAGTCAAAGGACCCCATAACTCTCTAGCGGTTGTATCTCAACGGGTGGCTGGTGCCCTGGCCAACCTACTACCTACTACCTTCACACACACACACGCACACACACACACACACATATATATATATATATATATATATATATATATATATATTTATATATATATATATATATATATATATACATATATATATGTGTATATAAATGTATATATAAATGTGTATATATATATATGTATATATATATAAATGTATATATATATATATATATACATAAATATATATATATATATATATATATATATATATATGTATATATATATAGATAGATAGATATATAGATATATATATATATATATATATATATATATATATATATATATATATATATATATTTATATATATATATATATATATATATATATATATATATATACATATATATATGTGTATATAAATGTATATATAAATGTGTATATATATATATATATATATATATATATATATAAATGTATATATATATATATATATATATATATATATATATATATATATATATATATATATATATATATATATATATATATATATATATATATTAGCAAAATTTAACTTTGAATCATTAAAGAAAAACCGCAAACATCTGACCTTGTAAAAACAGAATAATGAGCCTTTACAGTGAAGAAAAAGATATCTTGTAAAAGATACAAGATATGGTTCATATATTCAGCGGCAGATAAAACATAATATAATTTAATTAGATGAGATAGAAGAAGTATGATATATGCATATGAGGATATTCAAGAAATCATTGGAATAAAGAAGAAGAGAGGAGAGTTACCTATCAGAAATAAAAATGAAAATCTAACTAAGAAATGTAAAATCAGTCCTAGATGGAAAGTCCATTTTGAATAGACACTAAATATGCTACCCCCACCAAACGAGAGACATCTCTGAGGCCGAACATAATCTTCTTACAAATGGAAATAACATTATATTGGCTGAAGTCGTTTTGGTAATCAAATAACTGTAAATTTCAAGTCATCTGGAATGGGTGGTAATGCACGTGAAATGTTGAAGGCTGATGAAATTGAAACACACATGTCTTTAATGAATCATTCAATCATATGTGATAAGGTGAAGTCGCGCCTGCTGAAATGAAAAAAGCAAGCAATTATCCTTAGATTAACCAGGAAAGAAAATTTGAGAAACTGTGGGATTTGTCGTGGGATCACATTGTCACCAGTAGGTATGAAAGATGTTTCATAGTTTGTGAATTTACAGAAAGCATTTGGTAGTATTTCCCCGTAGTATGTTAAAAAAAAAAATCAGAGGCACTATGGAATACCAGAAAAGATGGTATACGTCATATTGGATATACATAGCAGATGCTGTTGTAGGGTATTGGTTTATGGTAGGGTTACAGATGCTTTTGAAGTCAAGACTTGACTTCTACCATGTGGAATACTATCCACTCTACTTTTTAAGGTGCTTCGTTATGTTCTGAACAAGGTAATGCGAAGAATGAATAGTGGCAATCAATGGAAAGCGGACCAGAGGTTATGTGATCTTGAATTACCATATTATAAAGACAAGGTTTCATAGACCTACTGCAGTTAGTGATATTCGAACAAAAATCTCTGAAATAGGGTCGCACGACTTCTGCTGCATACTGTACAATTCTTGAGTTTTTTATACAACGCTTAAATCAATGTACATTCTGAGCATTAACATAGCATAGACCAATTTTTTACAATTATATGAGATTAATGAATTAAAAATTTACTTAAAATGAAAATTTCGATTAGGTAAGTTATGTTATGTTGATTATAATGCAACTGCGTGTTGGGCTACATCTATGCGTCTATTTTTTTCTCGTTTCAAAGACTACCAAAAAGATCATCTTGATTTTCAAGATTACCTAAGAAATATTTTTAACGGTTCTTGTTATCCATTTTAGCTTCATATTTTACTATTTCTAGACTCAAAGAATATTCATAATTGAATTTATTTTTATCAATTCTGATAACATAAAGAATCATTGGAAAAAAAACGTGATACGCTCGTGCCCCGTTTTGGGATTCAGTTAGTATTTGGACATAATAGATAGCTTACTTTGATCGATTCTCATACCGTGAAAATTTAGTTACCTCTAATATATTAAGGGAGAAAAAGAATGAACAAGAACTAAATCATAATACTAATTTAAATACATGATGCAAACTTTGACTCTTAAAAGAGATAAAATTTTAATTTAATGATTTCCTTTCACTCATTGTTTTTTATTTTGTGACCATACTATTTAGCATGGCTAAATGGTATGGTCACTGACATATAAGTATCCTTGACCAGGGTTCAATTCGCAGCCGCTCAGATGCTATTGTCTTATAGTAATTTTGCCTTGAATATGAAAAAAACATGCCTAAATGGGTAAAATTCATCATATATATTTATCTATCTATCTATCTATATGTATATATATATATATATATATATATATATATATATATATATATATATATATTTACATATATATATATATATATATATATATATATATATATATATATATATATATTTTACATATATATATATATATATATATATATATATATATATATATATATATATATATATACATATATATATGCACATAAATAAATAAATAAATATATATATATATATATATATATATATATATATATATTTATTAATACATATATATATATGTATATATATGTGTGTATATATACATACATACATATATATATATATATATATATATATATATATATATATATATATATATATATGTATATATATAGTATATATCCAGTATATTTATATATATATATATATATATATATATATATATATATATATATATATATGTGTGTGTGTATATATATAAGTATATATATATAATATATATATATATATATATATATATATATATATGTATATATATTATATATATCTATATATATATATGTATATATATATATATATATATATATATATACATATACATATATATATACATATATATATATATATATATATATATATATATATATATATATATATATATATATACAATGCATGAATATTCTTATGTTATTTCGGGCAATTTTGTTTCCAAATTTTACTTAACCTAGCCATTGTGTGGTTTGCTTTTATTTCAACATTTCACTAAACTCTAATTCTACTGACCCAATGTTGAAAATTATAGTTCCCTAATACTTGAATGATTCTACCTCATTAATCTTTTCTCCTTCTAATGATATTTCATCTTTCATTGCATATTCCGTTTCTCATCCTCCATGTATATCTTCTATTTATTTTGAGCCATACCTCGTGTGATATTTCATGCATTCCGCTAAGCTATCATTGCAAAACCTAGTTCCTTTAATTTCCTATCACCAATGCAGTCCAATCCTTCTCCACCATCTCCAACTGTTATACGCATTACAAAATCCATGAGGAGGACAAAAAACATGTGGGACAAAATATTCCCCTAATGTACTGCGCTGTTCACTAGAAACTAATTTGATAGGACTCCACTATTATAAGCTTTGCACTTACTATGCTCATGAAGAAACATAATCCAATTTATATATTTAAGAGGAATTCCATAATAATGCAGGATTCTCCAAAAAAATTATTGGTACTCACTATCAAAGGCCTTTTCATAGTCTACAAGTGCCATCAAAAGTGGATTTCTATTTTCTCTGCATTGATGTACAACATGTCTAGAAAGAATATTTGGTCAGTAAAACTTCTGTATTTTTGAAAATCTGCTTGTTTTTCTCTCAGCTTTTCATCAATCTTTTTTTCTAGTGTTTTTCGAAATACCATGCCATACATTTTCATGACAAATGACGTAAGTGTGATGCCTCTGTAATTATTGCAATCGGTCAGGTTTTTTTTTTTTTTTTTTTTTTTTTTTTTTTTTTTTTTTTTTTTTTTTTTACCAACAATCATAGCTCTCATTCATCAGGTTTTGCCTCTTCATCCCACATTCCACAAAATTATCTTGAAAGTAATCTGAGAGTCACTTAATTTTCAGCCAGTATCGTCGCAGCAGTTATTCCATCGTAACCAGGGGTTTTCCCACTCTCGAGTTTTTAATAATACCTCCAACCTAAAACACACTGAATTCATTCACGGGAACCTCAAGGTTTTCACCAGTTTCAGCTATATCAATCAAATTAACGTATCTCCGA
>NC_090745.1:76048589-76083589 GCF_036898095.1 Palaemon carinicauda
TTTTTTTTTTCACTTTATAACGTGTTCTTACTGTAACATCTAGGTAAAGCACTGAGTAGGATAAATCTTAAGCAGCTTTTTTGTGGCAAGTAGGACCAATGCCCTTATCTAACACCAGCAATACAGAAGAAAGTAAAAGGAAGAGAATATGATGAAAACATGAAAATTGCTGGACTCTATCCTGCTTACCAACATTTTCATCATTATCCTCTCTTTTTACGTCTATTGACGCAAAGAGCCTCCATTAGATTTCGCCAGTTGTTTCTATCTTCAGCCTGTAAATTATTTTTTCTCCATTTTCGTCTCCTACTTCAAAGTTCATAGTCCTTAGCCATGTAGGCCTGAGTTTTCCAACTGTGCTAGTACTTTGTTGAGCCCACGTAAATAATTGGTGAATTAATCTCTCATGGACAGTGTGAAGAGCATACCCAAACTATCTCCATCTACAACTAACCATGATCTCATCGGGTTTGGTACGTTTCGGCGTGACCATTTCGGCGTTGCCATTCGGCCTTTGCCGATTCGTCGTCAAAATAAAAATTGAACTAATCGGCGTAGCTGTTTAGGTGTCAGACTATTTGGCGTCACTGTCTTTGAAAAAAAAAATGGATAAAAACGTTAAAAACTTCCAATATGACTTTATTAATATAAAAAAGGACCCCATTAAAACATCAATAGAATAATGCAAATAAAAAATATGAATTGTCAAATACTGTATTAAAAAAAAAATGAATGTATTTAACCTTAAAACTTAATTCCTCATCTCGTAATTATGGGCAATACCATTTAGGAAATTAATGGGATCTAATTAATCAGCTTCAATTACAATGTGTTTTTTTTTTATTGGTTTATCAGCACCTATATTTCTTTAGCTTTTTGGGGAGGTAGATATCCAGCGAAAAATTTTTCAAGAAATGCATCACGCCCTTTCTGAACTTTCCTTAAAACAACACTAAATTTCCAGATGGTTGTATGACTCATTCCTGGTTCGTATTGTAGACGTTGATTGGCAGCTTCGACGTGGTTATTGGTGCGATCTTTGTTATATATAGTTCATTTATAAAGATTCCATATTTCGGGAGGGAAAATAGGGTTCATTCTTACATCTCAACGTCAATTCTGTCGTCCTATATAAAAATCTTCAAACCAATGGAACATGAGTATTAGTTCATCGGGAAGAACTGGAGGTAAGGCTGAAGTAGCTGCAGAAGCCCCAGTTAAACATTCATTTACCATTTATTGCCAATCTCTCATTAAACTCCAATTCTGAAGACCCTGTATTGAATATCATAGTTCATAGATATTCAAATGATTCTACCTCCATAATCCTTTCTACTTCCAATGCTATATCATTTTCCTTTGTATATTTTACTCACGTCATCTCTGTCTTTCTTCTTTTCATCTTGAGCCCGACCCCATATGATATTTAATGTATTCTGGTAAGCAAGCATTGTTAATCATCTGGTGTTTTGCTAACAAGGTCAGCGTCATCATCATACTCTAGGTCTACTAGTTTCCTATTACTACTAATCCAGTGCAATCCTTCTCAATAATCCCCAATTGTTCTGCATATTACCAAATCTATAAGGATGATAATTAACTTAGGCGACAACACATTCCAGTGGAGTACTCCGCTGTTCATTACAAATTCATTTGATAGGACTCCCCTAGCATGTCCTTTGTACTTGCTATGCCCATGAAGAGATTTAATAAAATTTACATATTTATGCGGAATCCCATAATAACACAGGACTTAACAAAATTTAATGGTTTACACAATCAAAGGATTTTTTTCATATTCCACAAATGCCACAAATGGATTACGATATTCTACATATTTCTCTACATTTGATCAATAACCCCTGTACCTTTTGTACCTTTTCTAAATCCTGTTGGTTATTCTCTCAGCTTTTCGTCAATCTTTTTCTCTAGTCTAGCTCGTATAAGCACCCTAAATTATTTCATGACAACTGACGTAAGTGTGATGCTTCTGTAGTTATTGCAGTCAATCTGGTCTCATTTACTTTTTTCTTTTTTTTCACCAACAATCCAAGCTTCCATTAGCCAGACTGCCTCTTCACGCCACATTCTAAGAAATTATGTTGAAAGTAATCCAGGGGGTCACTTAATTTTTGGCTATTATCGTCTAAGCAGTTATTCCGTGGTATCTAGGGTCAAGCCATCTGTTGAGGTTTTAATGATGGCTTCAAATTCACACACACTAAATTCTTTCATGAATGAGCACATCAAGGTCTTCCTCAGCTTCATGTTTTTCACTAAACCTTTAAAAGTGAAAATGTGCTGGCACTTCTATACACTGAAAAATTTTACTTATATCAATGAATTGTTGTGAATATTCAAGGTAAATGTCGTTTTTAACAGCTCAGGAACAGTAAGAAATATATATTGAATAATTCCCCAAGGCAGAATAATGGTCCTATTTACATGATTCTATGTAGGCCTACTGTATATGACTAGAACTATTTAGGTTGAGTTGGAAAACTACTTGATAACCGTAAAAAACAGCATAGTTTTGCATTTAGGACAGAATGAATTGCGCTATTTGTCACTGTGAATGATTTTAACCATTGTCTTGCTTTGGAAAACTCCTCGGATATTGTGTTTTATTTAAAAGAAAAAAAATATTGTAAAACAGAATAATATTGAAACTGCTTTTATTAAATATTTAATTTATTAAATATTTAATTTATAAAATTTTGATTATATATATATATATATATATATATATATATATTTGTATATATATAAATATATATATATATATATATATATATATATATATATATATATATATATATATGTATATATATATATATATACATATATATATATATATATATATATATATATATATATATATATATATATATATATATATATATATTGAGATTGAATTAAACAAGAGAGCCTCGTCGTTCTAAAATGCGACGGTATTCTCAAAGCTAAATTACATTCATCGTTATCAAGACTTAATTTTTCACTGAGTGTAAAGGCAGTGAGATTTTTATTAAATTTTAAAAAATATATTTGTGTGAAAAGACATTTTCATCTTTCACGAAAATTAGGACTTGCTACGGGTCTAAGTCTGACTTAAAATCGGTTGTTCGTCTGGCAGTAGAGTCATTGGACCAAAAAATCCAAAAACCTCTCTCAAACATGCAGCAAATATCACGCTAAAATGCATAATGGTTGAATAACCTTCAGATTTTCATTTTTATTGCATTAAACTTTAACTTTGTTATACCAAATACATGCACTTCATATTAATACAACTAATGTTCGCCGCGTGTTATATAAATGTATTTACCTTTTTATAAATTCATGTTAGTGGGCCGCCAAATTTAAGATTATACTTTCAGTCGTCCATGAAGTTTAGAAGGTTGGCAATTGATAGACTAATGTATAGTGACCTAAGTGTTAACTCCGAATTACAAGAACCTTTTGTGGATAAAAAACAAAAAAAAAAAAAAAAAATAGATATAAAATTCATCAAAACTCCCTTTACAAAACTATCATGCCCTAATAACTTGGCAAAACCTAATACTGAAAACATTAGAGCCTTAATGATGTAATTCTTTCCTCATTGGTTAAACGTTTCATACAAGAGGCAAGTGTCACACCTACATGGTTGACGCCTGTCATAACAACAATTGGCAGTCATTTTCATTTTGTAGCCTTTCTGGATGAGTCTGTATTCCAATAAAAAAAAATTTAAAGCTCAATCATTTTCTTCAAGGTTGCCAACTCTCCCAGACTGATCGACTTCAGCGAAAATTATAGTAAAATATTGTCGGGATATTTGGTCACTAGGGGGTAACTAATAAAAAATAACAGTAGATGACGAAAGGTCTTATTTATGAATTAATGAAATAGGTGTGAATGATTATCAGTGTGATTTGGCAACTAGCCTCCTCAATAGGGGCTTAGCAACTATCAGGAATTCCGAACTGGAATTTTGTAACTTTAACTCCCATATTTTTTTCTATTTATTATTTATTTTTTTTTTAGTATATTTGAATGGGATAACCCGTTTTACATTACATTTAGAAATAAAATAACACTCCTAAGCTATCCTCCGTAGAAGTTGTTTTCAGTCGGTCAAGTCTGTACTTGAAAAGATAAATAATTATCAGGCAAGAAGAAAATAAGTAACACTATACAATTGAGATCTTTAGTTGAACTACTATTGTTTCCAGAGGCCGTGTAATAGTGTTTTTCCCAAATATCTAACAAACCGGCTTATGAACTTCCATGAAACTACAGCAATGAATGTTTCAAACATTGGCCTAATTCTTGGTGGTACAATGAATTGACAGATGTGCTTAATTAACCCGTTTACTCAGAAAAAAAAGGGGAACTTCTTCCCTTCCTTCAAAGCGTTTCGAAGAAGTGATACTTAATCACGTAACTGTGACGCACAGGTTCCCCAAACCCTCCTTCGGTGTTTACACCTATGGCTATCCTGGTACCCCCACCCCCCCCAACCCACCCCCCTTCTTTCTTGCCTTCTTTCCTTCATTCCCATTGTTATTAGGCTACCGAGTAAAATCCCTGTTAGGAAAGACTGTGTACTGCACATATAAAATGAGCCAGAAGAGCTATAAAATGTTTTATGGTGGTACATAATGATTATATGGTTAACACAAATTATCAAACATAATAGAGGAGGTTTAAGACAGGGGCGTGGAATCGCACTGAAAGATATTCTACTCGGACTCCTACAAATTTTAGATTTGCGACTAAAAATAAAACAAAATAGAAAAATAAAATAAAAACATTAGTAGAAATTGAATTTTTTTTTTATTGAGAGTGATGATGAGTAAAATGTATAAGTGTCCATTTTTTTTTTTTTCATCCCTAATAAATCTATGGTTTCCAGCAATTGATGATAACATTATTTTGGAAAAGCAAAGTTAATGAATACTTTGATACGAGTATATCAGCTTAACATGTAGACAATGTCAATGGATTTCTCAAAGTAAGGTTGATTGGTTCATTAATTAAAGTCTGGTATAATTCCAGTGACAAAGTCGCAATGATATTTGTCACATACCTTTTAAGTAAAAAAAATAGGTACTGGTACTTATAACGTAAATAAATATATAAAACTATAGCTTGAAATATAATAAATCTTATATATGTATGAACACACACACACACACACACACACACATATATATATATATATATATATATATATATATACATACATATGTATATATATATATATATATATATATATATATATATATATATATATATATATATATATATATATATATAATTTCAAAATTTATCAAATGGCCGATGTCAATGCCCTTATATGAAACATCTTTTAGAAGTCTACCTTCTAAGGAATTCAAGCTACTCTCTCTGGTGAAATTGATATGATAAATCATATCAAACAATGTTCTCTGTCATTTTCTTCCTCGCAATTGATGTATCGAGTAACCTGTGTTGTATGGAAGAATGAGTCCTACGGCTTAACCTAAAGAAAACTATATTTCTATTGTTTTACCAACACTCGCTTGAAGTGCGAAGTGTAGGGTTAGCATGGTTTCTTTCGTTTCCTGTCATAAGTCTCATTCTTGATCTTCAATGTAAGTGAGTGGGTAAGATATAAAACGTTGGTCTTGTGTTTAGGTAAGGTCTAAAGTTACGAATCACATTACCAGGTATGCCGAACTTTTACTGACAAAGAATTTCGTATTGCTTGGGGTAGGTCATGTGACAATTATCCATGGAGTTAAATAGACGTTTAACAATTCGGGGGATGGGAGGTACAGGGGAAGAAACGTTATAACAACGTCACTGAGGGACGTCATTACTTTTGCGAATGTGTGGGTGGCTAAGACTGGCTTTAGAATCATTTTCTTAAGTAAAAAAAGTTAATGAAACGTAATTGGCAATGCACAGTATTTCCAGAAAATTAGGCGATGTATATGAAGCGCTCCCTGCTTTGATATGGAAATCCATCAGTTATTTTAGGAGTTATTTAAAAAAAAGAAAAAAAAAAAACACTATTACACGGCCTCTGGAAACGATAGGTAGCTGTCAAGACATTCTGTTTTCAGATGTAGGGAGTGGCTTGCCCAAACAGCTGGCAAGGAAACTTCTCAACCTGAGTCTTTGTTTTTTGTTGATTGAAAAGAGGAAAAATAAATTATGCCGATAAATCCACGCAAATAAATTTCGATTTAGCTCTCTCTCTCTCTCTCTCTATCTCTCTCTCTCTCTCTCTCTCTCTCTCTCTCTCTCTCTCTCTCTTCGAATTTATAACAGTCAAGATACTTACTGTGTGAGAAAGAGGCCCTCCCTTGCGCGCAACATTTCTGTGTCGTTCTAAAATTTAATTTTGCCTCCGGAGGTCTGTTTCATCTTTTCTGTTATTTGATTTCCTTCTCAGTTTAATTCTGGACATTATTAGAGCGTGTTAATAAAACTCGTTTCACCTGAGAGAGAGAGAGAGAGAGAGAGAGAGAGAGAGAGAGAGAGAGAGAGAGAGAGAGAGAGAGAGAGAGAAAGAGAGAGAGAGAGAGAGAGAGAGAGAGAGATAATGCTCTAGGATCAGAAAATTGAAATATCACATTACATTCAAAAGTCCGAAATTAAATGTCATTAAAAAGGGAAAATCTTTATTATGAAAAAGCTTTGGCAGTACGAGAGGATTTTATTTTCTACTGACTCTCCCAATAAAGTTTCCTATTCTATACGGAGTTTTATAAAAGATTTAATACCAGTTTATTTACACTCAATCCCATACGATTAAAAGGCGAAGTGTCTTCTTCAGTAAAGAGATAAATTATTTTTAATGCTCAAGTCTACTGTTCGTTAATCCGTCTCTTGAGTTGTTATAAATGTATATGAAATGTGATAAATCATACTAATCAAACGACTGATCTTCATTGATTATTCCTATCAGAATTTTGGTTCAAAATAATTTTCATGGATCATTGGTTTACATCTTTCTAACCAAATAAGCTAAGCGCCATTGGATGTAATTAACGTCAACTCTTCCTACAACTTTCAGCTCCATTGTATGTATTTTACATATAGAAATTACTAGTTTTCTTTTCATTCATTCATTATTTACGTATATAAAAATTTTACACAATGTGCAACATTATATGTCAAAAAAAAGTAAATTTATTCGGCTATGCCATAGCAAATTTTCTGAAGTCCTTTTTTATATAGTTTATTGCTAGGATGTGATATGTAATATATGCAAAAAAAAAAAAGGGGGGAGGGGCGGCAGGGGTGCGGTTTGTTTGCCAGAATATATGATCAAGGGTTGGCACACAAGGGGTTATAGGTTACCGGTAGGATAAATGCTAATGCAATCAGAAAATCCTTTTAATATTTTAGGGTAATGTCTAATATCAGGACAATAATGTAGAATAATTTAATTACAAGGTATATAAACGATGATAATTTGCACAGAATAAGTTATATTCGATTGCAAAGAGCACAAATTTCTTACAGAGATTCTCATAATTTAAAAAATTTACTATTAAATTTTGATCATATGGGGAAATGCTCAGTGAAAATAAGTATTTTTTTAAAGTATTTATATAAATACTTAACCATCTGTAAAAAAGATAGAATCTAGGGATTAGATTGATTTTAATATGCTTTGAGAAGTAATCATGACGATAGCATGAGAGATTTTATAAAAAAAAATCCTTTTATGAAAGTTTTCATTAAAGTTCACGAATCCTCAGGCTCCGTCGAATAACGGCTAATGGAAAATTAAAGTTTAATGATTCCAATCGCCTCATTTAATATTCACGACCTAATTCCTCACTTTCTGTGTAACGCGAATAAAATTTATCATTGTGGTTAGATGTGTAAAATGTGTAACACATTTCCGTACATAGGACTGAACAGTATCTGCACACATTGGATCCTTTGACTGGCCAGACGGTACTACATTGGATCCCTCACTCTGGTTACGTCGTATTTTGTTTTTGCCTACACATACACCGAATAGTCTGGCATATTTCTACCACATTCTCCTTTCCTCATACACCTGACAACACTGAGATCTAAAAACAATTTTTCTTTGCTAATGGTGGTTAACTACTACACTTAAATTATTCAGTGGCAACTTTCCTCTTGGTAAGGGTAGCATAGAGACTAGCTATGATGAACAGCTTTTCTAGGAGAACGACACTACAATATCAAACCATTGTTCTCTGGTCTTGGGTAGTGCCAGAGCCTTTGTACCATGGCCTTTCACTGTCTTGGATTAAAGTTCTCTTGATTGCGGGTGCACTTGGGCATGCTGTCCTATCTAATTTCTCTCCCACATGAACATTTATATATTTTTTTCAGTTTAAAAGTGAAATATCTAATTTGAGGTTGGTATTCTATTTTGGTTGTTTATTCTTCTACTGCAGTTTAAATATTTCCTAGTTTCCTTTCCTCACTGGGCTATTCTTCCCTGTTGGAGAAACTCAGGCTTAAAGTATCTTCCTTTTTCAACTAGGGTTATAGCCTAGCTTGTAATAACAAATATATATATATATATATATATATATATATATATATATATATATATATATATATATATATGTATATATAAATATATATATATATATATATATATATATATATATATATATATATATCCATCCATATACCAAAGGCACTTTCCCCAATTTTGGGGGGTAGCTGACATCAACAAAGAAACAAAACAAAAAAGGAGACCTCTACTCTCTACGTTCCTCCAGCCTAACCAGGGACTCAGCCGAGTTCAGCTGGTACTGCTAGGGTGCCACAGCCCAACCTCCCACATTTTCCACCACAGATGAAGCTTCATACTGCTGAATCCCCTACTGCTGCTACCTCCGCGGTCATCTAAGGCACCGAAGGAAGCAGCAGGGCCTACCGGAACTGCGTCACAATCGCTCGCCATTCATTCCTTTTTCTAGCACGCTCTCTTGCCTCTCTCACATCTATCCTCCTATCACCCAGAGCTTTCTTCACACCATCCATCCACCCAAACCTTGGCCTTCCTCTTGTACTTCTCCCATCAACTCTTGCATTCATCACCTTCTTTAGCAGACAGCCATTTTCCATTCTCTCAACATGGCCAAACCACCTCAACACATTCTTATCCACTCTAGCCGCTAACTCATTTCTTACACCCGTTCTCACCCTCACCACTTCGTTCCTAACCCTATCTACTCGAGATACACCATCCATACTCCTTAGACACTTCATCTCAAACACATTCAATTTCTGTCTCTCCATCACTTTCATTCCCCACAACTCCGATCCATACATCACAGTTGGTACAATCACTTTCTCATATAGAACTCTCTTTACATTCATGCCCAACCCTCTATTTTTTACTACTCCCTTAACTGCCCCCAAAACTTTGCAACCTTCATTCACTCTCTGACGTACATCTGCTTCCACTCCACCATTTGCTGCAACAACAGACCCCAAGTACTTAAACTGATCCACCTCCTCAAGTAACTCTCCATTCAACATGACAATCAACCTTGCACCACCTTCCCTTCTCGTACATCTCATAACCTTACTCTTATCCACATTAACTCTCAACTTCCTTCTCTCACACACCCTTCCAAATTGTGTCACTAGTCGGTCAAGCTTCTCTTCTGTGTCTGCTACCAGTACAGTATCATCCGCAAACAACAACTGATTTACCTCCCATTCATGATCATTCTTGCCTACCAGTTTTAATCCTCGTCCAAGCACTCGAGTATTCACCTCTCTCACCACTCCATTAACATACAAGTTAAACAACCACGGCGACATCACACATCCCTGTCTCAGCCCCACTCTCACCGGAAACCAATCGCTCACTTCATTTCCTATTCTAACACATGCTTTACTACCTTTGTAGAAACTTTTCACTGCTTGCAACAACCTTCCACCAACTCCATATAACCTCATCACATTCCACATTGCTTCCCTATCAACTCAATCATATGCTTTCTCCAGATCCATAAACGCAACATACACCTCCTTACCTTTTGCTAAATATTTCTCTCATATCTGCCTAACTGTAAAAATCTGATTCATACAACCCCTACCTCTTCTAAAACCACCCTACACTTCCAAGATTGCATTCTCTGTTTTATCCTTAATCCTAGTAATCAGTACTCTACCATACACTTTTCCAACTACACTCAACAAACTAATACCTCTTGAATTACAACACTCATGCACATCTCCCTTACCCTTATATAGTGGTACAATACATGCACAGACCCAATCTACTGGTACCATTGACAACACAAAACACATATTAAACAATCTCACCAACGATTCAAGTACAGTCACACCCCCTTCCTTCAACATCTCAGCTTTCACACCATCCATACCAGATGCTTTTCCTACTCTCGTTTCATCTAGTGCTCTCCTCACTTCCTCTATTGTAATCTCTCTCTCATTCTCATCTCCCATCACTGGCACCTCAACACCTGGAACAGCAATTATATCTGCCTCCCTATTATCCTCAACATTAAGCAAACTTTCAAAATATTCTGCCCACCTTTTCCTTGCCTCCTCTCCTTTTAACAACCTTCCATTTCCATCTTTCACTGTCTCTTCAATTCTTGCGCCGGCCTTCCTTACTCTCTTCACTTCTTTCCAAAACTTCTTCTTATTCTCTTCATATGACTGACCCAGTCCCTGACCCCACCTCAGGTCAGCTGCCCTCTTTGCCTCACGTACCTTGCGCTTTACTTCCACATTTTTCTCTCTATATTTTTCATACTCTCTATACTATTACTCTGCAGCCATTCTTCAAAAGCCCTCTTTTTCTCTTCCACTTTTACCTTCACTCCTTCATTCCACCATTCACTGCCCTTCCTCATGCTGCCTCCAACAACCTTCTTGCCACATACATCACTTGCAATCCCAACAAAATTTTCTTTTGCTAACTACCACTCCTCCTCTAAATTACCAGTTTCTCTTACTCTCACCTCGTCATATGCCATTTTCAACCTTTCCTGATATTTACTTTTTGCCCCCGGTTTTATTAGCTCTTCAACCCTCACTAGCTCCCTTTTACATCCACCTACTCTATTCCCCCACTCTTTTGCTACAACTAATTTTCCTTCCACCAAAAAATGATCAGACATACCGTTAGCCATACCCCTAAACACGTGCACGTCTTTCAATCTTCCAAACATTCTTTTAATTATCAACACATAATACATTAATGCCCTTTCTACTACTCTTCCATTTGCCACTCTTACCCATGTATACTTATTTTTATCTTTCTTTTTAAAAAAGCTAGCACTTATTACCATCTCTTGTTCAACACACATATCTACCAGTCTCTCACCACTCTCATTTTCACCTGGTACGCCATACTTCCCAATGACACCTTCTACCTCTCCAGCGCCCACTCTAGCATTTAAGTCACCCATGACAACTACATAATTCCTTCTACCCAGTCCTTCTACACACCTAGTTAATTCATTCCAGAACTCATTCCGCTCTTCTTCACTTTTCTCACTACCTGGCCCATACGCACTGACAAACGCCCAACATTCCCTACCCAACCTAACCCTTACCCACATTAACCTAGATGATATCTCCTTCCATTCCACTACTTTACCGGTCATCCATTCACTCAGCAATAAAGCCACACCCTCTCTCGCTCTTCCCCTTTCAATCCCAGACACTCTACCAGACATTTCACCAAACATCACTTCACCCTTTCCTTTCATCTTTGTCTCACACAAGGCCAATACATCCATCCTTCTACTTCTAAACATACTTCCAATCTCACATCTTTTACTCTCTATCGTACTACACCCACGCACATACATATATATATATACAGTGATACCTCGGTACTCGACCATAATCCGTTCGAGATCCGTGTTCGACCTCCGATTTGTTCGAGTACCGAATTTTTTTTCCCCATAAGAAATAATGGTATATATTCTATTCCGTTCCCAAGCACTCGAACAGGCCCAAAATATTAATAAAACGTGTACCTAAACAACAATAATTATCTAAATGTGTATGAAATTGGTCAGAAAATCCTATAAAACAATTTTAAACCATTTACTGTACTAAAATAAAACAATTTTAAACCATTTTCTGTACTGTAGTGAACATACCTTTGAGCAGCGGTTCGATGGCATACAGGGATGGATGTGGAGAGGATGGAAGGGGGAGGTTACTGCTTGGAAGGAGAGTCCCCTTCCATGATGTGGCGGGGTAGTTCTCCTTCAGGAGTTGTTTCTCTCTCCAATGAAAGGGTGGGCAGATCTATTTCAGGGGTTTCTTCTCTTCTTTGTCTCTTCTTTGGAGGAGAAACAGGCTTTGATGTAGCAGCTTTCTTTTCTTTTGTGAAAAACTGGTCTATTGTTAATTGTTTCTTCCTCCTCTGCAGTATTCTTCGAAAATGATACATGACACTATCATTAAACATATGCACTGCCCGGTTTGCTACTGCAATTTCTGGGTGGTATTTTTCAGCAAAAGCCTGCACATCTGCCCACTTGGAACAAATTTCATTGATGAGAGAACTTGGAACATCCTCCCTTACCTCATCCTCTTCTGAAGATTCCTGCTCCACAATCAGATCCTGCTGCTGTTGTTGTTGCAGGTGCAACAATTCCTCCACAGTCAACTCGGTAGAATGGCTTTCTACAAGCTCATCAATATCATCCTTGTCGACCTCAAGCCCCAAACTCCTGCCCATGACAACAATTTCCTCAACGACATCAGTGTCATCAGAAATTACAGGGGTAGCAGTGCTTGGACCCGCCTCTGGTTGGAAACCTTCAAACTCCCTCTCTGTGACACATGATGGCCACAGCTTACGCCAGGCAGAGTTCAATGTCCTATAGGTCACACCTCGCCAAGCTTGGTCAATCATGTTAACAGAGTTGAGGATGCTGAAGTGTTCCTTCCAGAATTCCTTTAGGGTCAACTTCGTGTCACTGGTCACTTCAAAACACTTTCTGAAAAGGGCCTTGGTATAGAGTTTTTTGAAGTTTGAAATGACCTGTTGGTCCATGGGCTGGAGTATGGGAGTAGTATTGGGGGGCAAGAATTTGATTTTGATAAAGCTGTATTCTTCTTTCAAGTCATCCTCGAGACCTGGAGGATGTGCAGGAGCATTGTCCATAACCAGAAGACATTTCATTGGCAAGCTCTTTTCAATGAGGTAAGCCTTAACCTGGGGGGCAAACACTTCGTTTATCCACTCAGTAAAGAATTGTCTTGTGACCCAAGATTTAGTGTTCGAGCGCCACATAACTGGTAGTGCACTTTTACAAATATTATTTCGTTTGAACACCCGGGGGTTGTCCGAGTGGTACACTAACAAGGGTTTGATCTTGCAATCGCCACTTGCATTTGCACACAGCAACAATGTTAGCCTATCTTTCATTGGCTTGTGACCTGGCATCTTCGTCTCGTCCTTGGTAATGTACGTATTGGCTGGCATTTTCTTCCAAAATAACCCAGTCTCATCACAATTAAAGACTTGTTGTGCGATCAAATTTTGTTCATTTATGTACCGATCGAATTCCCCCACGTATTTATCGGCTGCAATTTGATCCGAACTAGCTGCCTCCCCATGCCTAGTAACACGATGAATACCTGTTCTATTACGAAACTTTTCAAACCAACCCCTGCTCGCTTTAAATGTAAATGAATCACTTTCACTGGTACTCGGACTTTTCTTCACTAATTCTTCATAGATATGCAACGCTTTTTCACAAATGAACGCTTCACTAACACTTTCCCCGGCCAACTGTTTTTCTTTAATAAATATTAAAAGCAACTTTTCCATCTCCTCAATCACTTGTGGCCTTTGCTTAGTTACCGCCGTAACTCCCGTTGCAACATTCGCCTTCTTAATCATTTCTTTATGCTTTAAAAACGTAGAAATGGTCGACTTCGCCATTCCGTATTCTACCGCTAAATCGGACACTCGTACACCATTCTCATATTTCGCTATAATTTCCTTCTTCAACTCGATCGTTGTTCGCACTGTTTTCCTCTTCTCCTTCCCCTTAACACTCATTACTTTCTTGGGACTCATTATGAAAGCTAAAAAAGCAATTAAAAGCACTGAAAATCACTAAATCACAACGAATGCTGATCGCGCGTTGTCTGAGTGACGCTCTCGAGAGAACTGATGCTTCCCGAACAAGCGAGAGTGGCCGAGATGGCGCGATCATCACAAAGCCCATGCGGTCGTCACGTGTTCGGCTGGTCGAGTACCGAATTTTTGGTCGAGCACCGCAGCAAAAATTTCTCGAAAATTTTGGTCGAACTCCGAATTGTTCGAGTATAGAGTCGTTCGACTACCGAGGTATCACTGTATATATATATATATATATATATATATATATATATATATATATATATATATATATATATATATATATATATATATATGTGTGTGTGTGTGTGTATGTATAGTGTGTGTATATGTAGACATTTTTTGTTATAGCACTTATGATTAAATTGAGAGAAATATTTTAGCTATTGCTGATGATTTTTTATATGTAAAAAGCAAAAGAATATTTCTGGTTTTAGGATGTGAATAATCCGCCGTACAATTTCCTTTTCGTTACGCACTTGAATACTTACAACGTCATAATTATCATAATCAAAATATTTCCCTGTAATAATCATTAATTTCCATGTCCTGCTACGTTTCACTCAGTAAACCTTTCCATCGTATCACATGTACTCTTTTTGCTCATATAAGATGAATTTTCCAATACGGGAAACATTAAATTGACTTATTTAGTCATAGTCTATTTCTCTACTGTTTATATGTGCCCCAATTTTTTTTTATTTGTCTCCCTTTAAAAGAGGACATATAATCTTCAGGTTTAGTTATCAGTATATAAGTATGTCATTATGACTTATCAAAACATTATTTTCTCTTGATTCTTATGTAGTTACTCTTCTCCCAAATCTCTTTTTAACAAGGCCTTCCTCCCGTTGGTAAAACCATTAGACAATGTTCTTACATTTAATGTTTTGTTGTATAGATTAAACCGAAATGAATATTATTTTCTTAGTTGCCCGAGCTGCTGTGTGTTTGTATGTATATATGAGAGAGAGAGAGAGAGAGAGAGAGAGAGAGAGAGAGAGAGAGAGAGAGAGAGAGAGAGAGAGAGATTCTCAAAGAAGGCGGAAAATCCCACATTTATTTGCGTTGATTTCCTTTTAATGAGAACCTATTCTTTATCTCGTGAAGCTTACCGATTAAGCAGCACCAAAGTTTTTTTTTTTTTTCTTTTTTAATTCATCTTAAGTTTGGTAGTTTGGGCTCTTTTCTAAAAGATTGCTAACCAGTAATGTTATTACTTTAGCAAAAATTCCAATGGTATATCATGACCTACAGATTACAGGCCATTCCTGAATCCAATAATTCAAATGAAATCAGTAAATGAAGTGAATTATGAAAGGAAACATACTGGTGTTTTTTATCCAAGAAAACAGGTATATTTTTACACCTAAGAGAACATAAATCATAGACTGGTAGCAACCAAGGATCAAACAAGCCATATTAAAGTGTCAGCCACTCAGCCAGGTGTATACAGTGATTGTATATACGGGTTTGTGTGACTAAAGGACACCCTAAGTATGCAGTTATTATCAATTTTTTTACCAAATAAATGCACCGAGTAATTAACTAGAGATTAAAAGTATTATACGAATTATTAATAAAAATTATGGTATAATAAAATTGCATCACTTTCAAATTCTCTTTATATATATTTTGTTTAAAATAAAATATCATTTATACTAGATTATTTTGAAGAATGTGGGATGAAGAGGCAAAACCTGATGAATGGGAGTTAGGAGTGTTGATGAAAAGGAGACCTGACTGATTGCAATATCACAGAGGCATAACACTTAACGTCAGTTGTTATGAAAATATATAGCATGCTAATTCGTAAGAGACTGGAGAGAAAGATTCATGAAAAGCTGAGAGATGAACAAGCAGGATTTGGAAAAGGTAGTAATTGCACTGACCAAATTTTCATTTTGAGACACAGCAATGTGTAGAATAAAGAAATCCCCCTTTGATGAAATTTGTGGACTATGAAAGAGCCTTTGATAGTGTGCACGGGCCAATTTTGTGGAGAGTCCTACCTTTTTACGGAATTCCTCTTAAATATGTAAATTTGATTAAGTTGGTTCACGAGCATAGCAAGTGCAAAGTTAATGTTAATGGAGTCTTCTCAAGTGAGTTTCCAGTGAACAGCAGAGTACTTCAAAGGAATGTGTTGTCACCTATGTTGTTTATCCTCCTCATGGCCTTTGTAATGTGTCAAACAGTCGGAAATGGTGGAGAAGGATTGGACTGGATTGGTGATAGGAATTTAGCAGACCTAGAGTATGCTGATGATGCTGTCCGTGTTAGAATAACACCAGAGGATTTGCAATGCTTGCTAACCAGAATGCATGAAATATCACATGATGGTAGGCTGAAGAAAAATAGAAGAAAGACAGAGATGATGAGAACGGAGTATGCAAGGGAAGATGAAATATCATTGAAAGTAGAAAGGATTAATAAGGTAGAATCATTTAAGTATTTAGGAACTATGATCTCCAATACAGGGTCTTTAGAATTAGAGTTTAGTAAGAGATTGATAAAAGCAAATCAGACAATGGCTAGGTTAAGTAAAATTTGGAAATCAAATCGCCTAAAATTGCATATAAAAATCAGACTAGATATCAGCTTATTGAGATCGCTATTATTCTATGAACATGAGTCATGGTATGAGAATGAAACAATCTCCGATAGATTTAGTACATTTGAGAATAAAGCCCTCAGAAGGACAGGATTAGAATTGAAACTATAAGAGAGATTACTCAAGTGCCTTATGTGGACGAGATGATCATGATGAGGGGTAGATGGAGATGGTTTGGGCATGCTCTTCGCACTCCCTAAGAGAAATTAGTTCACCAAAGGTTCAGCTTGGCTCGACAAGGCACTAGAAGAGTTGGAAGACCCGGCCTACCTGGCTAAGGACTATAAAGTGCGAAGTAGGAGATGATGAATGGAGGAGTATTAAATTAAAAGCTCAAGACAGAGACCACTGGTGAAATCTAACCGAGGCCGTTTGCATCAATAGGCGTAGGAGAAGATGATGATGATGATGATGATGATGATGATTATGTTCATTATCATTTCATTACCACTGTTATTTATTGGTAAATTAAATAAATTATTAGCATCAATATTGTTTTTATTTTATTTTTGCTAATAGTAATATTCATCATCATCACCATCATCATAAATGTTTTAATTTTCTTAATTATATTCGATCATGTCTATCGAAAAAAAAAATTACATTGCTGAAGAATGAAACTTTCAATTTGCGAAGTTGTCTGTCTATCCTTGTGTCTGTGTCCATATTGTAAATGGGTTCATAATTCCAGTTCGCTGCCATCAACGGCAAACTTTAAATAAGAAGTACTCTCACCTCTGTGACTTACAATTCGACAAACGTAAATTAACTTTAAGTATTTCTAGTACAACATTTAACCCTGGATAGGTACGGTCCTCGGACACCCCTTTAAGGGTATACTCGGACGCGAACGACCCCGACGCCAAAAAAAATTCTTGAAAAATCAGTTTTTGCAGTAACCTCCTTTTTTCTTTTGCCAAAAAAAACTTCAATGAATGCTTAACGCAACTGTAAAGATAAATACTACTCATCTGCAGAAAAACTATTTATTATGAATATTTTAAAAAATTAAGTAGAAAAAAAAAAGACCTGACATAAAAATTCATAAAAAAAAAGTTTATACATATATACACAAATCCTTTTAGGAATTGATTCTTGAATGTTTAGGACACATCTTGATGTATTTTGGATGAAGTCAGACCCATGGAGGTGAAGATCTGAAATGAGAAAAAAGGGTAACTTTTTTTGGCCAAAAGAAATTGTCCAAATTTCATGAATTTTTTTGGGTACCCAAATGAAATAGGAAGTGGCTAATTTTTTTAGGGAATAAACATATGTTATCCTAAAATAGAAATATGTAAAAAAATCTTCATTATTTTGTAAATTACATTTATATCAGGGGCCATATCTAAAGGTAATTTTTTGAGTACTTGGAAATTTCGTAAAAAAATACATATATTTAATATATAATATGATATTTATGCAGGTAAAAATATACCAAAATATCACAAATTCTATAGGGAACAAGAATATATATAGATAGGGCAGCTTACGCTTCGGATATGTCCACAAAATGGCCTCCAACCACACTGACTCAGACTCCCTAATCTGCCACTTGAAATGTAGGAAGGGTATGTCAATTTCAAGGTGTTATTTACTAATCTAATTATTATTGGATATGCATAAAAATTGTATGGTGGGTTGCTGGATAATTGTCGATTATTTTACGACTATAAAATTAAAATTCTGAACCAAAAAAATTTTTTTTGAAGGGAAATAAAATCGAAAAAAAAAATGTAAAACAATATTTTAGCTAAAAAAATTTGATGATATTCAATCAAAAAAAAGTAAACAAAATTTTCCGACAAATAAACATCTAGAGGAATCATTACTCTGTGATAGTTCCTTAGTACGTAGTAATTTTGAAAGAATTGGGAAAAAACGAAAAAATGGCAATCACCGGAAAATCGAACACATACCTATATATACGCCATATCTGGCTAAAAAAAAGATAGGCATGGGTAGCCAGATCATCTAGAAACACTTTCCAACACTATAAAAATATAAGTTTTGCGACACTACTTGCCAATTCCTTACGGTAACATGACTAAGCAAAAAAATGCAAAACAAATAAAAAGGGGCACTCGTGGAAAAATGGCCATTCTAATATACGGCATTTCAGAAAAAAAAAATTTCAGCCACGTGCTAGGCAAACCATCAAGGCATATTTTCCGACAAATAAACATATAAATGAAATATTACTCTGTGATAGTTCCTTAGTACGTAGTAATTTTGAAAGAAATGGGAAAAAACGAAAAAATGGCAATCACAGGAAAATCGAACACATACTTATATATACGCCATATCTGGCTAAAAAAAAATAGGCATGGGTAGCCAGATCATCTAGAAACACTTTCCAACACTATAAAAATATAAGTTTTGCGACACTACTTGCCAATTCCTTACGGTAACATGACTAAGCAAAAAAATGCAAAACAAATAAAAAGGGGCACTCGCGGAAAAATGCCCAACATTCTAATATACGGCATCTCAGATAAAAAAAAAAGACATGCACGTGTTAGCCCAACCATCAAGGCACACTTTCTAACACATAAACATGAAAAAAAAATCAATAATATACGGCAATTCCTTACTACGTAGTAAATTTTTACAAATATTGAAAAAAAACAGAAATTGGCAACCGCAGTTAAATACCCAATATACCAATAACTACGTCGTATCTGACAAAAACAAAATCACGCATGGGTAGCCAGATCATCTAGACACACTTTCCAACATTAAAAAAGCAAAAGTTTTACGACACTATTTCGCAATATCTTACGGAAAAATGACTTGGCAAAAAAATTAAAAAAAATTAAAAAGGGACACTCGCGGTAAAATGCCCGACATTCTAATATACGACATCTCAGATAAAAAAAAAGACATGCACGTGTTAGCCCAACCATCAAGGCACACTTTCTAACACATAAACATGAAAAAAAAAATGAATAATATACGGCAATTCCTTACTACGTAGTAATTTTTACAAATATTGAAAAAAAAAACAGAAATTGGTAACCGCAGTTAAATACCCAATATACCAATAACTACGTCGTATCTGACAAAAACAAAGTCATGCATGGGTAGCCAGATCATCTAGACACTTTCCAACACTAAACAAGCAAAAGTTTTACGACACTATTTGGCAATATCTTACGGAAAAATGACTTGGCAAAAAAATGAAAAAAAATGAAAAAGGGGCACTCGCGGTAAAATGGTCCTCGTGGTGATGAACGACATTTTAACTAAAAAAAAAAACATGCACATGGTAGCCAAACAATCCACCAAGACTTTCCACAACTGATAACCTATACAAGTTGCACTATTCTACGACAATTTCATAATACGTAATAACTTTGATAATTATGCAAACTACCTCAGAAGGGTAAACTCGGACGCGAACGACCCCGACGCGTCTCAGAAATCGGGGAAGGAGTACAGCTACAGCAATGCACATCTGGACACTACTAGAGCGTGTAGGGGAGACACCTCCTGCAGGTCGATCACCCACAAATTCAGTCACAGGGGTGAGTCACGTGAGAAAAACCTGTTTTTTTTTTACGCTCGGGGTCGCAAACGACCCACCGTACCTATCCAGGGTTAAGACGCGTAACATAGAGAATTGCAACAATAATTTGTTTTCGTAGAGATACACGAACAACTGCTAACAGAAACCGACTACAGTTATTCCCTAGAACGGAAATGAACGACAGCAAAAGCCGACTAAAAATACATGACTAATTGGACAGTAACGAGAGGTGAACTTCAAACAATCTCTCTCTCTCTCTCTCTCTCTCTCTCTCTCTCTCTCTCTCTCTCTCTCTCTGTTCGTTAATAGTTCGGCAATTTTGCACATGTCATATTTTACTAAATATTTTTACATTTACAAAAAGTTTATAAGTTCCTATTTTTCTTACGAGTACCGATATCGTTCAGGTGACAATATCCACTAAGCCACAGCACATCCCTCGACATAAACAGAGAATTTGAAGTTTGACAATGACTATTGATCAAGCAATCTCTTCACAAACTATGAACTATTCTTAGTTACGGTTAGGTTCTTAAGCTTCCAATAGTTCACCTTAGATACGGTAATCAATATAAACTTTAAGAGGATCTAGGCAGTTGATTTTTTGTATTTTGTTTTAGTAGGTGATATCTCCTTGAAAACAGGTCTCCAAATCACACCCACACATATCTAAAGGGTGATAAAATGACCTTCCAGCTCCATTACCGACGCCATTAATGTTTCCCAAAAAGTTTTCCTCAAATCTCATTCCAAATCTGGTCATAAAATCTGACAATTCTATCTCTATGACAAAAGTATAACCAAGCCGTTTAAATGACGAGCATTTATAACGAAACTTTTCCTGTTATAATGAGGAAACTTGCAGTATAAATAGCTGTACATTAGAGATTTAAGTTGTCTCTCTATCTTAAAAAGTTTGGGAATGTTTTTTAATGTAATAGGGATCTCTGTGAGAGCTTTTCTATCATGCAGTAATCATTCACATACTCTAGTGTACATAGACAAACACATACCCTCATACACACGCATATCATTAGAAGAGAATATAGATAGAAATATGGATTGAAATCCCGTGTGAATCTTTTTTTTTTTTTTTTGACTAATGGTTGGTTTGATTCCACATATGTGGTTCGTTTTATCGCAAGCTCTAGAATAAATACATTTGCTAGCCTATTAGATATAAAACCCATTTTTATAGGTTATATCTGTGTGATGTCTTGAGTTAGAGTTTAGGAAGTTCTATATCTTCAGAGATATTTGATAAGAATTCCCTATTATGAATGACTTACTTAAGACTCACACACACACACATATATATATTCTTATGAAGCTAGTCTAGTGTAGAGTAAATACAGTAGTTTAATCATAATTTTATTTTTGTTTTCATATGTGCATTGAAGAGATGAATAGCTAGCTCTTAAGATGAGTTCCTCTCATGTAGATTTAAGTTTTTTATGTGAATTACGTAAGATTTTCGTCGTTAATATCATTTTTTCTTTATTCAAGTCTGTATATGTAAATTTACGTTATTTTTAAGAATTAACTTTCTATTTCATGTATTTTTTTACCAAGTCTTACGTAATATGTTTGAGAGTGTTATGTGAACATAAAAAATGAACCAGGGCTAATGTAATGTTCTTTTATATTTTTATGAAATAGTGTGTCATATTTGTGAGAGAGTACGCAATATGCCATGTGCTTTGGAAGTTTCCTGAGGCCCCTAGAACTGGGTTTCCCACTTTTTTTTTTATTTCAGGGACAAATGGTGCGCAGAGAGTAATACTTTGTAACAATGATGCCCAGCCCCCATGGTTCCAGATCTCGCTCTCCATGAATCCTCTGGAAGTAGCTAAGTTTCATATCTAAGGCAACCCCAGGGTTGCATAAAGAGATAGAGAATTTCAGCCTTAAGACAGCCATCTCCCCCTTGCTCTCACTCTTGCATGCAGCTCAGTGCATTGTTTTAAAAGTGTTCAGTGAAATACCAAAGTTTTGGTGTAAGGAGTTCTTGTAATCATAGTGAGTACTAATAAAAATTCTTTTAGAATTTCTGAAATATGCCCCTGTAGGAAGGTGGTAGGTTCTTGTATTGTGATCTGGTTATCTAATTTCATCACGTGTCACACTTAAATATTGCATTCAGATTTAATTTCAAGTGAAACAAGTGAATGTATAGTTATCATAAGTATTTTTTTTTGTCTTAGTCTTACGTGTATTCATATATAATATTCAAAGTCAGGCGGTTATATTATTTTCAGATCATAACATTTTTTTCTTGATCTAAGTTTTGTTCAGACCTAATATTTCGAGTGATTTATTTGTTTTATGTAAGTTCTTTCAAAATGTTGTAATTTATATTGAATATATTTATTTTTATAAAGAGGGTATTATTTCATTCATCAGTGTTTAAAGTATATTCGCTAGTATCCTGTTAATGAGCCAAAGTTAGAGTTGTTTGAATATTTGTAATATTAATTACACTGTTTTATTTTAAGTGTACTTAAAAGACCTTTGGATATTCAGTGTTTTATATATTGCTGTCTGGGAGTTATTTAACTGTCTCAGAGTTCGTGTAAACGTAATGTAAAAGCAAACAGGTGAGTTTAGAATTCAAAAAGATGTTTAACTTGCCAGTTGTAATATATATCATGTTTTAAGTTTGGTTCCCAGACCCGGGAGCCATCATTGTATAATATATTTTTGGTGCCAAGACCCTTGGGATCGAGCAAGTCTGTTTTAAATATTGGTGATAACAGGGCCGTGTTTTGATTAAAGGTTTTTGAAAATACAGTATAAAATTATCTGTTAAAGAACAAGATGGCACAGTTCAATATCCAAGAGTTTTTGAATAACTCAAATGTTCAGGAATTGTCAGAAGCTAATGTAACTAAAGTTCAGTGGCTCTCCATCTTAATGGCATGTGGTGGCCATTCAGCGAGTGAGATGATTAAAGCCCTAACAAGTGTCTAGCCTTAGAAGCGTGCAAAAACTCGGGGAAAGTGGGCAGAAAAGAAATATTGTGGCAGCTCGTGAACTGTTGGAGGAAGCTGAGGAAGAATTTTCAGTGAAGCAAGGACCAGTTGACCCAAAAACTGAAGTCATGAAAGTAGATTGGGATGTTGAAGCTTAGATTTGACGTAGTGCAGCGGAGGATAATTTGCCTAAGTCGAAAATGATGGTAAAACAAGAAGAAAGAGAGAGAAAACGAGAAGAAATGGAAGCAAGACGAGAAGAAAAAGAGAGAAGAAAAACGATGTGCAAAAGAAATGGAAGCAAGACGGGAAGAAGAGAGAGAGATTGCAAGATATGCAAGGGAGGAAGCAAGAACGCCCATGATCTGTTGACAACGCATACTGAGACGACCCCTGCTAGGCACGAACCCGTGTTTAATGTTTCTGATGCACAGAGGCTAATTACAATATTCTCAAAAGAGGCTCCAGATGATTTTTCGATCATTTTGAAACGGTAGCATCGATGATGAAATTACTAGAAGATAAATGAACTGTTATTGTAATGTGCATTGATTTGGAAGGGCTGGAGTGCATACATTTCCTTATATCAGGACCAGAGGAAGAAGTATCAAGAACTGAAGAGGAGCGTGCTACAAGTGTATCATATGACCCATGAATATTCCAATGAAAGATTCTGAAGTTTGAGGAAGGACAAGAAAATTACTTTCCTTGATTAGGCTTATAAGGTACGATGATATTTTAAGAAAGGGACAAGGGCTGCTAACGTGAGGGAGATGGCTGATTTAGAAGAATTGATAATACTAGAGCAGTAACTACGAGGAATTCCTAAACACATTCGAATGTACTTGGGAGAGAGAGAGGTGAAGAAACTTGATAAAGCTGATTCGCCAAGTAAAGTTTATAATATTATCCATAGTAAACCCTCAGGCATGAAGTTTCAAACGTCGTTCCGACCAAGTGTCAAGTATTAGCTGAGCCATTGAAACCAGTTCAACAGTTACAGCGCAAGTAGCACTGGTTCTGTCCCTAAGCAGAATGTGATAGTACGACGGCAACAATCATCGAATCGTCCTCCTTCAAGTATCGTGAAAGATGTGCAGAAGGTTAATATTGTCTTTTAAGTGTGGCAAGAGAGGCCATATCAGTAAGGAATGTTGGTCAAACCAACCGGAAGTAGTCGCCCAAATGATTAAGGATAATTCAACTTCACAGATTGTGAAAACAAAGAAGCAATCAGGAAAGGACGGAGAGAAAACTAAATCAGCCAACGTTTACACGACGAACAGGACATACCCAAACAGCTTGGCTACCCTTGAACCAAATATTTATGATGGTATGTTAGCAGTAATAGATGCGAGTGAGCAAACCCCAGTCAGGATATTTTGCGACAACAGGCTGCAACCATAGTGTGGTGGTACGAGGAGTACACCCGTTGGTTGATCCGTCTCTCACAGGAGACTCGGTTATTCTTAAGGGAATAGAAGGTGAGGAGGTTACCCCTATTTGCCGTTTGAAACTTTCATGCGAAGTGATGTCAAGTAATTTAGACTTTGGGGTAAAGGATTCAGTGGCTGTCAAAGGAGTAGACGTCCTGCTTGGTAATGAGGTTGGTGAAGCGCCATTCTTGCCTTGTCCCATTGTAACGGAGACCCCTTTGAAGCATAGTCCTACAACTGAACTCGAGAAGGACTACCTGTATCTGTTTCCTACTAATGTTACGACTAGGAGTATGACAAAGAAAGTGGCTGAAAAATAAATAAAAAGAAATCGGAGAAGCAAAGAACTTGGAAGATTTGTTTTCCAAAGTAGAGGATTCCTTTGATGGTAAGCCCGAGTGAAGAGAAACAGCAGACGAGCAGGCAAGATGACAAAGAAGGAATGGACTTGAAAGAAATAGATAATTCAATGTTAGAAATTGGACAAGAGAGTACAAAAAGGCTGATAGGATTGCAACGGAAAGATGCAATGTTAACAAAGTTATTGTACCGTGTGGTGGACAAGACGGAGGCACAGCAGTCTCCGTCCTGTTATTATCTGGAGGATGGGTTGCTTATGAGGAATCATAGACCCGCTGATATCCCTTGGAATGCCTAATGGGGTATATATGGTCAAATATTAATTCCAGCACTGTTGAGAAGACAGGTGATATTGGTAAAGCACGAGGCAGGACATATGGGGATAAGGAAGACAACAGAGAAGATAATAAAACACATTTTCTGGCCTAGCATGCATAAACACGTGAGCCACTTTTGCCGTGTATGCCACGTAAGTCAGATGGCTGGAAAGCCAAATGAGTACATTAAGGAAGCTCCCGTTCACCCAATAGAAGTGCTAGAAGAACCCTTCAGCAAGGTAATGATTGAAATTGTGGGACCTTTACCAAGGATGAAAAAAGGTCACGAATATATGTTAACCTTGATGTATCAGTAACAATATACCCAGAAGCCATACATGTAAGGAATATATGTGCCAAAATAATTGCCAAGAAGTTACTAGACATTTTTACTAAGTTTGGTATACCGGAAATCTTTCAAAGTGACTGAGGAATGAATTTCACGTCAAAATTATTTCATGACCTAATGAAATTGTTGGATGGGAAACAATATCTATCAACTGCTTATCATCCGAAGACCTGAGGTGCATTAGGGAGGTTTCATCAAACAATAAAAAGTATGTTAAGGAGCTTCTGCCATGAAACGGGGAATGAATGGGACATTAGACTACTATTGTTTTTTTTCGAGGTACGTAATGCTTATCAAGAAAGCATGGAATGTAGCCCGAATGAAATGGTATTTGAACAAAAAGTACGTGGACTTATTAAAATGTTAGCAGGAATATGGAAGGAGCAAGAGGAAACGGATGGTGAATATATCAAGAATTTGAAGAAAAGGATCGGTGATATAAGAAGATTTTCCCTGGAAAACTTCAAGACGAGACAAAGAAAAATGAAGAAAAGGTTAAAAATGAAAAGTAAGGTCAGACAGTTTTTGATAGGACAACAGGTATTAGTTTTCCTGTTGATAAGGAGATTCCCACTCACCAATAATTTTAAATGACCATTAAAGATTGAGGAGAAGATCAGTGACCTGACCTACGCTATCAAAACCCCAGGAAGAAGGAAAATTCAGAAGAAAGTACACGTTATCTTACTGAACCCCTACTTAGGCGAAAATGAGACCAAAGCTTCAAAAGTGTGTATAGTGCAAACCATACCATCCATGGAAGTCGATGTCAGATATAAGGTAGGGGCTGTAAGCAAAGTGAATAATTCGTCTATCATTCGGAATTTGGGAGAGAAATTAACTCATTTGAACCTGGAGCAACAAGAGGAATTAGGTTGATTAATTAGAAGTTTCCCTGAAATTTTCTCGCACGTACCGAATCGAACCAACCTGACGAAGTATGAGATACGCCTCAAAATAACAGAAAGACCATTTAAACAACGCACCTATTGACTGTTGCCATATCACCGAAAAGTCATGGGAAAAGAAGTGGAATATTCGTTACAAAACAAATTAGCTAAACAAAGTTCTAGCCTTTACAGTTTTTCATACTTGCTCATGAAAGAACCGGACGAATCTTTTAGGATGGAACACTGAAAGTTCACCTCAATCAGTGTCGCCGATAATAATCCATTGCCGCTCATCGACCAACTACTCGACAATCTTAGACATGCGAGGTAAGTCTCCAAGATCAACTTGTTAAAAAAAAAATGAATCAATCGAAATTATAAGTCTGAACAAAACTTAGATTAAGACAAAAATGTTACGATCTGAAAATTATATGAAAATAAATCTTAATACAACCTAAGACTAAGACAAAAAGAATAATATAATGAAAATTATATAATTACTGGTTTCATTTGAAATTAAAACTTAATAAAAATATTTTAACTTTGATACTTAATGAAAATAGATAACCAGTTCACGATACAAAATCTTTTCTCGTCATTACTGGGCCATTTACAGAAACTTTACATAATGCCAACACTCACCACCAACACCATGAATTTAAAATCACCTGCAACTTTACAGCAAGGTTTTAAATCGCTACACACAATATATGCGGAGGCACAATATTACTTTGGAGAGGACACACTAAAGGTACTGAACACTTTTAAAACAATACCCTGAGCTGAGAGAGAGGGGAGATGTTGATGACTTAAGTTTGGGATTCTCTATCTATCTATGTAACCCTGGGGTCGCCTTTATATGAAACTTCGCTACATCCATAAGCTTCCTGGGCTGATATCTGGTAGCTTGGGGACTGGGCTAAGGCATCAGAGTTACCAAGTATTGCTCTCTCAAACACGTTCTCACACAACCCGAGACGGGTCTCTCAGTAAGCTAGCCCTGCCCACCTATTATCCTCAAAATAAAATAAAAGATGAGATCTATCACTAGGTTTTCCGAGAATTTTCCAAAGCAAATGGCATAATGTACAAACATGACACCATACCTCATAGAAATTTAAAAGTACTTTACATAAGCCTTTGTTCCTATCTTGTTTGGTCACATAACACTCTCAAACAGTTTAAGTAAGACTTCGTCAAAAAAATATGTGAAATAATAAGTTAATTCTTAGAAATAACGTAAATTCCCATATACTAACTTTAATAAAAAATATAATGAAATTAACGACAAAAGTCTTACATAATTTACATACAAATCTTGAATCTACACGAGAGGAATTCATCATTCATCATAAGGGCTGGCTAACCTCTTCAACGCATAAATGAAATGATACATCATGGAGAAACTATTGTATTTACTGTACACTAGACCAGTTTTATAAGATTGTGTATATATATATATATATATATATATATATATATATATATATATATATATATATATATATATATATATATATATATATCTAAATATATATATAAAAAGACACGTGTGAGCACATGTATGAATTGGCAAAAACACACACATTATATATATATATATATATATATATATATATATATATGTATATATATATATATATATATATATATATATATATATATATATATATATATATATATATATATATATATATATATATATATATATATATATATATATATATACAGTACTACATTGGATCCTTCTTTCTAGTTACGGTTCTTTCACTTTGCCTACACATACAACGAATAGTCTGTCCTATTCCTTACAGATTCTCCTCTGTCTTCATACACCTGACAACGCTGAGATTACCATACATTTCTTCACCCAAGGAATTAACTACTGCACTGTATTTGTTCAGTGGCTACTTTCCTTTTGGTAAGGGTAGAAGAGGCTCTTCAGCTTTGGTAAGCAGCTCTTCTAGGAGAGGGACCTTCCAAAATCAAACCATTGTTTTCTAGTCTTAGGTAGTGTCATAGCCTCTGTACCATGGTCTTCCACTGGCTTGGGTTAGAGTTCTCTTGCTTGAGGGTACACTCGGGCACACTAGTCTATCTTATTTCTCTTCCTCTTATTTGTTAAAGTATTCATAGTTTATATAGGAAACATTTATTTCAATGTTGTTACTGTCCTGTCACGGGCCGAGAGAAGGTTGTGACTCAAAGACAGGATGAAAACAGCTGAGTGAGTTTATTATAGAACACTCTCCTTTATATACAAAAGCTCTATGCAACAAGAAATTTCATGTTCAAAACCGACACCGTTGACGGTGAGAAAAACAGGCATGTTTATTCAGGTTCTTTTTAGCGCGAGGGAAGAGAGAAGATACAAGCATAATATATACACAAAATGAACTATGTACGATCGTGTGACACATGGTTGGTATATGGCTCCCACCCTAAAAATGACATACTGTACATGTTAAATAGGGCGCCCTGATCTACAGAGGCGAACTGTAGGCGGGTCATCCTGCAGGAGATAAGCAGGTTTTAGACGATCATTGGAGACCCAATCTTCTTTGCCACGATTGTTTAGTAGGAATGCTTTCGGACTGCGTCGGATCACATGGGCCAGTATAAGGGGGCGTTAGCGGTGGCTTGCTAGTGTCATTGTGCAGGAAGACGTGCGTTGCAGAGTGCAAATCTGTCGGTATGTTATGCTTCACTGGGAGATTGTAAGTCTGGCGGCGTGGAGTAAATTTTCCCACGATGTGACGTATGCACTGGAAATCGTCGGAGGAGGTTGTAGAAGGAAAAAATTCGCCGGGACGGGTCACCATACACCATTTCAGCTACCGAAACGTCGAGGGCGTCTTCAGGAGTGGTCCTTAGTCCCAGGAGGACCCAGGGAAGCTGAGTAAACCAGTTGGAGTCCTTGCCGCAGGACATCAAAGCTGCTTTGAGGGTGCGATGAAAACGTTCAACCATTCCATTGGCAGCGGGGTTGTAGGCCGTTGTCTGATGTAGGGTGATGCCCAGGAGATTCGCTAATGACGTCCACACTTGAGAGGTGAAAGTGGTACCTCTACCAGAAGTAATATGCTCAAGGATTCCAAATCTTGCAATCCATCCTGAGAGTAAGGCATTATGTACATGAGGCTAACGTTGCAGCTTCCATGGGAATGGCTTTAGGCTAACGAGTGGAGCCGTCGATGATGGTAACAGGTAACAATGTCCTTGTAATGTGGGTAGGGAGCCTACAATGGGTAGGAAGCCTACAATGTCGACGTGAATGTGTGAGAAACGACGCTGAGGTTGAGGAAAGGTGCCGACTCCTGAATTCGCGTGTCGGTGTACTTTGGAAGTTTGGCAAGAAGTACAGGCACGTACCAAATCCTCAGCATCCTTAGAAATGCCGTGCCAAATGAACTTCGTCTTCAGCAGCTGTGCAGTAGAACGGCACGAGGGATGTGAAAGGCCGTGAATGAAATCAAACACCTGCCGGCGCATGGGAGCAGGAATCCAAGGCCGCGGTGTACCAGTACGGACTTTACAGAGGAGGGTGATGTTGGAGCCTTCGAGAAGGAGTCTTCCCAACGGAGGGACGTGCAGGATGTCCTACATGCTTGATACTATGGATCCTGTCGTTGGGCTTCAGCCAGGGCGTTATAATCTAATTCCAGCTGAACGGTAGCCAACGTGTTTCTTGACAGGGCATCAGCAACGGGATTCATTTTCCCAGGGACGTATTGCAGGGTGCAATTGTATTCAGCCATGGCTGAGAGATGTCGTCGTTGACGGGCGGACCAGGCGTCCGACTGTCGAGTAAAGGTGTGCACCAGAGGCGTGTGGTCTGTATGAATGACGAAGGGCGTACCTCCTAAGAAATGGCAAAAGTGACGGACAGCCAAGTGCACCGCCAACAAATCGCGATCAAAAGTTGAATAACCCGATTCTGCCTTGGACAGTTTTCTTCTGAAGAAGCCCAATGGGCAGGCGAGCCATTGACCACCTGCTCGAGTACTGCACCAATAGTGACGTCGCTGGCATCGGTGGAGAGAAGGAGAGGGGCATGTGGGATAGGAAAAGTAAGAGCTGCAGCGGTTGATAGGGCCTTCTTTGCATTGCAGAAGGCTGCTTCTTGAAGGGGACCCCACTTCAAGTCAGCTTGCCCTTGAGGGAGGCATAGAGGGGAGCAAGAGTGGCAGCAATGGTTGGCAGAAAAAGGTGATAATAGTTGATCATGCCCAAGAATTCCTGCAGAGCTTTGACGGTCGAGGCCACGGGGAAGTCCTGAACGGCTGCTACCTTCTCAGGGAGGGGATGGACTCCTTCAGGAGTGATGTGGTGCCCTAAGAACGACACTTCGTTGGCGCCAAAGGTACACTTGTCGTACCGGACTACAAGGCCGTTTTGTTGCAGGCGGTCGAGCATGATGTGCAGGTGACGGAGGTGTTCCTCTTTTGAGGAGGAGAACACAAGTATGTATTCCACATACCATACTCAGAAGGGGAGGTCCCCTAGGATGCCATCCATGAGACGTTGAAACGTGGCCCCAGCATTACGAAGGCCAAAACAGTAGTAATTGAAGGTGTATGTACCAAACAGAGTGGTGATGGCAGTCTTGGGCATATCTAGTGGGTTCATATGCACCTAATAATACCCCTTAAGGAGGTCGAGCGTAGAGAAAACCTTTGCTTTGTGCAGGTAGGAGGTCACGTCGGCAATGTTTGGGAGGGGGTAGTGATCCGGTTCTGTTTGCATGTTCAGGCGCCTGTAATCCCCGCACGGACGGAGGGAGCCGTTTTTCTTCAGAACGATGTGTAATGTAAGGGTGACAACCATGGGCTGGAGGCCTTTTAGCAAAGGCCCATTTCCTCCATTTCAGCGAACATCTGTTTGGCGACTGCCAATCATTCCGGTGCCAGACGTCTGAATTTTGCGAAGACTGGGGGTCCCGTCATCTTGATATGGTGATAAATACCATGCTTGGCAGGACGGAAAACTTCCGGGTACGACGTGAGGAGGTGGGTGTAGGTATCCGTGGGTGCGCTGATGTGGAGAGCAAGGTTAGAGGGGGGGGGTTGAAGAGGTGTCGACAAGTACAAGTCTGCGTTGACCAATCGTCAGTGGGCGACATAGACCAGAAGGTGGAAATGAGAGAGGAAAAATCGCACCGTAGATTGGCAATGTGACGTCAGCAACGAGAAACTTCCAATTAAATTTACCGTTTCCGAACGATAATGTGAGGTTCTCGTAACCATAGTTGGATATCGCAGATCCATTTGCAGCTACCAAGCAGACGTCGGCAGACGTAGACAGACTACGTCGTGTCTTGAAGAGTTCCCTTGGCAAAAGAGAACGACAAGCACCTGTGTATACCAAAAATTGCACGCCTGTTCCTGCATCATGTAAAAAGAAAAGATTAGAAACACGGGAGGCCACCGCCATGAGCGATGGCCTACTTACACGCTTTTTGGCCACTGACAATCCTTGGCACATTTTATCGAGGATGCCTGGAATCTGAAGTGGTAGTAGCAAAACTGCGGCGGATGGGAGGTAGTAAGTGGCTGTAGAAGTCGTTGGTTGGGGCGCGAGCGAGTTGTGGGTGGTACGTGGCTTTGTCGCCACTACGGCACGTCACAGGGTAGGCGTGTATGTCCTACGTCATTCACGTCAGCTTTGGTTGACGTTGAATAGGCGTCCTCTTCGTCAGGGATGGAGGCGTTGATGGAGGTCTTGAAGTGGCTGTCCATAAGGGCGTCGGCTTCGGTCATCAAGTCCTTTACGGGTAAACTATCGACATCGGGTACGGTAGCGTGTATAGGTCCGAGTAAACAGCATATCCAAAGGGCACGAAGTAGGTTCACCGCACGAGGAGAGCCGTCTGCGGCAGGTTGCAGGCGAGTGATACTGGTCATTTCCCTGAGGGCGAGCGAAGCCCTTTGGTCCCCCAATGGTTGTTGCGAGAGCTAAAAAAAGCTTTGCTATACGTGCAGCTGGCGACGGTGAATTCTGCTGCAGAAGGTATGTTTTGAGGGCGTCATACGCTATTGAGGTGTCTCCTTGTTCACAAAGCCAGTTGGATATTTCCGGGAAGGTGTCCTCGGGTATCACCGCGAGAATATAATCTGCTTTGGTAGTTGAGCGGGTCACGCCCTTGATGCGAAACTGGACTTCTGCGCGCTGAAACCAAGCAGGCGCCTCTCCGCTGGCAAATGACGAAAGTTTCAATGTGGGAGCCGCAGCATTAACTTCCGTAAAGGGGGGTTGGAAGGCGGGAGGAGCGAGTCGACTTCTGGCATCATCAATGTGAAGGCCTGAGAGAAGGTTGTGACTCAAAGACAGGATGAGAGCAACTGAGTGAGTTTATTATATACAAAAGCTCAATGTAACAGGTAATTTCATGTTCAAAACCGACACCGTTGACGGTGAGTAAAACAGGCATGTTTATTCAGGTTCTTTTTAGTGCGAGGGAAGAGCAAAGATACAAGCATAATATATACACAAAATGAACCATGTACGATTGTGTGACACACGGTTGGTACAGTCCTTAGAATATTTCGTTATTCCTTATTTCCTTTCCTCACCGGGGTATTTTCCATGTTAGGGACCCTGGGGTTCCTGCTGTTCCAACTAGGGTTGTAGCTTAGCAATCAATAATAATAACAACATATATATATATATATATATATATATATATATATATATATATATTAATTGCCTCGTTCACCTGTTTTTGTGTCTCATGAACTTTAATTCTTAATATTATATACTTTTGCGACACACTTAATGGAGTCCTGTGCCAAAAAGAAACTAAAACCATTTGTGGCCGTATCCTCGGACCTGTGATATCTCGATGCAAAAGATACCTGATGGTTACTTAACTCGGACAGAAAACATTTCGAGTACATACAGGATGCCATTCAGTCTAAAAGTAAGTTGTACTCGGCCATTGGAAACTATATGGCACATATATTCCATTTAGTTTTGATATACCTTATTCTTCATAATAAGATATTTCATGAATATAATGAATGCATTTAAACTGTGAGATAACTTGTAGGTGCAACTCTGGACGGATATTGCTTATGAGATCGGCATTATGCCTCGTTGATGTCGATCACTATCACGCAATTCAATGTAATATTGCTATATTTAACAGTATATTTAAGAAGCTACACGATAGCTGTGTCCTTACAATTATAGATATTACCATGAAATTTAGCAGGAACAAATCCCTGAAATTTTCATTTGGATATATATATATATATATATATATATATATATATATATATATATATATATATATATATATATATATATATATATATATATATAACTATATATATATATATATATATATATAACTATATATATATATATATATATATATATATATATATATATATATATATATATATATATATATTATACTAAGAACAATTTACTTCACCGCCAAAAATAGCCATTTAACCCACACCGAAATAAACGTTTGCTGTGGCTTACTTATGGCATATATCAAATTGAAAATTAGTATTCACAAAGTTAATATGAATCCCATATATCCCTGAAAATTTCATTTAGATATGTGAAGTATTCTACGAGTAATTTACGGCGCCGCGGACAATCGGCCTCTCGCGGATAACGAAAAAATGGCTACTGTGACGTTTCTATGATATGCATTAATACGAAAATTGGTATGGATGTAGTTCACATAACACCAATCAACCCCTGTGAAAGTCATTTGGATATTTGTAGAAATCTGGGAGTAGTTTGCTCCTCCTCATTGATTTTTTAGCTAAAAGTCGTCACTTACGAACGAAAGTGGCAGCCGGGGCATGCCAATAGCAGGTATGAACATGAATATGGGCAGAACAAAATCACACACACACATATATATATATATATATATATATATATATGTATATATATATATATATATATATATATATATATATATATATATATATATATATATATATGTATGTATATATATATATATATATATATATATATATATATATATATATATATATATATATATATATATATATATATATATATATGGGTATAATCCATTAAAATTTCTTTTGAAGATATATATTGATATAAGAGTTATAGACCCCGCTGCCGAAAAATATCAGCTGCTCCTTACACCATTAATAATAAAATGGAATGACTGAGCTATGGGTTGACAGGGGTGTGGTTGGGTGACATTTGTTCACGAAAATTTCTGTATTTTATGTAATTATGTAGGGAAATAAAAAATGTGAAAGATTTATGTTGGGTCCGTTCTTTTTATTCTGGTTAATTTCTTTTCGCTTTGGCGTACTTTTCATAAATCTCTCCCCTGGTAAACATTTCCTTTATTCTTCTACAGTATATTACTTTTCCGTTCCTTTTGCAAATTTTGTTGA
>NC_090745.1:76088589-76091089 GCF_036898095.1 Palaemon carinicauda
GGTCAAAGGACCAAAATAAACACCCTCTCTCTCTCTCTCTCTCTCTCTCTCTCTCTCTCTCTCTCTCTCTCTCTCTCTCTCTCTACTAAAAGTGTTCCTAGTATGCCAACGCTTTCGTCTTTTTTTTTTAGATTGAATTTAATTTTGACAAGAAGAATGAACTACATACTACCCCTCTGGTCAAAGGACCAAAATAAACACCCTCTCTCTCTCTCTCTCTCTCTCTCTCTCTCTCTCTCTCTCTCTCTCTCTCTCCGAGTTCAACCCCAGACGGCCCCGACTCATGGCGATGAATTGCATACCTACTCCCTGTGGAGTTGTGCCTGAGCTTCACATCCCTTAGACTAATCAATCGAAAGAAAGTGTACGTTGTAATTAGGCAATAATAATAAAAAAAAAAAAAATACCGTATATTTGGCTCGATATTTTGTTGTGTATTTGTTGAATACTATATGTTGATGAGTTTTAGTCCACTGTTTTTTTATAGTCCTACTCGTTCCCCCTTTCAGTAGCAGTATTTTATAATAATTTCCTATTTCTCAAAAGTTTCGATGAGATTTTTATTAAATATTTAGTCATACTATGTAGATCATTGTTTTATCCCCATGATTTTTTCGTAAAAAAATAAGACTTTAAGATTTGTTTAAATCATGTGATGTGTTTACATAAAGCATGCTTGGAAAGGCTTTTTAGGTGTATCGGACTCTCCAAAAGATTAAGCAATTAAGTCATGCACCTAAGATATCAAAAGCAGAGAATAAATGGGATATTCACACTCTCCTTTGTTTTAGTGGAATCTAGTTATTCAAAAAGAATATAATTAATTACCCACAAGTTACCATTAATCAGGATCAAATGGTTTGCTTCATTATAGGTTTTCAAACTTCCCTCCCTAAGTTTTGATAGGAAATTCCATCCTTTCCATCAAATACAATGTGTTACCATTTGTTTTGAATATACGAGATTCGAAAATCATTTCGTAACTTTTCCCATTTTCCCTCCTGAGTCGGGGTATTGCGGCCTCGTTTATACTTAACCGATTTGCATGGGACTGTAAAGGCGACCGTTTCGTTATGATTATTTGGCACACTATTCCAGTAGTTCTGGCTACTGCTCCTGAATGAGGTTTTTTTTTTTTTTTTTTTTTTTTTTTTTTTTTTTTTTTTTTTTTTTTTTTTTTTTTAAATAATTCCTTAGCGCCATTTGATTTTTGTTCTTATTGAGGATGATCTTGTTGCTATTTCATTTATTTTTATTTGAATAATAATAAGAGAGAGAGAGAGAGAGAGAGAGAGAGAGAGAGAGAGAGAGAGAGAGAGAGAGAGAGAGAGAGAGAGAGAGAGAGAGAGAGAGAGAGAGAGCAACCATGATACAGTACTCCTTTACTAGTTTTTACTTTGCTTAAAAAGACAACAGTAGCCTTGATGAAATTTACATTTCATGAGAGCCAATAAAAAATGATAACCACAATCATAATTTACCACAAAGCGTCTCAAATTTAGAGGAAAATTCAATGTTAACTTTCGGTGAGATGCTATTTATTCATCACTCATCACTCTCAGGGTAGCTAACATTTTATCACACTATCTAGGATCTAGGAACCTAAAAATCAAAATTAATGTTGGTAATTTTTTTCCAAATTCATATATATATTAGATCTACATGTAGCCAATTGATATCTAAAACACAAGTATAAATATTGTTAATTTTATAATGTCAGGAAGATGACAAAGTATTGACCATCGTCGTGACTGTCAAATGTATTTTTTCGTCGCTTCAGATAACCGAATCCCAGATATCACCATTCATTACAAGTTATTGTAATGCAAAGACCAATCATGGGTAATGTGACCATTCTATCCTATAGTTCTGAATGACATCAGTTACTCTAGTGCGGTAAAAATGATTAGGTTATCATTTTCCTGGGTTGTCGTGACCACATCCAAGGTCCCCCCCCCCCTCTCTCTCTCTCTCTCTCTCTCTCTCTCTCTCTCTCTCTCTCTCTCTCTCTCTCTCTCTCTCTCTATATATATATATATATACATATATATATATATATATATATATATATATATATATATATATATATATATCTATATATTTATTATATATATATATATATATATATATATCATATGCATATATAATATATATATATATATATATATATATATATGTATATATATATATATATATATATATATATATATATATATATATTATATATATATATATTATATATATATATATATATATATATATATATATATATATATATATATATATATATATATATATATATATATATATCAAGGACCTTCCATAATTGTAAATCTACTCACATTAGTCTTGTTTGCTATAAATGGTGGCTTAATATTTACTGCAAAGAGCTCTAATAATAATTTCTTTGTTAATGATGAAGTTATTTCTTCTCGGCTGCTGGTCCATGGATCATGGCAACTTCAAAGTCAGCGAAGCTTATCGTCAGTCAATTAAATTT
>NC_090745.1:76096089-76108589 GCF_036898095.1 Palaemon carinicauda
CTAAAGGTAATAATAAATTGTACAAACACCATCGTGAATTCAGGACAGGGAGAAGCACTGAAACTGCCCATATGGCAATTTACGAAACAATAGCCATGATTGATTGATTGATTGATTATGTGCATAGATGTATCTAAGGCATTTGATAAGGCATAGCATGATGGCCTCAAATGTAAAATACTCCAATTAGAACTACCAATAATAATGGAAAAACTCCTCTCAAGCTACAATAAAGACAGCACTGTTAAAGTTCGTAGCAAAGATGGAAAACTGGGTGGAAACTATAGATATAAAATTGGGGTGCCCATAGAGGGTCATACTATCCCCAACTCTTTTTATAATCTACACAGATATGCCAACCACCCTCAAATATGCCATAAACTATGCCTATGCAGATGCCATCACACACGTAATAAAAGATCATACAAAGTCCAAAAGATTTTTTTAAAATAAAAGCCGAAAGGTAGATCTAAAGAATACATGATTACGAAAATAATGAATTATAACAGCAACAAACTCCAACTCTTATCAGTATTAAAAGATAAACTAAAACCAATAACAGTAAACAACATAGATATTCCATTTAATAACGAAGTTAAAATCCTTTTTTCTCTATTTAAAGAACTAGCATAGTCTGCCATATCAAACAAAAGCTTGAATTGGCAAACCACCTAAAAGGAGCATTAAAACGTTTGAAACTTTTGGATAATAACATAAGAAGAAATCTTTACAAAAGCCTGATAAGACCTTTATTCGAATAGGAAATGGCACTGGCATTCAAAATAGCTCAATCAAAGATGAAAACCCTACCAAAATTCCAAAATGGAAACATTAGAAACCTTCATGGCCTAAACCATAATAATAATAATAATAATAATAATAATAATAATAATAATAATAATAATAATGAAAACAGCGAAACACTCCATAACATTTACAATCTTGAACCACCTAACGTCAGGAACCACAGATGAGGCACACAAGCCTGTGAAAGATTAAAAAATATTTACCCAGAACTTGCAACAAGAAGTGAGGAAATAACAGACATACTAAACGAACATTCCTGGCGCAAAAAGATATATCCATTCATTGCTCTGGACGAACCAAATCCAGAGTATTTAAATAAAACAAAATGTAGATAAACATAAATAAATAAACAAGGCCCAGAAAAGGAATAATCTTGAGGTTGACAAGAGAGTCACCTCTTGATAGGCCACAAGGCATGATGTTGGCACAAGAGAACCGCCTCCCCCCCCCCCCCCCACCTCCCCCCAAAAGAAGGATATTGGGTCCGCCTCAATTTTCACACAGCAATGTTCTTCATTTTAACACATTTCCCTCCAAATCCTTCTAAAATCATAATCCCCCCCCCCCCTAACCTATCCTCATATACTGTACCTGTAGCCGTACATTTCAAGGTTCTTCCATTATTCTGCAAGCGCTGTAACTGCATAACGGATATCCAGAAACAGGAAAGTTTGAACAATTAACATGTACATTCTTCTACACAATTCATCAATTGATAATCTATTATGCTTATATTTGCTGTGTAGAAAATGGGTTGATTATTTCTGAGCTTTAGTTAAATTTTGTACAGAAGGAACATAATCTCCCTTTGTTGCCTTGTAATTTAGGAATACTCATGATAATATTCAGTGAATTCATTAAATGCTGTTAACTAGAAATGAAATTATATAAATAATATTTAATTTGAGGCTCTTTGATAATTAACAAGCAATTAACTGTGCCAAATATCTGTCATGGTTTACTTGAGCCAACTTGCATCACCTCTAACATTCTCTTGATCTCGTTGCTCAATTATGCAATTATTCTAATGGTTAATAACATGACAGCAATTATGACAAACAGACAAAGCCGGTGTTAATAAAGTTAATGGGTCATAGTTATGCAGGAAAAAGGACGTAAAATATTTGTATTTTTATTAATATAAATACTAATATGACGGGATTCTTAAAATCTTACGATCATGGGTAAATTAGGCTGACAAAAATTTCTAATGGATAGTATTCCCTTATTAAATTCCTATTGCCAAGTAAATCTGCTCTGGCTTCATATGGCTGTCTCAAAAGGACAAATTATACTTAATGTCATTTTGGTATTAATCAATAACAAAAGGTAATACGTAATTTGAGTTTTAACCAAATCTTGAAGAAGAGATGGTCACATGGTTTTAAGAAAAGTGATAACTACGGTTTTTATGACAACATGACTAGAAACGGCTGTGTTAGCTGTTGAATTAGTAAGATTAATGAATAAACAGTCGTTAGACCGGTATTTTTAACATATGGAAACCATAGCCATCTGTGATTCAGACTATTTTACAGCAGTATGTTTCAAGTAACGTAAGTTGGCGTGTTTTTTTCTTCTTTTTTTATGACTTTTCTATTAAACATTAAAACTTCAGCTCACAGATTTTGTCAACAGGTAAAATGTCACTATTCAAAAATTGAAGAATAATGTCATCAAGAAAGAAAAAAAAGCAAACAACTTCCATTGATCTTCCCGGACATTTGTCCATCCATATATTTACATCTATTTGCCAAAACGATTTGATACCGGTTGATAAAATGTTAATTATGAATTAATTGAATGTATTGTAATGTATTGAATTAATCCAATTATTCGTCATTGCTCTGGTCGCTTTATTGAACGATAAAATCCCCTCGGAAATAAAATGTATTATTGATTAAACGTAACCAATAAAGCATGTTATGCGAAATAACATTAACATGCGTAAACCCTTTGACTGTTTGCAACATCTATTGTCTCTGTCCGTTGTCAAGAGAGGGGGTTGCTCCAGATAGGGCTGCCCGGCTTATTCTTAGCCCAGCGAATAAATATCAGCCCGTCCTCAGCATTCGTTATTGCATGTTTTCGTAAATGTTCTTAGATTCTTTCCGGCTTAGCTTGCTGATTATTAATTCTCTAAAATGATAGTATTTGTTACGTTCTTTGAATATTGATAAAAGATAAAGGAAACTAAATTGTACCACATCGAAAATGATTTCGGGAGATATAATGAGAAGGGAGTATGGAAAGCCTAACATATTTCGTGTTAATAATCTTAACTCGTCTCTAAGGATGAATTGCACAAGTACCCAAGTAATGGGAACTCCTATTAGCTACGAACACATTCTCTCTCTCTCTCTCTCTCTCTCTCTCTCTCTCTCTCTCTCTCTTTATGTAAGGGAGATGTATTTTTTTTTCTTAGGATAAGCGCATCAAGTCCGAAATAATAATTATTCTTTTTATTAAAGCCTTCAGTTTAGTTTTAAAAGTATCAGGACGATATTAATTATTTTTTTTCTCTTCTTACTGGAAGTGTAAATTTTCAGAATCATAATTACTATGGTGCTGCACTAAAGTAATCAAGGGAAGTTGTATTATGTGCCACCAGTGGATATTCATTATCTTATTTTCGCTTCATAGACATTATACCCACTGAGAAGGAGATTAAGCCCTAAAATATGAGTGTCCAAATAACCACTTTGAGTTTTCGTTGAAATATGATAATTTTTTTATGCATGTTTAATTAAATAGGTGTCTTGCTCATATGACGAATGTGAAATCATCTCGCAACTAATTCACAAACCTATGATTCTTGATCGTCCACTGCGAGAACACACAAAGATTTTTCTAACTTGACTGTTATTGTATATACTTAGCGTTAGAATGCTCCGGGTTTGTCCTACAAATTCATAAGGGAAAACCATAATTTTCGTTTTTGATACAGTGACCATTCTAGACTACCAAATACTACAGAGACTGTAATGGTACCTACACATTTTTGTTACTGGTTTTATACCGCTTGGTTATTTGAATTACATTGCAAAATATTCACAAGTTAAAGAATTCTTTTTGTCTCTGTGTGTGTGAAAGAGAGAGAGAGAGAGAGAGAGAGAGAGAGAGAGAGAGAGAGAGAGAGAGATAGTAATTTTAGGTTGTATAAAATAAGAACTACAGAAGTTACCTAAAAGGGAAAATTTTTTCAACGCCGCGTATTTGGTTGCATAGACAAATCATTTATGAATAAAGGTAAGAAGTCGATGCAACCTTGACTTTACGATTGGCATCAAACTTATAGTTTGGTCTGCAGTAGAAATCTGTAGTGAAGACACTTTGCAATCAGAGTTTGTTTCTCGCCTAAATTCTGAGGGAAACATCAAGAGTAGCCTGATATGAAAACTGTTATGTAAACCAATGGTGCCAATATTCCCGTACAATGGATACCAATGTCAAGAACAAAGAAATAAGTTGAAACAGGACATGCACTTCTTATGGGGAAACTAAAGGTATCCTCAAAACATGAAATATAGTTTATAATGTCTAATGAGCACACATTCTGGATTACTTGGATTCCAACTAGGTGGTATTCAGCTGGTATTAGGGTTGGTACCGTTTTCCCCAAAATTGATGGAACTCTCACTGCGCAAGAGTAGAATTTCTTCTGCGTTTCTTTCTTTCATTTCCTTTCAAGATACAAACTTGTAATAATGATAGCATCCGATATTTTAATTTTGCCGGTATAGAACATTCACTATTGCACACTATTTAAAATTTAATGTACAATAAACTTCTTAGGCGAATATTTATAATTAGGACAAAATTCTATAGAATTCAGATCGGCTACTAACAGTGGACTTCCGCTTACTTGGGGGTACACGGATTAGAGGGGTTTCTTAAACAGATTATGTATATATATATATATATATATATGTATATATATATATATATATATATATTCATATACATATATATATATATATATATGTATATGTATATGTATATATATATATATATATATAGGCTATATACATATATATAAATATATATATATATATATATATAAATATATATATATATATATATATATTTATATGTGTGTGTGTGTGTGTATATATGTGTATATATATACATTTATATTTATCTATATATATATACATATAAAAAAATATATATATATATATATATATATATATGTATATTATATTTATATTTTATATATATATATATATATATATACATATATATATGTATATATATAAACATATATATATGTATATATTTGTATTTTTGGGCTCAAGCCATGTCGTCCTGATGGAAGTTCCTATAGGGTAGCTTCCTAGGGTATATTACAACTACGGCGATATTCCCAGAGAATTTACCTTAAGGTACCAGAATTCTAACTCCTGGAGCGAGTATCCCTCGTGAAAGGGATATCGCGACATATCAGAGGACGTATTCTAGACACGTCACATGGCAATCTACATCCTGGACAGAGATTTCGTCTCGTAGGAGGTGATTGGCGAGATACGAATTCGGGAAAGAAAAAGGGGAGCCGCTCCCAAGGCTTCCCTATCCCCCGATTCGTATGCGTGCCTGGCGCCAATCCTGGCGCCATCTGTATTCCTTTTTGCGTAGCTTAACAACTCGGTGTTTTTTCCTGTTTTTTCTCGCAAATCTTGGATTTATTCGGCTTTTCATGGCTTCTCCGTCTTCGTTGGCCTCTGATAAGTTGAGTATAGTGTCTGTTATGTATAAATGTAGGCTCTTGGTAAAATTTTGAGTGATTAATAGGATTAATCTTGATACAAGAGCCGTAGCCTACCAGAGGTGTCCTGGACACTGTCGCTCGCTAGGTATAAATTAGTTAGTCAGAGCGACATTCCTGGTTGTTTTGCTTTAATAAATTTTAGCTATTTAGCATTACATAGGATTTCCTTTCGTGCTTAGTATTATTTGGCGAAGTATTCGCCATTCTGGCCTACGCTAGGCCATGTAGCCTAGTCGTTTGGTCCTAGTACTTCATGCATGATTTTGGTTTTTCCGAGTGTAATTAAAATTTTATTGAAGCTTTAGGCTATATTTTATACATTTCAGACTGTGTGGAATATTTCCAAGATTGTATACGTGTGAGTTTCGGTGAATTAGGTAATCGATTCTCTTGGTGCCTAGGCTATTTGCTTATGGAGCCTTAGTATACTTTATCATACTCCCCGGTTGCTTTCTTTTCTTCGGAGAAGGTATGCAATCCCTTTCCCTCTGTTTAAGCCTTGGGCTTATCCCTAAGTGGTTTTTTCCGAATTTATTTTCGATAAAACTATACTAGGGTGTTACTGTACCTTCCTGTTCCTGTAGTTATGGTTCAAGAGGGACAGAACAACAGAGTTTTTAGTCTGAGTCTGTGTTGTCTGGCTTGGGGCTGAGTCCCCCTCGCTGACCTAACACATACAAAGGGAGCTTAGCTCCCTTAGGTCACTACCGAAGGTTTCTGTAGTTATGATTCCTTCTTTTGTGATCTATCAGACTAGTCCTGTTGCTGTTCTCGGGGGAGGATAAGTTCTTCCCTTGGGAGTAGCAACGCCTTCCTTGCTTTGGTGCTCTGGAAGCTGGCAAGTATTGCTGGCCTTTCCCCTTAGATCTCCCTTAGGCTAAGATAAGTTTCTTGGCTGCGGGTGATCTGTCACTAAAGCAAGGTTGGCAGGACCCTCTTGTCCCTTCCCCCTCTATCTCCGTAATGGCCTAGCCATTACTGTACTGTACGTCGTTCTACATCTAGACCTAGTATAGGTTAGGATGTGGAATTGACTCAGCCCCTTGCCGGCCGGCAGAGCTGGCCGGCAGGGGTCTTACTGTACTGTACGTCGTTCTACTTCTGGACCTAGTATAGGTTGGGATGTGGAATTGACTCAGCCCCTTGCCGGCCGGCAGAGCTGCTGGCCGGCAAGGGTCTTATGTTTTCGAGTGCTGCCCGGACCTCTCTTGGTCCCTCATCCATGCCTGCCGGCAGAGCCGGACGGCATTGGTCAAGGAAGCCTGAATTAGTTTCTCCCCTTCCTTATATGCACTCTTTCGGTTGCCGGGCTTGGAGGTTGTGTACACTCTTATCCCGGCATCCATTCTATTTTTCTTCTAGTGCTGTACCTGTCCCGGCTGCCGGCCTATGAGGCCGGCAGCCGGGCAGGTGTAGTCCTCTGGTTCTTTTGCTGCCGGCTGGCATCGGTCTTGTACCTTTGCCGGCCGGCTTATGTCAGTCCTTGTCTGCCGGTCACCAAGAGTGTGGCCGGCAGCTGGGGTACTACCTTATGTAGTTGCTGGCCGGCAGCCATTGCCGGACAACACTGGCTGTTACCGGCCGGCAGTTGCTGCCGACCGGCACAGGCATTTGAACCAGAGTGCTGCCGCCCTATAGCTGTTAAGTAGTATACTTTAAAGCTAGTTGTGGTGTGTGCCGGCCGGCAAAGGCAGGCCGGCACACATCCCCCTATACTGTACTAGTATTTTTCTGTATAGCATATACAGTAAGAAGAAAACTATAGTAAAGGTTTTGGTACAGCACTGTATCTTCTAACACTATTGTGTTTTCTTGCACATCCCTTTGCTGTTGCCCTCAGATAGGAAGCTGAGTTCTTCCCTGTCTATTATCCAGGATTTTAAAATCATTGCTTAGGTGTGAGCTCCACCTGTTTCCTCTGGAAACCTTGCATTGGTTACTCTAGAAGAGATAAACCATTTTGATTTTATTATCTGGAAGGCTGCAACAATGGGTTGTGAGGGAAACACAAGTGTGTGTCTTTCCTTTATGAATTGTTATGCTATACTATGCATATCCAGTGATACATAGTTCACTTGACACTCATGGAAATTTCTTCTCTTTACAGAAGGACACTCAGAAGTGGGGAAGTGCTTTCTACAATGTCAGCAGCAAGAACCTCTGCGGACATGAGTTTTGTAGGAGACACGCAGCATACGCTGTCTCCAAGGATGATCTCCGGTATTGGGACCCTCAGGTATGTACTGTGTGCACTAACCTGATTACTGAGACATTTAAATAGCTAGGAAGAAGCTTCGTACCTGGGTAAAGGGCTTCCAAAAGAACACTTCTGGCCCTTATCTTCCAAGTGAGAAGATGAGGGCGTATCCTTTCCCTAAGGCATCAGCTGATGCAGTGATTCCCCAGCCTCAAGAGGAGATCCCCTAAGTTCAGATCCAGGTGGATGCTGAAGTCGCGGTCGCGATGCAAGACATCCAGCTAGATGACAGGATGTCTGATGTGGACGGGTGTCAGGAGGAAGACCTCCTGGCAGAAGCCAAGGATGAAGTTCAAGCCCCTCTATATCGGCCGGTCTCCCAGTAGAGCTGGGACAGGCCCTCTCTTCTATTGTTGGAATGATCCAACAAATGCAGAAGGAGAATCAGGAGAAGGCGGCTGCAATGGAACTGCGAATGCAGTGCCTTGCAGAATCACATGGGCCCCAGAAAAAGCTCAATGTGAAAGACCTTCCCTTGTGCTCAGATGCTAACCCATGGAGGTATGCTGAGCACATGCCGATGACGACTGGAAAGATCGTCATCTCGGATAAGCTGGGCTCAGTTCCCCTGGAGGTGGAATTCTGGCCCAGCAAGGCATCATATCCGGACTGTTATGTCCGGCTGAGGAAGGAACCAGCTTCAAAGGAGGAGACAGAGCCGAAGGAGGTCATAGTGATGGACCATGCTAAGGCTCAAGCTCTACTTTCATCCTCGATGAAAGAGAGGGGCTTCTCTAACTCAAAGGTAGCCGCATTGAATAGGAAGCTCCCTTCCTTTGTGTCCTCGCCTACTAGAGCCTTCCCCTTTTTACAGAAAGGGTTTCTGGCTGTACTAAAAGCAATCGAGGCCAGCAAGTCTTGCCCTTCCCTAGAGGAGTGTAAACCCTTGTCGCTGGCCCTGCCTATGGACCACAAAGACTGGAAGGACGTCCATCTTACGTTCTCAGTGGGAAAGTTGGAGGCTGATATTGCCGGACGTCAGTTCGGCAAGGACCTCCCTAAGCTGTCTGACTTTCTTTTGCGAAATGAGTTCGATACAAAAGAAAGACTGACTGCCTCAATGTCTCTTCAGACTACTCTCGAGACGATGGCAAGTGACCCTAAGGTCCATGAAATGTTCATGGTAGTGGCCAAGCCTCTTCTGGCCACAGTGACGAAGGACCTTTATGGCTTCGTCAAGGCAAGGAGAGCTTGCAGGGAATTCGTGTTTACCTCGGCTACGGTGAGGCACGAGCCAAAGAAACTAATCTCCTCCAACATTTGGGGAAAAGACCTTTTCCCTACCGACTTGGTCAAAGAAGTTGTTGATAAGGCCGCCTTGGAGAATAGAAACCTTCTCCAGAAGTGGGGCCTGGCTATCAAAAGAAAGTCTTCCCCAGATGAGGGTCCTCAACCAAAGAGGAAGACTATGAGGACTAGGCTACCGTCTCGGCCAGCCAAGCCTCTTAGACAGCAACAGCAACTGCAATTGCCATTGCCCCCAGTGCCCCAGATCGTGGCACAAACCCACCTTTCAGTGGGTACCCCAGGCCGTGTCGACACAGTCCACGGCATTCACCCCAGCGTTCGAAGGGCAGTCTACTTCCTTTCGAGCAAAGCCTAGAGGAGCAGCCAGAGGCTCGTCTAGACGCCCCTCAAGGGGAAGGGGATTCAGGGGTGGTCGTGGTCAGGAAGGCAAGACCTCAGGACGGCAGTCCAAGTGAGGTGATACCGGTAGGAGGGAGACTTCTGAAATTTCGGGATCGGTGGACCTTCGATCCCTGGGCCCACAGCCTACTCAAGAATGGACTGGGCGGGAGCTGGTACAGCACTCCACCCCCGTGCCTTCGGTTTTTCCAACACTCCACCCCCGTTATGGAGGAGTACGTTCAAGAACTGTTGGAGAAAAAAGGTGATCCGAAGGGTGAAGCCCATCAATTTCTAAGGGAGGCTGTTTTGTGTTCCCAAGAAAGACTCGGAAAAGCTCAGAGTCATTCTGGACTTGTCGCCACTCAACAAGTTCATAGTGAATTGCAAATTCAAAATGCTAACACTGCAACACATAAGGACCTTACTGCCCGAAAGGGCATATTCCGTCTCTATAGACTTGTTAGACGCCTATTGGCACATTCCAATTAGCCATCGACTCTCCCCCCTACCTAGGTTCAGGCTACAACGAAGACTATACGCCTTCGGAGCCATGCCATTTGGGCTAAACATAGCCCCAAGGATTTTTACGAAGCTTGCGAGCGTAGCTCTCAAACAATTACGCCTAAAGGGAATTCAGGTAGTAGCCTACCTGGACGACTGGTTGGTGTGGGCAGCATCCGAGACAGAATGCTTGCAAGCTTCCAGTCAAGTGATCCAGTTCCTAGAGTACCTAGGCTTCAAGATCAACAGAAAAAGTCTCGACTTTCTCCATCTCAAAAGTTCCAGTGGCTGGGAATCCACTGGGACCTTTTGTCACACCGTTTCTCCACCCCGGCGAAGAAAAGGAAGGAGATAGCGGGTTCTGTCAAGAGACTTCAAGATTCCGAAAGGATATCAAGACACGAGCAAGAGAGAGTACTGCGCTCTCTCCAGTTTGCTTCGGTGACAGACCCAGTGCTAAGAGCACAGCTAAAGGATGCAATCAGAGTTTGGAGAAGTTATGCATCAAACGCGTGAAGAGATCTGAGAAGACCAGCCGCTTCGGCTAAGTACTATTCTCAGGCCTTGGTCCCAAGCCAGACATCTAAAGAAGTCGGTTCTTCTTCAGCCACCTCCCCCGTCGGTGACGATTCACTCAGACGCCTCGAAGGAGGGATGGGGAGGTCACTCTCATCAGAAAAAAGTCCAGGGGACTTGGTCCAGGCTATTCAAGACCTTTCACATAAAACTTTCTAGAAGCTAGGGCAGTGCTCCTTACCTTAAAGAAAGTCTCCCCGCGTCACTCGATCCACATAAGGTGGTGATAGACAGCGAGGTAGTTGTGAGATACTTGAATCGACAAGGATCGAGGTCACCACCTCTCAACCAGGTGATGTTGGCCGTCTTCCGATTGGTGGAAAAGAAGAAGTGGTACCTGTCGGCAGTTCACCTTCAAGGAGTCCGTAATGTGACAGCGGACGCTCTATCCAGGTTCACACCGATAGAGTCGGAATGGTCCTTAGACGCAGGATCATTCTCCTTCATTCTGAATCAGTCCCAGAACTGCAGATAGACCTCTTTGCGACGAAAGACAACAAGAAGTTGCCCCTGTACGTGCCCCGTACGAGGACCCCTTAGCGGAAGCAGTGGACGCAATGTCCCTCGACTGGAACAGATGGTCCAAGATTTATCTGTTCCCTCCTCACAACCTTCTGTTGAGGGTCCTCAACAAACTGAGATCCTTCAAAGGGTAGCGGCAATAGTGGCCCACAAGTGGCCGAACAGCGTGTGGTTCCTCCTGGCATTGGAACTGTAGCTGAAGTTTGTACCACTACCAGATCCAGTTCTGACCCAGCGAGTCCAGAAGTCAACTGTCTGCGCTTCATTACAGAAAACCCGGACCCTGCAGCTCATGATTTTCTCTCCCTAGCGGTGAGAAAGCGTTTCGGGATTTCGAAAGCCAGTATAGACTTCCTTGAGGAATATAAGTGCAAATCTACTAGAAGGCAATATGAGTCATCTTGGAGAAAATGGGTGGCCTTTAGTCAAGGCGAAGATTCCGCAGGAGATCTTGACAGACTTCTGCTTATTTTTCTTCTCCACCTCCATGGTCAAGGGTTGGCAGCGAACACGATTTCAGCGTGTAAGTCTGCTTTGACAAGACCCATTTTATATGCCTTCCAGGTCGACCTAGGTAACGAGATCTTTAATAAAGTTCCGAAAGCCTGTGCTAGGCTCAGACCTTCAGCACCTCCAAAGCCCATTTCATGGTCTTTAGACAAGTTCTTCATTTCGCTTCTCTGTTGAGCAATGAAGAGTGTGCGTTAAAGGATTTGACACAAAAAGTTATTTTCCTATTTTGCACTCGCGTCCGGGGCCAGGGTTAGTGAGACTGTAGCCTCTCGAGAGAGGCAGGTCGTGTTCAGTTCCTGGATGGGGGAGAACTGAACCTGTTTCCGGATCCTATGTTTCTCGCCAAGAATGAGTTACCCACCAACAGGTGGGGTCCTGGAGAATCTGCCCTCTGAAAGAAGATGCATCTCTATGTCCAGTAGAATGCCTAAAGGTCTATCTTCATAGAACTTCAGACTTCAAGGGTGGTCAACTATTCAGGGGAGAAACATCAGGCTCAAATTTATCTCTGAATCAACTCAGAGCGAAAATCACATATTTTATTCGCAGAGCGGATCCTGACAATACACCCGCAGGTCACGATCCGAGGAAAGTTGCCTCATTCTTAAATTTCTTTAATTGTATGGATTTTGAACATCTCCGTTCATACACTGGCTGGAAGTCTTCCAGAGTGTTCTTTCGCCACTATGCGAAGCAAGTAGAGGAACTAAAAGAGATCTGTGGTAGCAGTGGGTCGCGGTGTTAACCCTACTGTTTAACTCTGCGAGGAACAGTGGTCTTAATTGGGACGATTAATTCCAGGGTGAGTGTGTAGTTACATACTGTACTACAAACTAAGTGAGGGCACTGTGTTGCCCATCCAGACTGTTCCATTTCCGAAGGTGAACCTAGCATAAGTGCAGACATGTGTGCCGAGCGTTTCTAACG
>NC_090745.1:76113589-76121089 GCF_036898095.1 Palaemon carinicauda
ATTTAGAACACCGATCCTTTACATTATTGTTTGACTCTGGTAATATCATAGATTTGAGGACTCGTCACTTGTTATTTTCGAACTTCCCTACAGAGAAGTCCGGAGTACGGCTCTCGGGTATAGGAAATAATGAATTAAATGTAACAGGCGTAACTCATGTTCAGTACAAGGTCGGTAAGCGCACGTTTGCCAATACCTTTGTTGTAGTACAAAACAATGATATGTATCCAGCTGTAAGCATAGGATACCCGTCTATGGGCAATCAAAACATTATATTATCCCCTGCCAAACACGGCGTGTATATCAAATGAAAATTCTATAAGTCTTCTAATACCTTAAAATAAATTTTCGATAAAAAGGAGACGACAAATAAAACAGTAACGTACGTTGAAGAACCAATCACTTGTCTCATTAATAAAGAAATAATATACGCGACCCAACAGAATTCTCATTCACCCGTAATATCATCTTGCACGCAATCTATCGAGCCGAACATAACTTCGAATATAATAGTGCGAGTATAGAAAACATTGTCAGGATCTGAAATATTAATCCTTTCCAACACTTTGAAAACTAACGGATTGCCCGTCACACAAGCTATTTATACAGTCGGCTCACAACAACAATGTAATATTGAAGTCTGTAATCATATAAATAACATTTTAGTAATTCACAAAAATCAACATATCTTGGATGTAGAAGTTTATAAACATCGTATTCTTACCGTCGCTGAAATCAATCACGCTCAATCAGTTGCAGATGATTCCCTTTTGCAATCTATTAAAAATAAAATCAAGAAAGACATTCAAAAAGAAGAAATTCAGCAGAAATTTTTTGGACTTTTAACTGAGTATCATGATGTTTTTTCCACTATGGATGGATCCTTAGGAAAAACAGATGTTATCAAACATCAAATGAGGTTAAAAGACAAGCAGAAAATTATCTATGTACCCTCTTACAGACTCCCTATGAAATTCCAGAATGAGATAAATGGTGAAGTAGGTAAAATGCTAGAAGAAGGAGTCATTAGGAAATCGAACAGCCCTTATAATTTTCCATTAATAGTTGTACAGAAAAAAGATCGAACATGGCGTAACTGCATAGATTTCCGTCGCCTAAATGAGGAAACGATCCCTGATCAACTCCCAGTGCCATGTACTGACGATATTTTATCTTTGTTAGGTTAGAATAAATATTTTACCAGTTTGACTTACTTAAAGGCTTTCACCAGATATCATTAGAAGAAGATAGTATCCCATACACACTGCCTTCAGCACAGCTAGGGGACATTATGAATTTTTGCGTATGCCTTTTGGTTTACGTTGTGCTCCCATAACATTTACTAGAATGATTAACATTGTGTTTAGAGACTTGCATGCCTATATGGACAACCTTGCAATCTTTTCTAATACCTTAGAAGAACATTTACGTAAACTGGAACTAGTACTACAGAGACTAAGACAGCATAACTTAAGGGTAAAGATTAGTAAGTGTGAGTTCTTCAAGACAGAATTAGTCTATTTAGGTATTACGGTATCTAGCCAAGGTCTTAAAGTAGTCCACGATAAGGTGTTGGCTATCCTTAACTTTCTGATACCTACTAATGTCAAGGGAATACAGCAATTTCTGGGGTTTAGTGGATATTACAGGCGTTTTATACGCAATTATTCAATAATAGCCGCTCCCCTAACTGATCTTACGAAGAAGGGCGTAGATTTCATATGGTCTGAGCATCATCAACAGGCGTTTAATACCTTGAAAGATGAACTGAAAATTTCCTGACTTCGGTAAGGAAATCTTCATTGCCACAGACGCCTCAGACCTAGGAGTAGGTGGGGTATTGCTTCAGCAATATGACAAACAGTTTTCCCCGATAGCTTTTTATTCACTAAAACTGAGAACTTCCGAAAGTAAGTATACAGTAATAGACAAGGAAGGGCTAGCTATTGTTAATTCACTAGTACATTTTAAGTTCATAATATATGGTTATCCCGTCAAGGTTCTTACTGATCATAAACCCCTAACCGACTTCTTTTTAAGGCTTTAGTCACAGCCCCAAACAAACTCGGTGGCATTTGATCATCCAAGACTTTGGTGCGAGAATCGAGTATTTACCAGGGAAAGCAAATATCATTGCTGATGCATTATCACGCAACACCGTGTCATCTTGCACGGAGCCATTAGCTGAATTAATAGATATATCAACATCCATACATATCCTTAAAACTGTATCTGAACAGGAAGATTTGGGCTGGAGCGCTGAATTATTACAGACTGAGCAAAGAAAAGATCAGAAATTAGAAAAAATCATAAATGCTTTGAAATGATGTCCTAAGGACAAGGAATATATAAAGTATACGCAACAGAATTATATAATCAAGGACAATATTTTGTGTAGATCCGTGATAAGGAAAACTCGCAATACACCACATGTGACTAACGACCAGGTTTTATTGGCATACGATGCTTACATATATAAAAAAAAACATAAAGTTAATTGTCGCACTTGTCAGGAAAACAAAGGGCACACGAAAACACCTGTCAGCCTAGGGGCTTATCCCGTGCCCAATCAACCCTTTGAAAGAATACATTTAGATTTATTAACAGGATTTTACGAGTCAGACAGAGGAAATAAGCACCTCTTAGTAATTGTAGGTGCTTTGACTCGATATACAGAACAGATAGCTCTTAAAACTAAAACTGCGATTGAATGCGCTAGGAAGTTTTACGAGTGTTCCATTCCACACATGATAATCTCAGACTCGGGTGGAGAATTTAATAATCATTTCCTTAACTCATTGTGTGAATTCTTTAGCATAAAGAAAATCAATACCATGATCTATCACCCAGAGTCGCAAGTGCTAGTGGAAAGAGCGAATAGGAAGGTTTTAAACATATTAAGATTAACACTAGGGGGATCAGACCCCAACTGGAATATTGCAATACCTGCGGTACTAAGTACTCTGAATCACTCATATCACGTATCAATTAAAATGTCGCCGCACGAGGCATTGTATGGTACCCCAGTTAGAACGCCTTTCCATGTATTAACGCCTACAACAAATTTATCAAATCCTTTAAGGGAATGTATAAATGCAAGCAAAATTCGTTTTGATATCCTTCGAAAGAATTTAGAAGAATCGCAAATCATAATGAAAAGGAATCATAATAAAATAGCGAAGCCAACTAAAACATATACCATGGGTGATAATGTATACATACAGGTAAATGTACGTAAAGGACTCTATTACAAACTACCACCTAAGTTTGAAGGCCCATTTAACATTTTGAAAACATTAACGGCCAATAGATTTAGAGTTCAAAACGTATCCCAACCCACTGATGAGAGAATTGTACCATTGGCTCACATAAGAAATTAAAATAAGAGAGAAGGAAGTGAGGGAATTTTCTTTATCTATGAAACTTGTATGATATTTGTATGTTTACATTTTTTTTCTTCTTAATACAGGAGTAATTATTTATATTTTTCTCATTGCAGGTTTCCAAGATGAAGTTTTTATTGTTAGGAGTGATATTGTTCGCTCAGACATTTTTCTCGCGTGGGAAGAGCCCTAGAACTAAAAGTATAGATTTTAAATATGACACTATAGTAGAGAGAACAGAAGACGCTTTTATTACTGCAAGCAATATAATTATAGAAGTACACATGCAAGCTATTTTTCTCCCAGAGAATGACGTCACTAGCTTAAAGAGTGACATTTCAAGGTTTGCTGCTTCTTTAAATGAGATGCATAAAAGACATTTTCGTTTTAATACGGAGAGTTCGCTTGCACCGACACTAAGAGTGGCAGAAATGCTATCACAAGTCTTGCAAAATAAGACTTACGAGGCAGAATCTTTGGCTCGTAACCTTCTGATGTGGACAGTAAGACACACTAACCTTGATAGACGTAACCCCTTTATTTTTGCTCCACTAAACATCTTTGGATCTGTTGCAAGTTTAGGCTTAGGGATTTCAAATCGTCTTAAAATTAGTAATCAAAATAAGAAAATTGAGTTTTTAGAAGATGAAAACGAATTAGTTTTGTCTGAACTAAGGAATCAGTTAACATCAATTAATCAAATTATGAGTTTGGTGAATGAACATTCTAGTAATATCAGTCAGATTATGGAAGTACAATACTTGCTGGCAACATTAACGTATTATAATTCAAAAATAGATCATATCCATACTAAAATTGCACATTTCATTGAGAAATCAAAAGACTATGTGGAAGCTATTACGTAAGCAACTAAAGGTGTTCTATCACCATATTTGTTGCCAATAAATATCTTAACGTTAATTTTAGAGAACAGACGGGAGACAATAGGTTATGTTCCTTTGTTAGACGCCCATAGGTTAGAATTTAATTATATCCTAATTACAGTAAGCGTTGAAAATTACAGGATCATGATTACAGTTCCCTTTGATTCTTCCGATGCCTGGCAATCATACAAGATATCACCATTCCTGACTTTCATGACAAATAACTCAAGTCCAGTAATATCCAGTTTGACAGGACACGTATTGATTTCCCCTGATAAGTAAACATATACGGTCATTAAAGACTTAGATAGGTTAACTCACTGTTCAGAGGCAATGAATAATGAAGTATGTACAGCTGACTCCTTTGAATTCCATAAAAAATCAATGGATTCATGCGAGTTAGGTTTAGTGCTAAACGGTGCTCTCTTCCATACATATGAAAATTGTCTGAAAAAACCTTCTACCTCATACTTGGGATCCGAACGCTGGCCTTTCATTAGAAGGGGCCAGCGTTCGATCCCAAGTATGAGGTAGAAATTTATTTATATCTGAACACGAAGTTGTGTTGATATTTATCCATATTGACTCATTAGGGATATTTTGAATGAATTATTACCAATTGTGTCACTTGGTTCTACAAAGATGTGCCATTTGCAGAAAAATGAGAAACCCTGTTCTAAACCAGAAGATGGCAGATTTACCATTGGAAAGAGTAATTCCAGCTCCTCCATTCACTCACACAGGTGTTGACTTCTTTGGGCCACAGGAAGTCAAAGAAGGAAGGCAAATTAGGAAGAGGTATGGTGTATTATTTACAGGCTTGTCTACAAGAGCAATTCATATAGAGACAGCCAATTCCTTAGACACATCGTACTTCATAAATGCTTTAAGAAGGTTTGTTGCTAGAAGAGCAAATGTAAAGATTTGGTGTGACAATGGGACAAACTTTCATGGAGCTGAGAAGGAGTTGAGGAAGTCACTGCATGAGATGAATGATGATCAGGTCAGAACTTTCCTCTCAAAAGAAAGCATCAGCTGGACCTTCAATCCCCCTACAGCTAGTCATATGGGAGGTGTGTGGGAACGTCAGATTAGAACTGTAAGAAAGGTCTTGACTCTTCTCTTTAAAGAACATGCTGGACGACTGGATGATGAGAGTTACCGCACTCTTCTCACAGAAGTTGAGGCTATAGTGAATGACCGTCCTTTGGCCACAGTCAGTGGCAGCCCAGATGACTTACAACCCCTCGGTCCAGCACAGCTTCTCACACAGAAATCAAGTGTTGTGATGCCACCACCTGGTGTTTTTCAGAAAGGAGACATGTATCTGAGACAGAGGTGGCGATATGTTCAATTCTTGGCTAACTTATTCTGGACTAGATGGCGAAGAAAATATTTATCAACATTACAAGAGAGACAGAAGTGGAACAAGGAAAAGCAGCACCTTCAAGTTGGTGATATTGTCCTTGTAAAAGATAATAATCAGTTAAGGAGTAACTGGATGATGGGTCGTGTTATCAGCACTGGAAAGGACAGAACCGGTTTTGTACGAAGTGTAGTTTTAAAAGACACAAACATCAGAGCTCCAGCAACCCATTTAAAAGCTTGTTCTTCTCCTTGCAGTAGAGGAACAATGATTATAATAGTTATTTTTCTTACGATCAAAGGATTTGAGAGTATATTACATCTATTATAGATGTTATTTATATCACCTGCATTTATAGATATGATTGATTTTGATAAACAAATAATTTGTTTATAGGGCCGAGAATGTGTATATAATAATTTAATAAGCTATGTTTTTCAACTTGGTGTTTAGGGTTAAATTGTATTGTAGATATTTTGTCCGTTTTACATGTAAACATTGTTCAGTCTGTTTTGGATTGTTACTGCTGTAATTTGTTTGTCAATTGTAGTTGAGTAGTTCTTGAAAAGATTTTTTATCCTGGTAGTTATCAGTGTTCTAATTACACTATAGCAATTATATGTTCTAGAAATAGGATCAAGGTTTTTTGATGACTAACAGAGTAGAAGTCTTCAAAGTGTAAAGAGCATTTCTTTGGAAATCCGTTTCGCTGGTATTGGATGTAGCTTAGAGTAACACAGATGTAAGTTTATTTCTTTACTGAAATTTGTATATATTCTATTTCATGTTTGTGGTGTTTTGTAGTTAAATCAAACTACTATCAATTCTTTGTTTATTATGGAATTTCTTTTTAACAAATTTAGTAAGTTTGTATTTTGTGGTTTTCAGTTTCTTGAACCTCGTTGCCCTGCACTACTAGCAAAGTACTCATCATTGGTTCTCTGGTCTTGGAGTACTGACCAACTATAAGCTTTTACAGTTATGATCAACTTAAGTTGTAGTGCTTAGTGTTAAGTGATTTAAAGCTTTAAGTTGGTTTAAAGTGTCTTGTGATATCAACTTGAACTTTATATCAAATTTTTAATAAAGTGTGACGTGAGTAACAGTATCTGTGTCTTTTCTACATCTCATCCTTGTGGCTTTGAAGAAAACGGCAGCTACATTACCTATGAAGATAATTAGAAAGACTTGATTAGAGTGGAGTTAGCTCATGTATACAAATGTTTTTTATTTGTTCATCAATATATAAAAAAATAAAAAGTTTAGGAAATAATGCCTTGGGAAGAATTTTATTTGAATAATTTGTAAGAGAAACAATGGCATCAGTATCATAGGACATTGATGCGGTTTTGCAATAGTTTACTAATGTTAAGCTTTTACCATAGCAAACCAAAAACCTTCTTTTAATTAGCCTCGATAAATTGATTTGAGAGATTTATTACCAATAAAATAGTTTTAAATAATTATTACAAAATTCGCTTTTTATCGTCATATGAAAATATTAATTTGGTCCAACTATCCTTGAAGAGTGCAGAAGAATTATAAATACCCTGTGCAGAGCTGCGTCTCTCTCTCTCTCTCTCTCTCTCTCTCTCTCTCTCTCTCTCTCTCTCTCTCTCTCTCTCTCTCTCTCGTACAAAGTTTATACTTTTACATCTGTTGAATTCCATTCTTGAGTTGTTATACTATTCTTACACGTTTGTATTTTTATTATTGTTTTACAATGATTCCCCTGTAATATTTAAGTGAAATATGATGTTTAAGTCTGTTTCATGAAAATATTTACGGTATGTTAGTAGTTGACATGCATTAGTATTCATGAAATGCATGTTGTGAACATTCACCTTCCATGTGTATATACGTGAAT
>NC_090745.1:76136089-76151089 GCF_036898095.1 Palaemon carinicauda
ATACGAGCGATTGAGCGATTATGCTGGTGGCAGAATTTGGCTGCCTACGATTCTCCTAGAAAATCTAACAATTCCATTTATGGACAGATTTGTCATAATATCTTTCAGAATTTTAAGATTCAGGTGTATTTCGAGAAGGTAATTTTACATGATCATCGGGTGTCACTTAATCTAGAAATTAGTGATGCGAATGATGACATCATGTTTAAAAAGAAAAAGGTTGAAAAGCTATTCATTTTGATACCGAACACGGCTATATAGGGCTAGGGATTATAGAATTGCATTTCAGTATAAACCGAATTGTAAGAGATAATATAAATAGTTAATAGCATTCTAAATTCTAATATTAACTAATTCATTACTTAGCAAGCAAGTTCCTTGGTGTTAGAAATCCTTGTAAGATTTCGATGAATCTCAATTCAAACCGAATAATATATTAGAGATGAACATAAATTTCTTAGCAGCATTCTTACATCTAATATCAATTAATTCAATAGTTATTTATATTGTTTTATTTGAAATCTTTGAAAGATTTCGGACACACATATATATAAATAAATATGTATATATATATATATATATATATATATATATATATATATATATATATATATATACATATATATATACATATATATACTTATATATATATATATATATATATATATATATATATATATATATATATATATATATATATATAATTATACACGTAAAAACGAAAGAAGTGTGAAAAGACTTGATTGAGGTTAGTACTTTTATCTTGTTTGTGATAATGAAGGATTTACAAGGAGAATAAATATATATAGATATAATATTTATATGGGATTAGAGGGTCCTTATGCTGCAATAACCTCTATACATCTAGTGATGTCATATTTAGGAAACGAGGAAAACACAGAATTGCTGGAAAACACACCATGGCTCAGATAAAGGCAATAATGATATACAAAGTATGTTATTCATTGCTTCCTTTTTCCTAAGGATACACTATAAAACTGTTTCTTACCTCATATTCATAAAGTTTTCTAAAAGGCTAATCGGGATAGCTAGGGCTAAGAGACATATATATTTCAGGCTATCGGGACTTATATTTTGAAATTTATATTCATCAAAAATTCAATCTAGATGACTTGGTTAAATTGACTAAACTAAGAATTCCTATATATCTGGTAAATTTTACAGATTTTTTTTTTGGGGGCGAGGGGAATTTCTAAACAAGCTCGCAGAAAAAAACGACATCAACTTCAAGAATCCTAGGAATGATTTTATTTTTATTTTTTTTTCTATCTCAGAACATTGTTTAATATATGTTTTATATTAACTGTCGGCTTAATAGCATCAAGAATTACATCGTGATCTTTAATAAACACCGTTGTCTGTAGTCCTGTATTGACAGTGCACCCTAATCTCCGCCTCCCATTCTGCCAGACTGTTCCGGAGCAGCAGCGACAAAAATTAGTTTAGCATCAGAAGTTAACTCCAATCATGAATGTTCAAGCACATGGTGAGCTCATTTTCTCGTTATTATTGCAGTCGTAAGCATCGGCTTTGTATGATGCTGCAATAACGTAGCAATTAAACACTTCCCACTGCGACGGCATTATTGATGTTGCATAATGTAGCAATTAACCCCCCCCCCCGGTTAAAACAATATGTTACTCATTGACATTATGAACTGTAATTACTCAGGATTTTGAACCTTTTTAAGAGCATTATCAATAATACCGCTGTAAATGTTTTGCGTTTCTACAATGTTATCAAAAAAAAAAAAAAAAAAAAAAAACATTCATGGCATTCCTATCAACTTTCCCGCAATGAAAACAATCATGGTATCCAAAAAAAAAGAAAAATCCTGCCAAAATTCAAAAGGCAATGCAGAATGTTATAAACAAGGCAATGGTATATTTTTGCCAACTAGAAATAGATTTTTTTTTTTTCATTTTACTTCTTGTTCCAAAAATCTGAAGTGATTCAAATTCTTGTGACAAATGTGCAAATTTAGCTAAAAGGGAATCTTACCTTACAGAAAATAATCGGACGTTTAACTACCAAATTGACTAAATACCTAAATAAGAAAAAAAATTCTGGAAAGGGAAAAAATGTATAATTTCTGTAAATGTCTCGTCTAGTACGTTCCCCAAAACTTTCAAATCATACCCTTTTAGTTTAACTCCCCTGCACTTGCCACATTCCATGACATCACCTTCCTGCTTAAATATAGATACCATTAGACACTCCTTTCTGTCATTAGGCATTTTCTCCTCTTCCCATATTGCTCTTGATAAATCCAGTATACATTGTTTCCCCTCTATAGCTATCATTTTGTCCATTTCAATTTGAGACTTTGATACATCTTGTGATTTACCCTTTTATTCAATACTCACCTCACTTCTTTATTCCCTTTCTACATAAACAGCCCCTCCAGACTTTGTGATTCTCCCAGCTCCTCTCTCTCTCTCTCTCTCTCTCATTTTCAGTAATCAATACTTGATTAAAATAGTCCTCTACATCTCCTCTTTATTCCTATGCAACATATGTCCATAATTATTCTTGATGTCTCCCATTTGCCCCTAATCCTAATTTTGCCTTTTCCTCAAGTTTGAAATCTTATAGATATACTTTTTTCCCTCCCTTGTTCTGGTCTTTCATTTAACTGCAATGTTGTTGCTCTTCCAATTACAATAGCTAGTTTACCCCTCGAATATTTTTCCTCTTTCCTTAACCGTTCCTCTTTACCCTGTGTGTGTCTTACTCTCATGTCCCTTAAATGTCATTAATTTTCATTTAATAGACTCTTATGCCTCTCTGTCCAACAACCACTTTCATCCTTAAACGCACCATGTTCACCGATTCTTCTAATTAGTTCCTCAGTTTGTCCTAAACACATTTCTTTCATACCCGTCCAGATATTTTTCCACGCTCTTACCATGTCCAATCTCGGTTCAACCTTTCCTATCGTCTCTCTCTCTCACATTATTCCGAAATTTCTCACTGCTTTCTCCTTTAAGGTAGCTAACCTCAATTCTACATCTTCCCATTTACTGTTTGTATCTTCTACCTATTTTAGAATATATCACTACCAGACTATGTTCTTTAAAACACAAACAAACATACACAAACACACACACACATATATATATATATATATATATATATATATATATATATATATATATATATATATATATATGTGTGTGTGTGTGTGTATACATATATTTATATATATATATATATATATATATATATATATATATATTTATATTTATATATAGACATATATATATATATATATACATATATATATATATATACTGTATATATGTATGTATATATGTATATATGTATGTATATATATATATGTATATATATATGTCTATACACACACACACACACACATATATATATATATATATATATATATATATATGTGTGTGTGTGTGTATATATATACTGTATATATGTATGCATATATGTATATATGTATGTATTTACATATATATATATATATATATATATATATATATATATATATACACACACACACACACACATATATATATATATATATATATATATATATGTGTGTGTGTGTGTGTGTGTGTGTGTGTGCGTGTGTGTATAGATATAGATATATATGTATATAAATATATATATATATATATATATATATATATATATATATATATATATATGTGTGTGTGTGTGTGTGTGCATAGATATATATATATATATATATATATATATATATATATATATATATATATATATATATATATATATATATATATATATATATATATGTATATATATATATAGTAGCCAGGAAGAAAAAACGGAAAAAGGATTTATTTTTAAACTTACATCTAATTGGTGATCAATTATACAGGGAAAGGGTGACTAATACACTGCTATTTTTTTTCTTATATAATTCAAGATAAGTTGGATTCAAAAAAAGAAAACGATACACAATTACTGGAAAACCTACCGCTACTTAAATGTAAACTGTGATCTTCAGTACCCTCAGTTAAAAAAAATCTTTAATATATCTTTGGAAAAAAGTCTTTGTTATTGATTACAGTTTTTTTTTTTCGTTTAGCCAATGGGTAGAAAAAGCATTGTTAACTAACTCCCTGGAGACAACCTTTTCATTCTCTTTTGTTGTGACAAAAATTTTTCAATAAGAAATATCATATGTCCCATTATTGTCATTTCCAGAGCTACTCCTAATTATAGTGCAGCTAATTTTAAACTCTACATTTATAATGTATTTTCATGATAAGTGGTATGATATTAAAAACATTAATGGAACGGTGAAGAGTAATATATTCATTGTTTCCTTTTCCTTTAACTTGGTATTGGGAAATATTTCTAGAATGGACAAAAATTGCTCGTAGCCCTACCAAACACTTATCTATAAAAGTCTCATTTAGATCTAAGATTACACTTCTTAATATACAAATGATTCAGTTCCACATCATTGACTGGTAAGTGTAACTAAAATGATTAAAAATACCAGACAGGAAATTCTAAGTCATTCACATGCACTTTGGTAAATAATAAAGTTGGATCAAACTTGATGTTCACGTGGCCTGAGGTTATACGTTCTGTTCATAATCTATTATAAAGATCAAATGATTTTTTTTTATACGTGAAAGTGAAATGAAGCCCAGAATTTAAGAAATTAATCTAACGAGTTATTAGGAAAAATCGTAATGTATAAATCTTGTTGTACTGATAGTAGGTCTTCTGGGCTTCCCTGATAAATTTTTTTTTTATGAAATCATATGAATTATAATAATGCATTGGTGATCCAATAGAAGTAAAAAAAAAAAAATCGATTGAAGATTTCTTAGACTTTAGAAAGTATTCCAAGCTCTTGTTAGAATTTATGATTATACCATCTAGAGATTACATCTTTGTAGAAATAGCGGATATATTTCTTTGTAAATGTGTTGTTTTGTTTATAATTACTCTTACAAATACATTTTCAGCTATAGTGTTTTGAAACGCGATTTTTTTCCTTTAGGAAAATGCAGGTTACAGAATACATTAAGCCTTTTATGATCTCTATATCAATTCGGGACTTTTTCTTGTTTTTCCAGTATAACAAATCCAGAAGAAATATTCAGAATTCGAGAACTTTCATTTGCTGCAAATGACAAGTCTTATCCCAGAGCTTATTTCACTTCATTTGATACAGGATTTTCTGATAAATTTACGACTAAATTATAATGCGACATCCATGGCATTCCTCCCCATGTTCACTGTATAAAAACCTAAACTAATTTAAAAGTTTTTATCTACATGACTTGAGCTACTCGTGTGACTAAAAAAGATCTATTATTAAGGAAGATTAAAGACAAAATGATAGAATACATCAATTATTGCATAGATGAGGATGAGTAAATGAGTAAATATATATAAATAGATGAGGCAATGGAGTGAAACTGTTCTCGAAATAAAAGCCACTGATGCGGAATAGGCATCGTCCAAAACTATCAATAATTCATGAGGATGAGCTTAAAGACCGATGGGCTGTTTGTGTCATCTATTATAAGGAGGAAGAAGTTAGAAGGATTTGTTATGGACGTAAAAGAAAAATAATAAGAAAGATACCTATGCTCACGAAGGATGGTCAAGACAATAAACTCTAACAAAGTAATCGGTAATCCGGGTGAGACGTAAAGCGATGTAAAATAAGGGAAATGTTATGATGAAAGAGATGAAGGAAGGGATTGATTCAAAATACGATAAAGAAAAATGAGATGGAAAGAAAGATTTGATAAGTAAATTGGAATCTGTAAAAGATAAAGGATGTGATGAAATGAAATTTATGACAAAAATCAAGATAATAGGAAAATAAACAAGAAAAAGGAAAATAATTAAGTAGAACAGAGAAAATGTCGTCTTAATATAGTGATAAACACCGTACTTGGCGGGAACCGCATGTGTTTGACGAAGTTTTAGTCCGAAGAATTCACGGTACGACGTAAAGATGTGTTGATGTGGAGTGCCATGTCGAAGGCGATGAATTGAAGACGTGTTGACGAGTATGAGTCCGCATTAACGAAATGTCGATATGCCACATCAACCATCAAGTGGAAATGGGCAAGGGAATCCTCATCTACTATTAGCAATGGCATGTGCAAAACAAGAGTTCCAATGGTATCTGGAGTGGTAACAGCATAACTGCAGCCAATGAACGTCAGTAAATGGCTGTAGAGTCGTTGGCTGGAACGTGAGTGAGGGAGGTACATGTAATTTGCGGGTGAATTTGTCGCCGCACCGGCATGTCACGGGGCGGGCGTCGGTGTCCTACAGCACTGACGTCAGCTTCGGTGGGTGTTGAATGGTTGTTAAATTCGTCAGGAGTGGAGGCGTTGATGGAGGTCTTGAAGGGGGGTAAAGTGGCTGTTCATAAGGGCACCAACGTTGGTCAACAGGTCCTTTATGGGCGAAGACTCGACATCAGGGATGGGGACACATACTGGTTCGGGTAGGCGTCGTACCCAAAGGGCACGAAATAGGTTCACTTCCTGAGAAGAGCTGTTTGCGGCAGTTTGCTGGCGAGCGATACTGGTCTCCCGGCTGTTGTTTATATAGCTGAAAAAGTTTGGCTAAACAGTCGTCTGGCGATGGTGAGTACTGCTCCAGGAGGTATGCTTTGAGGGTGGCATACTCTATTTGAGCATCCCCTTGGTCACAAGGCCAACTGGAGAATCATCATGCCATTGATGTAACACTGGAACCAGGCAAATACTTATTTACTGGTGAAGGATGGTAGTTTCGTTGATGTTATGTGGATTGAAGAGTCAGGGTCGGTGGGCGGCATCGCTCAATGGTAGGGCGCAGCGCTGCGGTGAGAGGTGGTCACTCCAGCAGTCACCAATACGACGTTTAATTTATTCACGCAACAAACTTTACAGAAAAGTCGAGGATAACAATGTATGGCTTAAGATACATAAATGTAGAAAATATGCAATGACAAGCTTGAATAGCTTTTTCTATTATCAGAGAGAGAGAGAGAGAGAGAGAGAGAGAGAGAGAGAGAGAGAGAGAGAGAACACTAGCATTACAGTGTATGGACGTGTATGAAATACAGGGACGTAATAATACAAGAACAACAACAACAAATTCAGCCGTCCATTGGAGGAGAATGGCCTAGGACATGTCCTTAATCATGTCTGGAATACGGCCATTTCATCACCATGCTGGCAATTGCGAATTAGTGATAGTAGGAAACTTTATTCTGTTCTCACATCAAACCAACCTAGTATATGTGGCTCTGAGTACGAGTAGTACAAACCTATATATATATATATATATATATATATATATATATATATATATATATATATATATATATATATATATATATGTGTGTGTGTGTGTGTGTGTGTGTGTAGAGAGAGAAAGAGAGAGAGAGAGGAGAGTGTGTGTGTATATCGTTTTATGTGTGTGGCAAACAGGACAACAACGTGAGTATTTCCCTAGTATGTTTCCACGATAGCAGGTGCTGCTGAGTCAGCAATTTTGTATAATCATAAATGCCCTCTCTCATAAGACGATGAGCTATGGTTTGGTGGCTTCATAATAGAAACCCTTTATGTACTTTATTATGTTCGATAACACGAGACATATACGATACAATCCTTTCTTACATCATGCACACAAATATTAAGCAACACATTTCCCTTGATGTTGAATTCGCTTTACTTTTAGACTAACTTACACCAACACGCTTTACATGATAAGTTTGTTAATCTTTTCCACTTTTGGATTGAAAGTCATTTTCCTCTTTAGTGATAATTTTTTATCAATTGTTCACTACTGAAAAGTTTTAGAAGTAGATATTAGTGTAGAGCAATTATTAATTCTTTGCTCGAAGCATACAGAATATGGTGTGGTTGTAGCAAAGGTGTCTTCTAATTAGTGCAAAACATTAATAGAAGGGAGAGAGAGAGAGAGAGAGAGAGAGAGAGAGAGAGAGAGAGAGAGAGAGAGAGAGGGAGAGATGGGGGGGGGAGTTAATAGGTATTGGTTAGTCAATGCTAATAAGGGCAGGGCCCACGAATGAAGTAGTAGTCGTTTAAGTCAAATATTACTTCATTTTCATCTCTTTATCTCCAACCTGCAATTTCTTTTGACCCTACATCAACCTACTAAAATTGAAGCGCCGTAAGGTACACAATTTACTACTCAGGTCAACTGAGATACAAAGGCTACATTTTAGTAAGAACAACATCTATCTTATGCTAAAATAGTAGCCAGCTAAAAGTGGTATTGTAACACTTATCTCAAAATAAAGACGGAGACAGGAATAACCAATCAATAGTAACGAATTATGGCAAATCAAAACGATATTAAAATAAATTTATGTATAAGACTAAAAAATAGATGTAAAGGAGGCACAGTTATGTATCGGCACTATACGTCATCATATCTACGTTACTACAAGGATACTTCTTATGAATAGAATTTATAGGTGACGATGATTCATCATTTTGAAAATAAAGAATAAAGGAAATATCTGAAAACTGCTAACCTCACAACAAGATAAATTAGATGAATATATAGAGTAATCATTGATGTCAATTTTAATACATTTATTTCTTTTTTCTCATTAATCCTCTACCTACCCTATTTAATAAAGATAACAAACATACTAGCAAGAAAACTAAACAAAATCTCTAGCTCTTTTATGAGGGTAATAACTAAAATCTCATACGAAACAAAAAAAATTTCCCTCATACCCTGATATATTAACCGATAGACAATGAAACACTATTTGCCTCCTCTTAAAAAATTATAGATAAAATGTTTTCTCAGTTCTATTATTCACCATACTGGCATTTTTGTTGATATATATATATATATATATATATATATATATATATATATAAATATATATATATATATATATATATATATATATATATATATATATATATATATATATATATATATATATATATATATATATATTGGAATAATTCTCGTTTATGATACAAATACAAATATCTAACTTGCTCAACTTAATATTTAGTGGACAAACGTTTGCTGCTCCGCTTTCTTATTCATTCCCTCCTTCAATTATAGTTTGGCGTAACGAAAGTTCAAGTAAATGTGGTTTGGAATACGTGTCGACAAAATATATTAAATGGAACAATATTGTTGTAGTTTCTATCTCTCTTCTTGAAACTTGACTGGAGCTTTGTTTGTCGGGATATATGTCACTGATTTTTATACAATGTTGATATATATATATATATATATATATATATATATATATATATATATATATATATATATATATATATATATATATATATATATATATATATATATATATATTCGTGGGTGTGTAAGTGTGGGTGTGCGTCATCTCATCTAACGATTATTGACGCAAACGGACTCTGATAGATTTTGCCCGTTGTCTCTATCCTGAGGCTTTAAATCAATAATTCTGCAATCATCATCTCCTACTTCACGCGTCATAGTCCTCAGCCATGTAGGCTTGAGTCTTCAAACTTTCATATTGCCTTGTGAAGCCCAGTTGAAAGTTTGGTGAATTACTCTCTTTTGAGGAGTGTGAAGAGCATGTCCGAACCATCTCTATTTAAATCTCACCAGGGTCGCATCCACATATAGCACTTGAGTAATCTCTTTAATAGTTTCATTTCTAATCCTGTCCTGCCATTGAAGTCCCAATATTCTTCTGAGGGCTTTGTTCTAAAATATACAAACTCTGTTGGATATTATTTCATTGTCACACCATGAATCATATCAATACAGTAACACCGATTTCACTAAACTGATAAATAGCCTGTTTTCCATGTGTAATTTCAGGTAATTTGATTTCGAGATTTTACCTAAGCTAGCAATTGTCTGATTTACTTTTTCAAATCTTTCATTGAACTTCAATTCTAAAAACCCTATATCAGAGATCCCAGTTCCTATTAATTAACTAATTCCACCTTATCGATTTTTTAAAATTCCAATGACATTTCAGTTTCCATTGCATATTACGTTCTCATCATCTCGGTCTTTTTTTTTTTTTATCTTGAGTCCAACCTCATATGATATTTCAGGCATTCTGGTAAGCAAAATTTGGAAATTCTGTGGCGTTTTGCTAATAAAGACACCATCATTAGCATACATTATGTCCGCTAATTTCCTGTTATAAGATAAGTACAGTTCTTCTCTACCATCCCCAACTGTCCTATGCATTACAAAATCCACGAGGAGGATAAACAACATAAGTGACAGCACATTTCATTGAAGTCCTCCACTGTTCACTGGACATTTATTCGATATTCCTCCATTAACATTACATTCGCGCTTGCTATTCTCATGAACAGACTTAATCAAATATACATATTTAGGAGTAATTTCATGATAATGCAAGAATCTCCTCAAAATTGGCCAGTGCACACTATCAAAGGAATTTTCATAGTCTAAAAATACCATCAAAAAGTTGATTTCAATGTTTTACACATTGCTGTACATCATGTCTTGAAATCAAAATCTGATCAGTACAAATTCTACATTTTCGAAATCCTGCTATTTCATCTTTCAGCTTTTCATCAATATTTTTCTTCAGTGTCTATAGAATTAGCATACTATGTATTTTCAGGAAAAATGACGTAAGTATAATGACTCTGTAATTATTGCAATCAGAGAGACATCCTTTTTTTTTGTCATTTTCGCCAATATTCCTAGTTGCTATTCATCCGGTTTTGCCTCTTCAGGCAGTTACTTAATTTTCTGCCAAAATCATCTCAGCAGTTATTGCACTGTATCCAGGGGCTTCCCATATCTTGAGTTTATTAACGATAGCTTCCACTTCAAACACACTGTATTCATTTATGGACACATCAAGATCTTCCTCAGCTTCAGGTTTAACAATCAAATTATTCCCTTCATATCTCCTATCCATGACCTCACTAAAGTGTTCCATTCAAAATTGCCTTTCTTTATCTCTTCTTTGATGGTTATATGGTTCTTCATTTTATTTACCAGTAGATATTTCATTAATAATCCTATGAGCAATTCTTACACCATAGCCACTTCCTGAATTCATAGCTTTGTCAGCCTCATATCTCTCTCTCTCTCTCTCTCTCTCTCTCTCTCTCTCTCTCTCTCTCTCTCTCTCTCTCTCTCTCTCTCTCTCTATAAATGATGTAAAACGTTTATAGAACTATGTGTATTTTTGTAGATTATACAACGAACTTTAAAGCTTTCATAACTAGGTCATTTAAATGGTTATAAAATTTTAAGTAAGGTATTGATGTAAGGAAAATATATAATTACAGAGACACTTCAAATGAATAGCCATAAAATTAAAACCAGATCAAAAAGTAATTATAGAACATTTTCACGTTGTTGGGCCACTGTCCTTTCCGAAATTCTTTGAGATTGTCGGATGGTATGCTGCGATGGTCATCATCCAACTTGATGTTCCGATCATTCTGGTCGTTGATCACTTAAACAATCTTTGGAGGATACAGTTGTTTTGGTGGTACAAGGGCATATCATATTGTGGCACATATATTTCTATAAGAATGGATTTTGCTTTGCCTACATACATCTTCACTGATGTTGACATCTGTTATTCCTGTGTTACCGTGTAAGGTCTTATTTAAAGAGATCACAGCACCTTCTATCATCCTCCTCATTGCCATGTCACGACATCTGTAAATGATTTCTGCATTTTTTAGTTCTATTTCATGACTTTTCTCCCAAGTGGGACAAGCTATGGCACTGAAGTAATTCCCTGTTCTAAAAGCTGCAATAAGTTTCCTTTTACTTTCTTCCAACGAGCTGTCACTCTCCCCAATACAGCATTTCTAGCAATCCTTACATGGTATTACACGTTTCCCTATCTCACCATGATCTTTATCAGATTCGTTGTTTATCAGTTTCTTCCTTATGGAATTCTTATACTGAAATGCAATGTTATATCCCGGGTTCTCTTTACATACACTTTCAAAAGAATTGGTGAGTTTTTTGTTAAACAGAAGCAAATGAGATGTTTTATAATGAGGCCTATCACTTTTGTTAAGCGTGACAAAAAATATACCTACCTTGCTTGTGTGATAAAATTCTCTAAAAATATCTAGGGTAACATAGGTTTCTAAAAGTGTGTAAAGGTAGGCTCCACCTTGTAGGGGTGCCAATCGTAAAAAATATTTCCCAAAAATACACTAATGAAGACACGCTAATGAAATTTCCAGGCATTATTAGCACTATAATAAGGCATATCCTCTGTAAGTTTTATCATCCTACAGGAAAAATAAAGGATTTTATGAATAGAAATGTGAAAATCAGAGCCAGCGACTTGAATGTTATTTGGTGACCGGTGAGAAACTACTGTCTTGAATTGAAATCTGGTCAGTAGGCATGTTTGTTTATCCACCTGGAACATGCACACAAAGTTTTATCAAAGTCGAACAGTAAATAAGCACACAGCAAGAAAAAAACGAGCAATAATCCAAGCCGATGATGGAGCGAAACCTGAAAATAAATATTCACCAAAAATTAAAATCTCGATTTAGGGACAAAACCTTCTGTGTGTTTGTAGGTATTATGTCACTTGATAGCCTAAAACATCTAAATATTATATTACTTAAGGCATAAGAGCAGGACAAGCAAAGAAATACACCCCCCCTCCGGAGAAAAAAAAAAAAAAAACAGAGAAAAAGCGATTTTTTTCTGATGACACAGAGAGATGGGAGATAATCTCATAGTCACCCCTGAACTTATTTTCTTTGATGAAACTGATATTAGAAAACGACTTCGACCAATTTTTGAGAGGTAAACTATAAAAATTACACAATTACTAATGATATTTCTTATTTTTACTATGAACATAAGGGGGGCATTGACGACCATGGGGGGCATTATAGAGGCTGGAGATGAATTTTACACATATCACGGCCTTCTGATAGGCAAAAGGAAGATTTTTAGCAAAGAAAAAAAAATTGGCAAAAATCAGCCCTCCAAGGTGGAACCTACCCTTTTAAAAGCTCAATATCTTCATCAATATATAGAGGGTCACATGTACAGTAGAAAATAGCCCAGTGAGGGAAGGAAAGAAACAAGGAAAAATAAAATATGAAAACAGTAGTATTAGAAAAATATTTCCTATATAAACTATAAAAACTTTATAAAAACAAGAGGAAGAGAAAATTAGATAGAATAGTGTGCCCGAGTGTACCCTTTAGCAAGAGAACTCTAATCCAAGATAGTGGAAGACCATGGTACAGAGGTTATGGCACTACCCAAGACTAGAGAACAATGGTTTAATTTTGGAGTGTATTTCTCCCAGAAGAGATGCTTACCATAGCTAAAGAGTCTCTTCTACCGTTACTAAGAGGAAAGTAGCCAATGAACAATGTCAGTGCAGTAGTTAACCCCTTGGGTGAAGAAGAATTGTTTGGTAATCTCCGTGTTGTCAGGTGTATGTGGACAGAAAAGAATCTGTAAAGAATAGGCCAGACTATCCGATGTATGTGAAGGCAAAGGGAAAGTGAACTGTAACCAGAGAGAAGGATCCAATGTAGTGCTGACTGGCCAAATAAAGGACCTCACAACTCTCTAGAGGTAGTATCTCAACGAGTGGCTAGTGCCCTGGCCAACCTACTACCTATTTCTAAAAACAGAAAATTCATTTCATCAGTAAAGATGTCACCTTCGATAAGTTAACTGACATCCAGCACAAAGTCTAGAGCTCTACATACGACCAACATACTCCTTTTTCTTAATCTTCTCTATGAATATAGCACCACTTTAAATGAGAGTCAGAGATGGTATCCATCAATTCCACAAGAATCTTAGCCAGCCATGTAGATAGATCAGTCTGTGGAGTGTTACATCTTAACGGGATACCTGCTCTAAGTATTTTCGGTATACCATAGAAAAAACTAAGTGAAGGTAACCTTCTGGTTAATTTTATAGAGACAGTATCTTTAACCTCCTTACTCAGAGAGTTATTAACAAGAGAGTTCTATTCTCCTGTTAAATTCGGATAGTTTGTATTTAATGGACGGTGTTTCCGTCAACTTAACGTAAGTATTTTGGTCATTTAAGAGAAGGTAGTATTTTTTTATATGATTACTACACAGCCTCATTTGTCAGGCTTTGATATACTAGAATTATGACTTTTCTTTACCCTGTTGAGCGCCTGCATAAAGCGCTTGTGAAAATTATCTACGTTTTTTGTTAGAACTGATGAATAGAATGACCTTCATAAACTCAAGAATAAATTCTGTGTCCTTGAAATTATATTGATTTATATGGGGTACGGACATTTTTCCCACCGGAAAGTTTCCTCACCTCTATATCCTCCTCGGACAATTTCACACCAGCTAAGTACACAGGTGGACAGTTTACCCACACTGCATATTACAAGCCCCAAACACTTGAAATGAAATTATTTGTAAAAATATCCCCCAAATAATTACCAAAGAAATAATAACCATTGGAAGGAACGTGTGAAACTCAGCATGTATAGCTTGCCAGAACTCACGCGCAGTGATGTTTTTTTTTTCATATTTGAGAGCCACGGCAGAAAAAAATAACTTTTAGAATTCCTTAAAATATATCCCCGAGATTAAAAGCGGATTTGCAATGCAGGTTGTATGATTAATTCAGTAGTGAAGGAAATGCTTACGTTTTATTTCTTTACATGGCCTATAACGTTATGGTGGGGAAAATGTCCGGTGGGGAAAATGGCTGGAGGGGATAATGTCCGGTGGGGTAAATATCAGTCGGGAAAATAACCGGTGGGGAAGATGTCCGGTGGGGAAAATGCAATGGATCCGATTTATTTCCTATCCCTCTCCGCAACTCTGAATTTTATGTACCAAATGAAATATTAACATAAACTTAGAAGTATATTGCAATCATCTTCAATATTAGTATCAGTAAGGATACTGATATCATTCTTAAATGATGGATTCCATGTTGAACTGTTACATAAATGATCAAGTTTCC
>NC_090745.1:76158589-76161089 GCF_036898095.1 Palaemon carinicauda
GTATTGGAGGGTGCAATTGTATTCAGCCACGGCGGAGAGATGTCGGCGTTGACGGGCGGACCAGGCGTCAGACTGTCGAGTGAAGGCGTGCACCAGAGGCATGTGGTCTGTGCGAATGACGAAGGGCGTACCTTCTAAGAAATGGCGAAAGTGACGGACAGCCAAGTGCACCGCCAGCAATTCTCGATCGAAGGTAGAATAACCCGATTCTGCCTTGGACAGTTTTCTGCTGAAGATGGCCAATGGGCGGGGCGAGCCTTTGACCACCTGCTCGAGTACTGCACCAATAGCGACGTCGCTGGCATCAGCGGAGAGAAGGAGAGGGGCGTGTGGGATAGGAAAAGTGAGAGCCGCAGCAGTTGATAGGGCCTTCTTTGCATTGCAGAAGGCTGCTTCTTGAAGGGGACCCCACTTCAGGTCCTTTGGCTTGCCCTTGAGGGAGGCGTAGAAGGGAGCAAGAGTGGCGGCAATGGCTGGCAGAAAACGGTGATAATAGATGATCATGCCCAAGAATTCCTGCAGAGCTTTGACAGTCGAGGGCGCGGGGAAGTTCTGAATGGCTGCTACCTTCTCAGGGAGGGGATGGACTCCTTCAGGAGTGATACGGTGCCCTAAGAACGACACTTCGTTGGCGCCAAAGGTACACTTGTCGTACCGGACTACAAGGCCGTTTTGTTGCAGGCGGTCGATCACGATGCGTAGGTGACGGAGGTGTTCCTCTTTTGAGGAGGAGAACACAAGTATGTCGTCCACATAACATACACAGAAAGGGAGGTCCCCTAAGATGCCATCCATGAGACGTTGAAACGTTGCCCCAGCATTACGAAGGCCAAAACATGAGTAATTGAAGGTGTATGTACCAAAGGAGTGGTGATGGCGGTCTTGGGGATGTCTTCTGGGTTCATAGGCACCTGATAATACCCCTTCAGGAGGTCGAGCGTAGAGAAAACCTTCGCTTTGTGCAGGTAGGAGGTCACATCGGTAATGTTTGGGAGGGGGTAGTGATCCGGTTCTGTTTGCATGTTCAGGCGCCTGTAATCCCCGCACGGACGGAGGGAGCCGAATTTCTTCAGAACGATGTGTAAGGGTGACGACCATGGGCTGGAGGCCTTTTGGCAAAGACCCATTTTCTCCATTTCGGCGAACGTCTTTTTGGCGGCTGCCAATCGTTCCGGTGCCAGACGTCTGAATTTTGCGAAGATTGGGAGTCCCGTCGTCTTGATATGGTGATAAATACCGTGCTTGGCAGGAACCGTGGTACGACGTGAGGAGGTGGGCGTAGGCATCCGTGGGTGCGCTGATGTGGAGAGCGAAATTAGAGGGGGCGGGTTGAAGAGGTGTCGACAAGTACGAGTCTGCGTTGACCAATCGTCGGTGGGCGACATCGACCAGAAGGTGGAAATGAGAGAGGAAATCCGCACCGAGGATTGGCATTGTGCCGTCAGCAACGAGAAACTTCAAATTGAATTTACCGTTTCCGAACGATAATGTGAGGTTCTCGTAACCGTAGGTGGGTATCGCAGATCCGTTGGCAGCTACTAAGCGGACGTCGGCAGATGTAGACAGACTACTTCGTGCCTTGAAGAGTTTCCTTGGCAAAAGAGAACGACAAGCACCCGTGTCTACCAAAAATCGCACGCCCGTTCCTGCATCCTGTAAAAAGAAAAGATTAGAAACATGGGAGGCCACCGCCACAAGCGATGGCCTACTTACACGTTTTTTGGCCACTGACAATCCTTGGCACATTTCTTCGCGGTTGCCCCGAATCTGCAGTGGTAGTAGCAAAACTGCGGCGGATGGGAGGTAGTAAGTGGCTGTAAAAGTCGTTCGTTGGGGCGCGAGCGATTGGTGGGTGGTGGGCGGCTTGGTCGCCGCTTTGGCACGTCACGGGGTAGGCGTGTATGTCCTACGGCATTCATGTCAGCTTCGGTTGACGTTGAATAGGCATCCTCGTAGTCAGGGGTGGAGGCGTTGATGGAGGTCTTGAAGTGGCTGTCCATAAGGGCGTCGGCTTTGGTCATCAAGTCCTTTATGGATAAACTATCGACATCGGGTATGGCAGCGCGTACAGGTTCGGGTAAACGGCGTATCCAAAGGGCACGAAGTAGGTTCACCTCACGAGGAGAGCCATCTGCGGCAGGTTGAAGGCGAGCGGTACTGGTCATTTCCCTGAGGGCAAGCGAAGCCCTTTGGTCCCCCAACGGTTGTTGCGAGAGCTGAAAAAGCTTTGCTATACGGGCAGCTGGTGACGGCGAGTACTGCTGCAGAAGGTATGTTTTGAGGGCTTCATACGCTATTGGGGTGTCTCCTTGTTCACAAAGCCAGTTGGATATTTCTGGGAAGGTGTCCTCGGGCATCGCCGCGAAAACATAATCCGCTTTGGTGGTTGAGCGAGTCACGCCCCTGATACGAAACTGGACTTCTGAGCGCTGAAACCAAGCAAACGCTTCTCTCTGTGGCGAACGGTGAAAGTTTCAATGGGGTGGCGCCAAATGCGAGG
>NC_090745.1:76166089-76176089 GCF_036898095.1 Palaemon carinicauda
CCTCCCAGGAGATATGTCATTTGTTATCTCTCGCATTTTATTGCCATCTTGACTATCCCATTGCTGTTGCCATTTATTGCAAACCAATTTCTTGATGTCAGGTAAGAAATCATCACAGGGAATGGGATACCTTCTTGGCAGCAACTCGGATGCAGCCTCCTTAGCCAGTGAATCTGCCTTCTCATTCCCGGACACACCTACATGTGCTGGAACCCAACAAAATTGAACTGTTATACCTCTCCGTCCAATAATGAAAAGCCATTCTAAAATCTTTAAAACTAAAGGGTTATTAGAATTAAAAACTTCCATAGCTTGAAGGACACTCCTTGCTTCACTAAAAATTGTAAAATTACCCTCCTTCTCCAACGCTATTTTCTCAATAGCGGTTAATATGCCATACAGTTCGGCAGTAAATATGGAAGCGGTCAGAGGAAGTGCACCTCTACAATTAAAACCATTACTAACAGCACTGAAAACCTCCACAGAGACAAATGAATTTTCTTTTTTTAAATACAACATAACAACATTGACAACATACATAAAACCATTGGTAACAACAAAATGAGTATCACCATAGGGTAACGAAATTTGAATTAATGCAACATAAACAGGAATACAACAGAGCCGTCACAGTATGATAAATGATATACTCGTGATATGCTTAGAACAAAACCAAAAAATGGAAACAAAATTTAATTCATTTTTTCACAAAACCTTGGAGTAACATACACAAAATAAACCCGATTCCGTGACCTCAATAGCCTTGTGGTAGACACTATCTCATGGCCCATTTCTTCTTGCACTCTCTCGTGCTCGAAGGACAGCACTGACACACGCTTGTGTCTCTTTCTCACTTTCCTCCCCCAAGTAACCAGGTAGCCCGGGGTAAGGGGGTACCGGCTTATTCAAATGCTACACCAAGTTATCCTCTCAGACTGGGCGCATATGCGAAAGGTGATACTTGCCTTTGGCCCCAGTCCGAATGTGTTTGATGATCGCCGTATCGGCTCTAATTTCTTTTACACGATACGGTCAACATATGAGGCTTCCAGTTTATGCTTCCTTGGTTGCAACCTTTTAAGATAGATTCGGTCCCCTATCTGTATATCAGACGTTCGCGTTCAGAAACGCTGATTGTATTTCGTCTGATACTTCTCATTGGCCCTCAGCAAGTACTTTTGGGTTATCTGAAACACTTTCCGAGCCAAATTACACATCATCACCCAGTATTGTTCCATGTTGTATAATGGCAAGGTGTGGGGGTCCATGACAACGGTATACGGCAGCACGGGGTCCTGCCCAAAAAGTATAAAAAAACGGGGTATCCCTGATAGAGCCATTATATGCCGTATTTATGGCGAACTCCGCCCACGGTAACATTTCCACCCACTGGTTTGGGTTGTCCCCCACAAGATACTTTAAAATATTTGTCCCCTCTCGGTTATGGGACTCAACGAGCCCATTTGCTGATGGTCGATAAGAGGCGATAGTGAAATTATCTATTTTCATGATCTTGGTTACCCCTTTGCCAACTTCATTCACAAACTCTCTACCATTGTCACTTATCAAGGTACGTGGACATCCGAACCTCACTATAGAGGAGCACAACGCATTCGCAATCGACACTGCGGTTTTGTCCACCATTGCATAGGTGTGTGTGAAGCGTGTGAATGCATCTACAAACACACACACGTACTTAAACTGCCAGTCACCCGGGGGGGGGGGGGGGGGTTGGACCCAGGACGTCCATATGCACTCTATTAAACTTAACAGGCACTACTGACCATGTTCTGGCCTTCGGGATGACATGTTTGTGGTTCCGCATGGTGTTACACACATGGCATTTATTAATAAACCTAACTATGTCTTTCTTCATCCCTAACCAAAAAAAGGACTCTCTGGCCCTTCTCAGGGACCTCTCTATACCTACATGTCCTGCATAAGGACTTACATGAATTACATGGATGGCTTTCTCTTTCAAAGAGGAAGGAAGAACAACACGAGATCGCATATCTCCCGGTCTCTTCTCATATTTATAAAATAGGATATCATCTTTGATGAAGAACACATCCCTTCGCATGCGCAAGAAATCCGGGACCTTGCTACTCACATCTCTCACACACTCCTTGACCTGTTCGATCCAAGCTTCGGATTTTTGTCCAGCAACAAGCTCACCCACACTCCAGCCACACAAATCAACCACACACTCATTCACGGGGCATTCTCTCTGAGTTCCCCCCGCAGAACTCCCAGCACTCACATTTTCAGAACAGCCCTCGTCCTCTCTCTCTCTCGCACTAGAGTTGTCAAGATCTTCCCGTTTTCTATGCGCTTCTCCCACAGGTGTATTTGAACCTGAACTCCCATGTTGTTTTTCCTTCCGCCTTACAGACCTAGTGGTTACTGCCGCTATGGCGGTCCTGGAGAGAACGTCTGCTACTTTTTTTGACTTCCCCACAATATGCTCGAAATTCACAATGTCAAATTCTAACAACCGCTCAATCCACCGAACTTGCCGAGTATTTAACTCTCCTTTTTTTAACAAGTCCCGCAACGGCCGATGATCTGTATTTATTTTAATTTTATGCCCAAGCAAAAAGTAGCGGTGTCTCTCCAGTATTCATAGAATTGCCAATGCCTCTCTATCGAAAGTACTGTATCTAACCTCTGGTCCCTTTAAAGCTCGTGAAGCGAAACAAATAGGCCTCTCATTCCCTTCATCATCAACTTGAGAAATGACTTTGCCAATTGCGATCTGACTCGCGTCGGTCGTTACAAAAAACGGCCGGTCAAACCTTGGATAAGCCAACAGTTCGTCGCTCGTGAGTGCATTCTTTAATGTCTGAAAAGCAACTTTCTCTCTTTCTCCACACTGAAATTCGTGCCGTTTCCTCAATGAATCTAGCGGTCGTGCTATGTGACCGAAGTTCTGTATAAACTTACGGTAATAGCCAGCGAGCCCGATAAAACTGGCTACTTCCTTAGCGTTTTTTGGCTCTGGAAATTCTCTGATTGCCGCTATTTTATCGGCAAAAGAACTTAGGCCTTCGGGTGTTACTATGTGCCCTAAAAATTCTACTTCTTGTTGAAAAAATGTACATTTGTCTAAATTGATTTTCATCCCCTGATGTCTCAAGGCTTCTAACATCTGTATAAGATTTTTTTCATGCTCGTCTGCCGTACTCCCAATTACAATTATATCATCCAAGTAGACAAAGACACTATGCCCTAATAATGAAGCTAATACAGACATAATCACACGAGAAAAACGGCCAGGAGTATTCTTCAATCCAAAAGAGAGATAATTATACTCAAACAATTGATCATTTGCTATAAAGGCCATTTTTTCTTTACTTTCGTCATTTAAGGGAATTTGGTGATACCCAGACTTTAAATCTAACATAGAAAAAAAAAAACCTGTTTTCCCTGATTTTAAGTAACAGTTCCTTGATAGAGGGCAAAGAGTATGAGTTATCCTTGGTAACAGCATTTATCCTCCAATAATCTACGCATAATCGGAAAGAACCATCCTTTTTATGAACCATCACAATTGGAGAGACCCTGGGGGACTTGCTTTCTCGAATCGTACCTTGCTCTTTTAATCTATTAATTTCTCTTTCCATTGCCTCTACATGACAGACGGAAGTCCTATAAGGTTTGGAACGAATTTGGGGGTGACTGCTAGTCTCGATGTTAAATGGAAACTTAGTAATTCTCCCTGGGGGTTCATCTCCAACTGCAATTACATCAGCAAAATTCCGTACAATATCTCCTACTCTCTTATAATAATTAATTGGGGTCGCTCCAATAGCGGTTTGGTGGAGCTTTCTCAGCCTGTCCCCACCGGGACCTTGACCATTGAAAGACAAGGTCGCCAGTGTCGGTTCGAATGTCACAAGAGAACATAACTCAAGGTCGCATACTGACTCAGTGCCTAATTGGAACCACTGGGCAATTACATTTATAAAGGGAATTTCGACCTTTCCTTCAGTAATGGCGGTGACTCCTGGAGACATGAAATCCTGCCACTTTTGATGTGGTTTTACATACACTAGGTCGCCTTCGCGCATTTCCAGTGCGGGTGCCACTGATAGGGACTAGAGGGTGGAAGGGGGGATTGATTCACCTGCCTCCGGCCCAGCAGGAACCGCCCCTGCTATCCCCCTTGCAGTAAGGGCGACCCTAACTCGAGGCCGAGTTTCCCCTGTAACGGGTATCTGTCTCTTCTCCTGGTCCCATTTTCCACCTCACTTCTAGCCCCTCCCCATCGGGGCCCCGTATTGTCACTTGCTTCTCCTTGATGAAATCGATTCCCAGGATAATGTGAATATCCCCCATATTTAATGTCGGGATGACATAGAAGGCATGGGTCACTTCTCGACCTTGAAGGTTAAATCGTTGTCTGACAATACGTCGGGTCATCAGTTTGTACCCACCAGCCGTGTTCAACACTAGGCCCTCTTTCGACGTTTGGATGGCCTCCGTCGCCAAATGTTCTTCCATAAGGGATATGCTGGCCCCAGAATCCAGCAGAACGCATTGCACACAGGATCCCAACTCTAAGAACGGGGACTGCATTCCTTCTCGCATGTGTGGGAGCGGCGGTGAGAGGCGGCTGCTCTACCTCCCGAACCCCCTCAGGCACTCCCGGGGAAGCCACGCTTGCTGACCAGGGGGTATCCCCTACTGCTGGCTGGGGCACTGACTGGCCTCCCCTGACATTGGGCCGGGGGGTGACGACTGACTCCTTGGCACTTCTGTCCCCAGTCCTGGCGATTCTGACGGACGGCCCGAAGGACCCTTGGTCCCTGTCCCGTGTCGTTTTCCCCATCCTCTTGTTGGTGCAGGGGAAGCGTGATCTCTCATGCCGACGCCGTTTTTTGGACAGCTGTTCAATAGGTGGTCTGTGGCATGCCATCCAAAACACCACTGCTGATCATCTGAGGGGCATACAGCCTGGAGGTGCCCCCTCCTACCACATTTCCAACATCCGTCAGACGCCGCACTCTTACCTCTCTGACCTCTTCCTCTTTGAGTCCCTCTGCCATACGCACCCCATTCTTTAGAGGTTTTCGAAGATGGTTGGGTGCCGGGCTGCCTTGAAGGTTGGGCCGCTGCCATAACGGGTGGGGGGGAGAGCGTTCATCCTTCCCCCTGCCTGTCTGTGTCATTATTTGTCTAGCATCATCTGCGCGGTAGGGATGGTAGCTTCCAAGGGTTGCCCAGACCCGAGCAGGAATACAGCTCCATTCTCGGGAAGAGCCTCCATTATCATCCTTCGGCAGAAATCATCTTTGTCCTCCAGTGTCCTCTCAATGTCGGGTGCTATGCTATTGAAATCTTCGGTTATGCGGTCGATGTAGTGGGCGATGCTCTCTCCCACCCACAAGTCCAAGCTATAAGTCGCCCACCGTCTTCGTTTTTCTCCTTTAGTAAGAGCGAAGCGTTTCAGGAGTACCTTCTTGAATGTCTCCCAATGCGTGCCGTCAGTCTCCCTTCCTCGTAACCGGGTGGCGGCGGCTCCGGTCATCTTTTGCATGGTTTGGGCAATCCGCTTAATGTCAGACCAACCAGGTGTGGCCTCTTCGATGCTTGTCAAGAAGGATTCGATCGACAAGAACCCCTCTACTGACCGTGTATTATCAAATTCAGTAACCTGTCCTATTAAAGCGGGGAGTTTATCTATCACTTCCACTGTTTTGGTCACATCCGTCACGGGGGTGTCCATGACACTTCCCGACTGGGTTGAGATTGTAATGTCACTTCCATTGTTCTGATCTTTCTGCATGTGTCTACGTAATTACGCTAGTTCGCGCATGAGTGTTTGTATGTATACTGGTGCGCATGTTTCCAAATTTTCTCCACCGAGTACCGTGTCTACAATAGCTATGGAATTCGTTTCTCCCCTCTCTCCGTCATCGCCACTTGACGTTGAACTTCTCGTGTTAACCATTATCACTATTATCCTTTGTTTCTCTTTTTCAGAAATCTCACGTCAGCTAAAATCACTTAGCACAGACGTTAATCTGTAATTACCCCACACCTGACACCATTTAATATGACCCGTATTGGAGTTCAATCAATTCAGGAAAACACGAATAGAGGGGGATTTCATGCACAAATAATAGCCGAGTTGATCATTTTACACAGACTATATTCTCTTAAGTTTACAAGGGCGCCCTTAATTATGATTATGTTACGTTACTAAGAAAAAGCCCTCAGAATAATGGTACTCTGTTTGGCACACATGTTGGCACCTGCCCTTCCTCTCATGACCCACTCTCTAGGCCTCCGAAACTAGACTGTCTCCTATGGGCTGATTACCAAGCTCCCATAGATGAGCATCGCGATGCCTGATCAATGATTGGTTGTTTTGACCCGAAAGTCTCATAACAGCCATTCGAGAGAGGGTTTGGTGACGCCAAGCCCAAGATAACCGGTAACCGTCATTTTTGTAGTGCCAATTAAACCACAGGGTAACCATCCTTCCTCTAACAAAGAAGAAAAATATGTTGACACTACACTTACCCCGACCAGTAACAACTACCTTGACTATATATATATATATATATATATATATATATATATATATATATATATATATATATATATATATATATATATATATATATATATATATATATATATATATATATATATATATCTATATATATATATATATATATATATATATATATATATATATATATATATACATATATATATATATATATATATATATATATATATATATATATATATATATATATATATCTATATATATATATATATATATATATATATATATATATATATATATATATATATACATATATATATATATATATATATATATATATATATATATATATATATATATATATATATATATATATATATATATATATAGATTGATTGATATAAACGTACTTATATAATCAAGCTCATTTTTTTTATCATACATAATGCTGATTTACTGCCTTGAAGCTATTTTCATACATAGGTAGGCAGCATATCAATATAATTAATTTTTTAAATGTATATTGTATATGTAAAAATTCAGATGTCCCTACTTCACGAAATGTTTTGTTGCCTCTACCGTGAAATGAATGCAATTTTCTTTTTATTATTATCATAATTTTACTAATGATAATTATGCTATTTTATATCTACATGAACCCCTATTATAATATGAGGCTGTCCTGAAAGTATGTCTAATCGGGCCCCTGACAAATTTACACATCCCTATTCGGAAATTACAGATTTTATTTATTTCCTGAAAATTCATTGAAAACTTTTGATCTTCCAGGAATGATGGCCATCCACGTTTCTTGACTTGTTCTCCCATTATTTTAAAATCTGATTTAGGTATGTTTACCGGGATATTTGATGCTTTATCTTCACAAAAGTTGACTTTTTTGCACATTTTTCAGAATTTATATCACCAGTCATCCGGATGTTGCTATGTGTTCAGGTTAGTTTGCATGGTGAAGCATTGTGAAGTCTTTGCGGTCCGTGGTTTCTTGCTCTTATTTTCATGTTTTATTTATCATAAATAATGTGGAAATATCGTAGTCAGTAGCGTACTGTATCTGAATGATGTTCTCTGAAATTGAAAAAATAAGCCCCACGCAATCATATATTTTCTTGAGGGCAAAATAACATAGGTGACATTCATATATCACACATGCTTGTACACTGTAACGGTATTTATGTTATTGTTGTTATAGGTCTCCCTTTGCACTGATACCCTGTTTATGCCTCTATTTTGCTGCATCATTGTGTTTGGATTTTTGTGCTATTCTTGACTGAAGGAGAAGTTTATATACTCTTGCTTCATCCAAATAAAGTTAGTTGTATTCGACTCGTCAATCAGTTACCTCCCAAGGGGTCCTTTGCACATTTGTGACCAGCAGAGTGATCGCTCCCTCCCACCTGCAACTAAATGCTGTGCCTTACTGTTTTAAGAGGTTGATCACCAAGCCTAACTCTTCAGCACACGCTACCTCAATGAAATTATTGCCCTTCGCAAGCGGAGAAGCGTTTGCCTGGTTCCAGTTCCAGTTTCGGATCAAGGGCATGACTCAGTCAAGCACCAAAGCCGGTTATGTTCTCGAAGCAACCCCCGGGGACACTTTCTTGGAAATCTCTGATTGGCTGTGGGAGCAAAGGGACACCCCCATAACGTATGAAGACCTCAAATCATACCTCCAGGAACAGTACTTGCCCTGAACAGCCACCCTAATGAGGAAACTTTTTCAGCTCTCTCATCAAGCATTGGGAACCAAAAGGCTTCGCTTGCCTTCATGGAAATGACCAGCAGACAACTCTCCTCATGAAGTGAATCCAATTTGTGCCCTTTTGGTATAACACCTAGCCAAATGCATATGTGTTGCTATCCCAATATGGATATTTAGCCCATGAAAGACCTAATGACTAGAGTCAACTCCCTTATGGACAGCCACTCCATATACCTTCCAGACCACTGTCAATGCCTCCACTCCTGACAAAGTGAAAAACTGTTCGACATCAACCAAAACTGACGTGAGTGCGATAGTACATAGATGCACATCCCATTACGTGCCAGAGCATCGACAAAGCCACCACCAGCCACATATATAAACCCTCACCTACCCCTCAACCAACGACCTCTCCACCCATATACTGACGTCCATCGGCCGTAGTTATGCTACTACCACTTGAAATTCGGGACTGCTGGTAAGTATTGTGCGAATGGGTGTCAGTGGCCAAAACACATGTAAGTAGGCCATAGCTTGCAGCGGTGGCCTCTCCTGTACCTAATATTTTCTTTTTACATGCCGCACGCGTGGGTTTGCAATGTTTGGCAGACACGGGTGTTTGCCGTCCTCTTCTGCTAAGGCCACGCTCCAGAGCATGGCGTAGTCTGTCCAAGTCTGCTGACATCCAACTAGTAGCTGCCATTGGATCCATGATACCCACCCACGCTTAGGAAACCCTCACATTATTGTTTGGAAGCACCAGATGTGATAGCAAGCTTCTCGTTGCTGACGTCAGGTTACGGCTCATTCTCCTTTGCCTACACATACATTGAATAGTCTTAACTACTCTTTACATGTTCTCCTGTTTCCTCATGTCCCTAACAATACTAAGCTAACCGAATAATTCTTCTCCGGTCAAGGGGTTAACTAAAGCATTGTGTTTTTTCAGTGGCTATGTCACATTGTCAATGCTCGGTGCAGATTTCCTCTTACACTTCCACCTCCTGGTCGATATAGATCCAACCCGCCCTCTCCGACCTCGCTCTCCACATCAACAGACCAACGGATGCCTACGCCCGCCTCCTTTTCTCATACTCGGAAATTTTCCGCCCAGAACTTCATCAACTGACCACGGTTCCTGCAAAACACCATATTTATCACCATATAAAGATGACCGGGACCAAAATGTTAACCAGATCCAGACGTCTGGCACCGGATCGTTTGGCAGCTGCTAAAGAAACGTTCGCCGTAGAAGAAAGATGACTTTCTGTGTCCATATGAGGATTACAGGCACCTGAACATGCAAACAGAACAGGATCACTACCCGTTCATAACATCGTCGATGTGACCTCCTACTCGCACAAAGCGAAGGTTTTCTCCAAGAACCCAAGAGCCAAGAAGATATACCCAAGAACGTCATCACCAATCCCTTCGGTACATAAACCTTCAATTACTCCTATTTTGTCCTTTATAATGCTGGGGCCACTTTTCAACACTTCATTGACGGCATTTTATGGGCCCTCTACTTTATGTATGTAACATAGATGACATACTTCTATTCTCTTCCTTCAAAGAAGAATACAACCCTCATTTATGCAGTATGCTTAACTGCCTAAAACCCAACAGCCTTGTAGTCCGTTACGACTAGTGTACCTATAGTGCCAACGAAGTATTGTCGCCTCCCGGAGAAGATAGCAGCCGTTTAGAACTTCCCCAATCCCAAGATCATCAAAGCGCTGTAAGAATTCTTGGGTATGATC
>NC_090745.1:76183589-76186089 GCF_036898095.1 Palaemon carinicauda
TTCATAGTGTGCTATCAGTTGGGTTTGTGTACTTTTTCTGGGCGCAAAACCGTGTTGACCTATATTAAACAAATTATTTTCAACCAAATGATTCATTATTTTCTTTTTTATTACCCTCTCGTACACTTTCATAATATATGATGTTAGATTAAAAGGTCTATAATTGCTTGCCTCTAGTCTTGAACCACTTTTGAAGATAGGGGTTATATAAGCTAATTTATGTTTAACATATATCTCGCTCATATCTACACTTTGTCTTAGCAGTACTGCAAGCGACTTCGCAATAGAGTGTGCAGTTTTTTTTAACAAAATCACTGGAACTCTATCTGGTCCGGCTGCCGATCCATTTTTAATTTCGCTTATAGCCTTGACAATATCTGCTTCATTAATATCTATATCCATTAGATATTCAACATTTTATTCTCTCATTCTGTTTCATTATTCTCATTTGCAATTCTTGGCGTGAACTCACTCTTATTTTTTTCTGCTAATATGTTGCATATTTCCTTTATTTTATTCGTTAACCGTCCTTCAATTCTTAGAGGGCATATTTCTAATCTCACTTTATTCATCTTTTTTGCATAGAAGTAAAGTACCTTTTTTTTTTTTTTTTTTTTTTTTGAAGTGTCCTTTCTTCTAAGTCCCTTTTTTTTATTTTCTTTTTATTGTATAATCTTTTTTTCTGCATTTTCTATCTTACTTTTTATTTCTATCATTTTCCACATATTTTTTTTCTTTTGCAAGATCTTTCTTCCACTTTCCAACTTTCTGAAATAAGATCCTTCTGTCTCTTGGTATGCATGTCTGTTGTTTATTGTTGTTTTTTTCGGTACATATTTTCAATAATTTTCTCCAGTATTTTGTACAGTATGTCTGTATTTACCTGTATATCATCAGTTACAAGAGAGAGAGAGAGAGAGAGAGAGAGAGAGAGAGAGAGAGAGAGAGAGAGACAGAGAGAGAGAGAGAGAGACAGAGAGAGAGAGAGAGACAGACAGACAGACAGACAGAGAGAGAGTGAATCATTGAGATTTATCGGAGATGAAAGAAGCCATATGATTCATGTAAATGCCAGTAGGTCAAAATACTTATATATTTTAGCATTCTTAAATTCTATATTCCTTCTCGCTGGTTTTTTTTTATGTATTTATTTAGTATTTTTTTCCATTTCACATGTTCTATCCTTTTGTATTCCCGCACTTTCAATCCTCTAAAGAATCCTTACGAAAGGAGATATTATGAATAAGGAATTTTATTGAAAATACTGTTTAGTTTTACTGCAGGATTTCTGATTTTCTCTGTAATGCAGACTTTAGACTAAAAGGAAATTCTGAAAATGCTTATGTATCCAAAACGAATATGTGTCTACGTGGTAATTCATTAGTTGGTACAGCTGCATACTAGTGAAATATGCACTGGGCAAGCACATATATCTTATCAATAATAAAATGACTAAGTTAAAAAATAACGTGTTCTTAAAATTATCCTTTAATGTTTTTATCCTTTCATGTTGATGAGCTTACCCAGTTGATTATTCAATTACCTATTTGTTGTCCTTCGAACTGTAATCTAAAAAGAGAAAGAAAATGGAAATTGAAATGTATTTACGTTCATCAAAAAGCATTTATTTTTAAATTAGTTTATTTCATTTTGTTCCCTGGATTAATTAACTCATCGGAGGAAACTGATTTGTTAATTACAAGTTAATGTGATTCACCATTTTAACTATCATTGTAATTTGATTACTCCTTCCTACAGAAATATGGCATTTTGTTGAACAAAAACAACTCAATTGGATATTCATGATAAAAAAAAATACAAAGAGTTATATTTTCTTTTCGTTTTTCATGAACGTTGAAATCTGAGGAAACTTATTCTTTAAGCATTGGTCGATAACAATAAATCCAATTTTATTTTTATGTAAGCATTGTAAGTGTATTTATGAATAATCGTGGATACTCTCTCTCTCTCTCTCTCTCTCTCTCTCTCTCTCTCTCTCTCTCTCTCTCTCTCTCTCTCTCTCTCTCTCTCTCTCACACACACACATACACTTTCTGTCTTGCGTGTATGCGTCATATGACTATAATTTCATGACCTATCAGAAAAAAAAAAAATCATTCATTGAAAATAAGGGACGATGATATACCCAAGGTGGAAGAAGTACAAGTGGAATCGCTCGCAGCTCGAGACAAGTCAAGGACCTTAAACGTAACATAGAACTTCTCTAGATCAAATGTTATTGCAATGGTTATTTGTTATACAAATATATTTACCATTAAAGGTGAAAATATATTGTTTCATAGCATAATCAGAAGTAAAATATTACACAAATGATAAGGAAATGAGTAAACTAGATAGTTATGTGAAACAGTTTTTCTCTCCTGCCTCAGAACATTAGGCGGAGGTATGGCTAGATGATTTTTTATATAAATACTGGAAATCAAGGAGAGTTTTGATGATAATATTAGGCCTACTTACTCTTTAGGTAAATGTATCTGCC
>NC_090745.1:76206089-76208589 GCF_036898095.1 Palaemon carinicauda
GCCTTAGTATACTTTATCATACTCCCCGGTTGCTTTCTTTTCTTCGGAGAAGGTATGCAATCCCTTTCCCTCTGTTTAAGCCTTGGGCTTATCCCTAAGTGGTTTTTTCCGAATTTATTTTCGATAAAACTATACTGGGGTGTTACTGTACCTTCCTGTTCCTGTAGTATGGTTCAAAGAGGGACAGAACAACAGAGTTTTTTAGTCTGAGTCTGTGTTTGTCTGGCTTGGGGCAGAGTCTCCCTCGCTGGCCTGACACAGACAAAGGGGGCTTAGCCTCCTTAGGTCACTACCGAAGGTTTCTGTGGATATGATTCCTTCTTTTGTGATCTACCAGACTAGTCCTTGTTGCTGTTCTCGGGGGAGGATAAGTTTCTTTCCTTGGGAGTAGCAACACCTTCCTTGCTTTGGTGCTCTGGGAGCTGGCAAGTATTGCTGGCCTTTCCCCTTAGATCTCCCTTAGGCTAAGATAAGTTTCTTGGCTGTGGGTGATCTGTCACTAAAGCAAGGTTGGTAGGACCCTCTTTCCCTTCCCCCTCTTTCTCCGTAATGGCCTAGCCATTACAGCACTGTACGTCGTTCTACATCTGGACCTAGTATAGGTTAGGATGTGGAATTGACTCAGTCCCTTGCCGGCCGGCAGAGCTGCCGGCCGGCAAGGGTCTTATATTTTTGAGTGCTGCCCGGACCTCTCTTGGTCCCTCATCCATGCCTGCCTGTAGAGCCAGACGGCATTGGTCAGGAAGCCTGAATTAGATTCTCCCCTTCCTTATATGCACTCTTTCGGATTGCCGGGCTTGGAGGTTGTGTACACTCTTATCCCGGCATCCATTCTATTTTTCTTCTAGTGCTGTACCCGACCCGGCTGCCGGCCTATGAGGCCGGCTACCGGCCTATGAGGCCGGCAGCCGGGCAGGTGTAGTCCTCTGGTTCTTTTGCTGCCGGCTGGCATCGGTCTTGTACCTTTGCCGGCCGGCTTATGTCAGCCCTTGTCTGCCGGTCACAAAGAGTGTGACCGGCAGCTGGGTACTACCTTGTGTAGTTGCCGGCCGGCAGCCATTGCCGGCCGACATTGGCTGCTGCCGGCCGGCAGTTGCTGCCGGCCGGCACATGCATTTGAACCAGAGTGCTGCCGCCTTATAGCTGTTAAGTAGTATACTTTAAAGCTAGTTATGGTGTGTTGCCGGCCGGCACGCATCCCCCCATACTGTACTAGTATTCTTCAGTATAACATATACAGTAAGAAGAAAACTATGGTAAGGGTTTTGGTACAGCACTGTGTGTTCTAACACTATTGTGTTTTCTTGCACATCCCTTTGCTGTTGCCCTACAGATAGGAAAGTGAGTTCTTTCCTGTCTATTATCCAGGATTTTAAAATCATTGCTTAGGTGTGAGCTCCACCTGTTTCCTCTGGAAACCTTGCATTGGTTACTCTAGAAGAGATTAACCATTTGATTTTATTATCTGGAAGGCTGCAACAATGGGTTGTGAGGGAAACACAAGTGTGTGTCTTTCCTTTATGAATTGTTATGCTATACTATGCATATCCAGTGATACATAGTTCACTTGATACTCATGGAAATTTCTTCTCTTTACAGAAGGACACTCCGAAGTGCGGAAGTGCTTTCTGCAACGTCCGCAGCAAGAACCTCTGCGGACATGAGTTTGGTAGGAGACACGCAGCATACGCTGTCTCCAAGGATGATCTCCGGTATTGGGACCCTCAGGTATGTACTGTGTGCACTAACCTGATTACTGAGACCTTTGATTCCCCTAGGACGGAGGAATCAAGGGATATAGCTAGGAAGAAGCTTCGTACCTGGGTAAGGGGCTTCCAAAAGAACACTTCTGGCCCTTATCTTCCAAGTGAGAAGATGAGGGCGTATCTTTTCCCTAACGCATCAGCTGATGCAGTGATTCCCCAGCCTCAAGAGGAGATCCCCTAAGTTCAGATCCAGGTGGATGCTGAAGTCGCGGTCGCGATGCAAGACATCCAGTTAGATGACAGGATGTCTGATGTGGACGAGTGTCTGGAGGAAGACCTCCTGGCAGAAGCCCAGGATGAAGTTCAAGCCCCAGACGTTGTAGAGGTAGGCTAGACGTCGACGAGGTGTCGGCTACTCCGGTTCAGATTCCGGAGCCTATTCACTCAACATCGGCCGGTCTCCCAGTAGAGCTGGGACAGGCCCTCTCTTCTATTGTTGGAATGATCCAACAAATGCAGAAGGAGAATCAGGAGAAGGCGGCTGCAATGGAACTGCGAATGAAGTGCCTTGCAGAATCACATGGGCCCCAGAAAAAGCTCAATGTGAAAGACCTTCCCTTGTGCTCAGATGCTAACCCATGGAGGTATGCTGAGCACATGCCGATGACGACTGGAAAGATCGTCATCTCGGATAAGCTGGGCTCAGTTCCCCTGGAGGAGGTGGAATTCTGGCCCAGCAAGGCATCATATCCGGACTGTTATGTCCGGCTGAGGAAGGAACCAGCTTCAAAGGA
>NC_090745.1:76221089-76226089 GCF_036898095.1 Palaemon carinicauda
GTACACTCTTATCCCGGCATCCATTCTATTTTTCTTCTAGTGCTGTACCCGACCCGGCTGCCGGCCTATGAGGCCGGCTACCGGCCTATGAGGCCGGCAGCCGGGCAGGTGTAGTCCTCTGGTTCTTTTGCTGCCGGCTGGCATCGGTCTTGTACCTTTGCCGGCCGGCTTATGTCAGCCCTTGTCTGCCGGTCACAAAGAGTGTGACCGGCAGCTGGGTACTACCTTGTGTAGTTGCCGGCCGGCAGCCATTGCCGGCCGACATTGGCTGCTGCCGGCCGGCAGTTGCTGCCGGCCGGCACATGCATTTGAACCAGAGTGCTGCCGCCTTATAGCTGTTAAGTAGTATACTTTAAAGCTAGTTATGGTGTGTTGCCGGCCGGCACGCATCCCCCCATACTGTACTAGTATTCTTCAGTATAACATATACAGTAAGAAGAAAACTATGGTAAGGGTTTTGGTACAGCACTGTGTGTTCTAACACTATTGTGTTTTCTTGCACATCCCTTTGCTGTTGCCCTACAGATAGGAAAGTGAGTTCTTTCCTGTCTATTATCCAGGATTTTAAAATCATTGCTTAGGTGTGAGCTCCACCTGTTTCCTCTGGAAACCTTGCATTGGTTACTCTAGAAGAGATTAACCATTTGATTTTATTATCTGGAAGGCTGCAACAATGGGTTGTGAGGGAAACACAAGTGTGTGTCTTTCCTTTATGAATTGTTATGCTATACTATGCATATCCAGTGATACATAGTTCACTTGATACTCATGGAAATTTCTTCTCTTTACAGAAGGACACTCCGAAGTGCGGAAGTGCTTTCTGCAACGTCCGCAGCAAGAACCTCTGCGGACATGAGTTTGGTAGGAGACACGCAGCATACGCTGTCTCCAAGGATGATCTCCGGTATTGGGACCCTCAGGTATGTACTGTGTGCACTAACCTGATTACTGAGACCTTTGATTCCCCTAGGACGGAGGAATCAAGGGATATAGCTAGGAAGAAGCTTCGTACCTGGGTAAGGGGCTTCCAAAAGAACACTTCTGGCCCTTATCTTCCAAGTGAGAAGATGAGGGCGTATCTTTTCCCTAACGCATCAGCTGATGCAGTGATTCCCCAGCCTCAAGAGGAGATCCCCTAAGTTCAGATCCAGGTGGATGCTGAAGTCGCGGTCGCGATGCAAGACATCCAGTTAGATGACAGGATGTCTGATGTGGACGAGTGTCTGGAGGAAGACCTCCTGGCAGAAGCCCAGGATGAAGTTCAAGCCCCAGACGTTGTAGAGGTAGGCTAGACGTCGACGAGGTGTCGGCTACTCCGGTTCAGATTCCGGAGCCTATTCACTCAACATCGGCCGGTCTCCCAGTAGAGCTGGGACAGGCCCTCTCTTCTATTGTTGGAATGATCCAACAAATGCAGAAGGAGAATCAGGAGAAGGCGGCTGCAATGGAACTGCGAATGAAGTGCCTTGCAGAATCACATGGGCCCCAGAAAAAGCTCAATGTGAAAGACCTTCCCTTGTGCTCAGATGCTAACCCATGGAGGTATGCTGAGCACATGCCGATGACGACTGGAAAGATCGTCATCTCGGATAAGCTGGGCTCAGTTCCCCTGGAGGAGGTGGAATTCTGGCCCAGCAAGGCATCATATCCGGACTGTTATGTCCGGCTGAGGAAGGAACCAGCTTCAAAGGAGGAGACAGAGCCGAAGGAGGTCATAGTGATGGACCATGTTAAGGCTCAAGCTCTACTTTCATCCTCGATGAAAGAGAGGGGCTTCTCTAACTCAAAGGTAGCCGCATTGATCAGGAAGCTCCCTTCCTTTGTGTCCTCGCCTACTAGGGCCTTCCCCTTTTTACAGAAAGGGTTTCTGGCTGTACTAAAAGCAGTCGAGGCCGGCAAGCCTTGCCCCTCCCTAGAGGAGTGTAAACCCTTGTCGCTGGCCCTGCCTATGGACCACAAAGACTTGAAGGACGTCCATCTTACGTTCTCAGTTGGAAAGTTGGAGGCTGATATTGCCGGACGTCAGTTCGGCGAGGACCTCCCTAAGCTGTCTGACTTTCTTTTGCGAAGAGAGTTCGATACAAAAGAAAGAGTGACTGCCTCAATGTCTCTTCAGACTACTCTCGAGACGATGGCAAGTGACCCCAAGGTCCATGAAATGTTCATGGTAGTGGCCAAGACTCATCTGGCCACAGTGACGAAGGACCTTTATGGCTTCGTCAAGGCAAGGAGAGCTTGTAGGGAGTTTGTGTTTACCTCGGCTACGGTGAGGCACGAGCCAAGGAAACTAATCTCCTCCAACATTTGGGGAAAAGACCTTTTCCCTACTGACTTGGTCAAAGAAGTTGTTGATGAGGCCGCCTTGGAGAATAGAAACCTTCTCCAGAAGTGGGGCCTGGCTATCAAAAGAAAGTCTTCCCCAGATGAGGGTCCTCAACCAAAGAGGAAGACTATGAGAACTAGGCTACCGTCTCGGCCAGCCAAGCCTGTTAGACAGCAACAGCAACTGCAATTGCCATTGCCCCCAGTGCCCCAGATCGTGGCACAAACCCCGACCACTTTTCAGTGGGTACCCCAGGCCGTGTCGACACAGTCCACGGCATTCACCCCAGCGTTCGAAGGGCAGTCTACTTCCTTTCCAGCAAAGCCTAGAGGAGCAGCCAGAGGCTCGTCTAGACGCCCCTCAAGGGGAAGGGGATTTAGGGGTGGTCGTGGTCAGGAAGGCAAGACCTCAGGACGGCAGTCCAAGTGAGGTGATACTGGTAGGAGGGAGACTTCTAAAATTTCGGGATCGGTGGACCATCGATCCCTGGGCCCACAGCCTACTCAAGAATGGACTGGGCGGGAGCTGGTACAGCACTCCACCCCCGTGCCTTCGGTTTTTCCAACACTCCACCCCCGTTATGGAGAAGTACGTTCAAGAACTGTTGGAGAAAAAAGGTGATCCGAAGGGTGAAGCCCATCAATTTCTAAGGGAGGCTGTTTTGTGTTCCCAAGAAAGACTCGGAAAAGCTCAGAGTCATTCTGGACTTGTCGCCACTCAACAAGTTCATAGTGAATTGCAAATTCAAAATGCTAACACTGCAACACATAAGGACCTTACTGCCCAAGAGGGCATATTCCGTCTCTATAGACTTGTCAGACGCCTATTGGCACATTCCAATTACCCATCGACTCTCCCCTTACCTAGGGTTCAGGCTACAACGAAGACTATACGCCTTCGGAGCCATGCCATTCGGGCTAAACATAGCCCCAAGGATTTTTACGAAGCTTGCGAGCGTAGCTCTCAAACAATTTCGCCTAAAGGGAATTCAGGTAGTAGCCTACCTGAACGACTGGTTGGTGTGGGCAGCATCCGAGACAGAATGCTTGCAAGCTTCCAGTCAAGTGATCCAGTTCCTAGAGTACCTAGGCTTCAAGATCAACAGAAAAAAGTCTCGACTTTCTCCATCTCAAAAGTTCCAGTGGCTGGGAATCCACTGGGACCTTTTGTCACACCGTTTCTCCATCCCGGCGAAGAAAAGGAAGGAGATAGCGGGTTCTGTCAAGAGACTTCTAGATTCCGAAAGGATATCAAGACGCGAGCAGGTGAGGGTACTGCGCTCTCTCCAGTTTGCTTCGGTTACAGACCCAGTGCTAAGAGCACAGCTAAAGGATGTAATTGGAGTTCGGAGAAGTTATGCATCAAACGCGCAAAGAGATCTGAGAAGACCAGCCGCTTCGGCTAAGTACTCTTCTCAGGCCTTGGTCCCAAGCCAGACATCTAAAGAAGTCGGTTCTTCTTCAGCCACCTCCCCCGTCGGTGACGATTCACTTAGACGCCTCGAAGGAGGGATGGGGAGGTCACTCTCATCGGAAAAAAAGTCCAGGGGACTTGGTCCAAGCTATTCAAGACCTTTCACATAAAACTTTCTAGAAGCTAGGGCAGTGCTCCTTACCTTAAAGAAAGTCTCCCCGCGTCACTTGATCCACATAAGGTTGGTGATGGACAGCGAGGTAGTTATGAGATACTTGAATCGACAAGGATCGAGGTCACCACCTCTCAACCAGGTGATGTTGGCCATCTTCCGATTGGCGGAAAAGAAGAAGTGGTACCTGTCGGCAGTTCACCTTCAAGGAGTCCGCAATGTGACAGCGGACGCTCCTATCCAGGTTCACACCGATAGAGTCGGAATGGTCCTTAGACGCAGGATCATTCTCCTTCATTCTGAATCAGTCCCAGAACTGCAGATAGACCTCTTTGCGACGAAAGACAACAAGAAGTTGCCCCTGTACGTGCCCCGTTACGAGGACCCCTTAGCGGAAGCAGTGGACGCGATGTCCCTCGACTGGAACAGATGGTCCAAGATTTATCTGTTCCCTCTTCACAACCTTCTGTTGAGGGTCCTCAACAAACTGAGATCCTTCAAGGGGTAGCGGCAATAGTGGCCCACAAGTGGGCCGAACAGCGTGTGGTTCCTCCTGGCATTGGAACTGTAGCTGAAGTTTGTACCGCTACCAGATCCAGTTCTGACCCAGCCGAGTCCAGAAGTCAACTGTCTGCGCTTCATTACAGAAAACCCAGACCCTGCAGCTCATGATTTTCTCTCCCTAGCGGTGAGAAAGCGTTTCGGGATTTCGAAAGCCAGCATAGACTTCCTTGAGGAATATAAGTGCAAATCTACTAGAAGGCAATATGAGTCATCTTGGAGAAAATGCGTGGCCTTTTGTCAAGGCGAAGAATCCGCAGGAGATCTTGACAGACTTCTGCTTATCTTTCTTCTCCACCTCCATGGTCAAGGATTGGCAGCTAACACGATTTCAGCGTGTAAGTTTGCTTTGACAAGACCCATTCTATATGCCTTCCAAGTCGACCTAGGTAACGAGATCTTTAATAAAGTCCTGAAAGCCTGTGCTAGGCTCAGACCTTCAGCACCTCCAAAGCCCATTTCATGGTTTTTAGACAAGTTCTTCATTTCGTTTCTCTGTTGAGCAATGAAGAGTGTGCATTAAAAGGATTT
>NC_090745.1:76231089-76236089 GCF_036898095.1 Palaemon carinicauda
TATCAGTTTCGCTAGTTATAATAATACTTTGACAAAATGACTGATACAGAGGAAGTGGCTGGGTTTAATGTTTCTGAGTTTTTCCATAGTCCTGATTGGGAGGAGAAGATAGGTGATCTTAGTAAGAGCCATTTAATTATAAATGGTAAATATCTTGGGTTGCCTACTGTCGCAGGTGTGAAGAAAGGGAGTTTGTTGCTTCAGGTAATGAAGGCTATGCAAGGTAGAATTGCAGGTCCTAGTTTAGCTGAACCAGAGGCAATTAAGGATAAGATAGCATTACAAAGGATAGAAATGGAAAAGTTAAAGTTACAGTTAGAAATGGGTAAGACTGAAGTAGCTAATAGGGAAAGAGAGAGGCTTCATGAGAGGGAACGGGAAAAGCTTAGAGTAGAACAGGAGAAGGTTAGGTTAGATCAGGAAAAAGAATTGGAAAAGCTTCGAATAGCGCAGGAGCAGGTGAGAGTAGATCAGGAGAGGGCTAGATTGGAGTACGAGAGAGAACAGGAAAAGGTTAGGTTAGATCAGGAAAAAGAATGGGAAATTAGGAGAATGGAACATGAATTACAGGTACTTCAGCTGAAGCAACCAGAAGCAGAAGATAGGTTTAATATTGGTAGCGCAATTAAGCTGGTACTGATATTTAATGAATTCGATGTCACAGAATTTTTCTCTGCATTTGAAAAATTAGCGAGAAAACTGAGTTAGCCGGAATCAATGTGAACTACCTTAGTTAAATGCAGATTGATCGGTAAGGCACAGAAGGTTTATGCAGCGCTAAGTGAAGAGAGGAGTGCGGAGTACGAACAGGTCAAAGAGATAATGTTGAAGGCTTATGAACTGGTACCAGAGGGGTACCGACAACGCTTTCATAACTTGCATAAACAGTATAACTGCACATTTGTTGAATTTACTAGAGAGAAAGTAAGTGCGTTTTTAGATTGGTTAAAAGCGAAAGATATTAATGATTTTGAAAGTTTAAAGGAACTAACATTAATTGAGGAATTTAAGAATCACATCGGGATGGAACTTAAAGTACATTTAAAAGACTTGAAATTAGAAACCATAGAAGCAGTAATGGTTGCTGCGGACGAATATACTTTATCGCATAAGTCAGTACATTGTTTTTCATCGAGACTTGATAAATGGGATAAAAGTAAGAAGGGCGAGAAAGCAGTGGTAATGTCTAGTAAGTCGGATAGAAGGAGTTCTCCAAAGAAGATAAAGTCATCACCGAGTAGGAGTGAAAGTGAAATCGTTTGTTTTTTTTTTGCAGGAAAAAGGGTCATGTTAAGGTAGATTGTACTGCCTAGAAAGGGCAGGTTAAATCAAAGCCGGTAGGCTTGATTGGTAAGGTTGCTGGGAGAAGGTCCCAGGTAAGTAGTTGCTTCAGTAAGAACGTCACAGATGGCGAGGTTTTCGCTAAAGACCAGTCAGGCTCTGGAAGGCGGGTGAGAATACTACGGGACACTGGCGCGGCTCAGTCGGTAATCTTACGGTCCTCATTGCCCTGGGACTTCAGAGAGGAGGAGCTAGAGTATGTAGTATTAGGTGGATTTCCTAATACGGTAGTAGCGTGTCCTCTGGGTGAGTTTTGGGTAGACTAAAGGTGGATCAATGGACCTATGAAGTTGGCAATGGTGGATGTATTACCCATAAGCAATGTTGATATTGTGTTGGCTAACGATATAGAGGCAGGTACGGTATGTGATTGCCCAGTTGTGCAATGCAAGCATGCTTACCCCGTTAGTGAAATTGAACCGGTAATGGTTGTAACTCGGTTGGCAGCGCATTCATCTAGGATAGAGGATGAAGGGTTAGGCTTGGATAGTCTAGATGAGCTGTCAGAAGGAGGGGTTTCTGGGTTAAGTGCTTCTGCGACTCTAGTTTGGTCTCTGCATTGGATAGCTCAGTAGGGTGGGATAGGGAATCACTTAGGTTAGCTCAGAAAGAGGAGTTTGGAGAATTAGGAGTGGAGGTAGACTCTGATTTGAATAGACCTCGGTATCTGTGGGAAGACGGCATCCTACTGAGGGTGAGTAAGAGAACTATGGTTCCGTCTGATGATTGGGAGGTAAGGAAACAGGTGGTAGTGCCCCATAAATATAGGGACAAGATTTTATGGTTGGGACACGAGGATGTGTTCGCAGGTCACTTTGGAATTGGAAAGACTTTTAGGAAGATTGCTGAACACTTTTATTGGCCAAAGATGAGATCTGAGGTAAAAAGGTTTGTTAATTCTTGCAAAACTTGTCAACTGGTTGGTAAACCCAATCAGAAAATCCCTAAGGCACCTTTAAAACCTATTCCATCAGTGGGGGAACCTTTTCAGGAAATTTTGATTGCCATTGTAGGACCATTGCCTAAGACCAGCAGTGGTAATCAATACATACTGGCCATAATGGATTGAATGTCTAGGTACCCAGAAGCAGTGCCCTTGATGAGTTTCAATAGTAAGTAGGTCATAAATGCATTAACAAATTTGTTTTCCAGGTTTGGTTTGCCCAAGACGATTCAATCTAATTGCGGGACTAATTTTACAAGCAGATATATTTGTAAAAGTTTACAGGAGTTGAAGGTCCAACACATCAGGTCATCGCCTTACCATCCAGAAAGCCAAGGACAGATTGAGCGATTTCATCAGGCACTGAAATCAATGTTAAGAAAATATTGTGGGAAAAATCCGGGAGGATGGGATAAAGGTCTCCCGTATTTACTTTTGACACTTAGGTCTGTACCAAGTGATGTAATGGGTTTCACACCCTTTGAATTAGTTTTTGGTCACAAGGTAAGGGGTCCCTTGGATGTGATAAGAGAGAGTTAGGAGGGGAGTCACCCTAACATAAGCTTGATAGAATTCTTGAGAGAGTCCAGGAGTAAGTTAACTAAGGCATGGGAATTTGCTAAGAATAATCTAGTAATTGGTCAGGGGAAGATGGAGGAAAAGTACGACGCAAAGACCAGAGTTAGGGAATTTCAGGTTGGGGATAGGGTACTTGCTCTGCTGCCAATTCCAGGAAATCCCTTAATGACAAAGTTTTCAGGTCCTTGGAAGGTTTCAAAGGTAGTTAGTAGTCTTAACTATCTGATAGAAACTCCAGACAGGCAACGTAATTATCAACTATGCCATGAAAATATGTTGAAACCTTTTGTTGAGCGTGAGAGTAGGGAACTTCTTATTACTCAATTGGGTTGAGTCTAAAGTTATAGATCTTAGCATTGATATGCCATTTCCCAGAAATAATCAGGAAATGTAAAGTAATTTGTCGGGGAGTTTTCTACACCTAGAAATGGATCAAAGGGAGTCTGTGGTAATTTTATGTGAATCTTTTCCAGAATTATTTCAGGATTCTCCAGGGCTTACCAATGTATTGAGTCACGATGTGGAAGTGGGGAATGCTAAGCCCATCAAGCAAGCTCCCTATAGGACCACTCCAGTAAAAAGGAAGATCATTGATAAGGAAGTAGAGTATATGTTGGAGCACAATTTAATTGAAGACAGTAATAGTCCATGGTCTTCTCCTGTAGTCTTATTGAAGAAGGAGGGAGGTGAGTACCGGATGTGCTTTGATTACAGGAGAATTAATGCAGTCACTGAGGCTGACAGCTATCCTCTTCCTCGAGTAGAGGACTATATTAATGAAATAGGGATTGCTCTGTATATGGGTATGTGTGATTTGTTAAAAGGGTATTGGCAAGTTCCATTGACTAAGCGGGCTCGGGAGGTATCCGCTTTTGTAACTCATGAAGGGTTTTATGCCTGTAAAGTTATGCCTTTTGGCATGGAAAATTGCCTCAGCTACGTTTCAGGGTTTGATGAATAAGATTGTGGGTAGACTTGAATGAGTAGTGGTCTATATTGATGATATCATAGTGTATAGCCATGATTGGGCTACACACTTAAAGAGGGTGGAGAAACTGTTTGTTAAGCTCAAACAAGCAGGGTTGGTGATTAATTTGGCAAAATGTAACATAGTAAAGGCGAAGGTAGTTTACTTGGGACATGAAGTAGGTCAGGGTAAAGTACTACCAAAGTCTGCCAATGTAGAGGCAATTGTAAATTTTCAGGTGCTGGATAACAAGAAAGCCATTCGTAGGTTTCTGGGAATGATAGGCTACTATAGAAAATTTATAATGAATTTTTCCCAAACAGCTAATCCTTTGACTAATTTATTGCAGAAAGGAGTGGAATTCCAGTGGTCGAGCGCATGTTAAGAATCGTTTGATAAGTTAAAGTCCACCTTATTAACTAATCCAATTTTGAAAGCCCCTAATTTTCAAGTACCATTTAAGTTGGCAATAGATGCCAGTGATGTGGGTGTTGGAGCTGTCTTGTCGCAGGTGGAGAACCAGGTAAAAAATCCAATGGCTTTCTTCTCAAAGAAATTAAACAAGCCTCAACAGAATTATTCACCATAGAAAAGGAGACCTTGAGCCTGATTCTCTATTTTGAACATTTTGAGGTCTATCTTTCCAGCTTCAGGACACCAATTGAAGTCTGGACAGATCATAAACCTTTAACCTTTTTGAAAAAGTTTAATAGTCGCAATCAGAGATTGTGTAGGTGGAGCTTATTGTTGCAGGATTGGAGTTTGGATATTAAGAACATCTCTGTAAAAGAAAATGTTGTTTCCTACGCCCTATTCCGCTAATTTTTTTTTGATAATGTAATTTTTCTTATTTCAGGATAATTTTTTTTTTTTTTTTTTTTTTTTTTTGGTAGGATGACACTAGGTAAAGTATTAAATTTTATTAGTGTACAGATTATATTTCGAAGGGCATAGTAACTAGCTAGTTATGATAAACTAAATAGGGGTTGCTTTGACTTAAGACTTTATCTATCAATTTTTATTCCATAAAAATTTTTATTTAAGGGTGGAAATGTAATGAACTTTCTTGGGGTTTTATGGTTAAATTATCATAATTGATAAAGTAATATTTTGAGTGTCACCTAAAGTCACTTTGATTTAACTTTCTTTTCATCGCCATCTAGTGGTTGA
>NC_090745.1:76241089-76243589 GCF_036898095.1 Palaemon carinicauda
GCTGAGACCTCGGGAAGTATTGTTAGCCTTGTAGGGGCTGACTAAGAAAATATCTGATAGTTTTCTTAGTCTTCTGGAAGCATTTTAAACGTTGTAAATGCTGTGCCCTAAGTGCAAAAGGTGGTACAGCCAGTAATTTTAGCCTTCTGGTTAGAGGTGGCTTGCTAGTGTACTTACGTTGCTGAGTGCAACGCTGTCCTTATGTGATGCTTCGATGGAGGCTTGTAAGTCTAGTGGCATGTAGTAAATTTTCCCACAATGTTACGTAGGCGCTGGATGTGACGGTGGTTCATTAAATGATACATATTGTTTGAAGCCTCATTTTGTGTTGACCTCTCAAATTAGGTTAATAACATTCAATGGTCTGTCATAGTATATTTAAAAAACAAAACTATGAACAATTGATTGAGATAACTGAAAGAAAAAAAAAACTTCAAGACTAATGTCTGTAGAGCTATGCTAGAATATAAAGATATACAGTAATGCCATTGGTTATAACAAAAGAGTATATAAATATACATTTCACATAAATTAATGTAGATTACCACAATTATGGGGACCTGTATTCACATGAAACAAAAACCAATTTAAAACATTACCTGAAGCTATTTCTTTGCCTCTGACTGAAAAGGTAGCTGTTTTGATAGTGATTTCTGAACAGTAGAACGGGAAGTATTTTAAGTATTATCTTTTATATATATATATATATATATATATATATATATATATTATATATATATATATATATATATATATATCGATAGATAGATAGATAGATCCTTGTGTTTGTCAATGACAGTAACAATGCCTTCCCTAAATTGTAACAATTTGATCAATAACTATACTATTGGGAATGAATATGGAATCCCCTACTAAACATGAATTTTATATCTAGAGGTGGCTATACAGTATTCCATATAAAAATATAAATATAAAGTATATACTAAATGACCGTTTATGTGCTTCCTGATGGAAACTTCAATGCTGTACTTTCTAATAACAATATAACTGAGTGAATGAGTCTTTCTAAAATTATGAGTCTTGTGGCGTTTATCATTTTCAACAAGACAGGCTTCTGATGCTATCTCTTGACTTTTTCAAACATGCCCAGTTTCAATATGTATTGCTCAAGTTGATATATAGAGGTAAATGATACTCCATACTTTTTGAGCTCCACTCTACGTTCCTTAATTATAAATGGACTAACATAATGAACCACACTGTAAGTAAATGGAGGAGACATTTCTAATCTATCATTTTGGAAATCACCCATCTTCTGTGTCAGAATATCACATCTAGTTCTTTCTGAAAGTAACACATTTGGATATATGCATTGCTACTAAGAATGATCCACTTATCCTCGGTATCCACAACATCTGATTTCATTTAAAGCTAAATATCTACCTTGATGGTGTAATTCCTTATGATAGTGGCTGATTATCAAAAATGTAATATGACTATTCTTTGCCAAAATCACAGGATATTTTACATGGACATCAAAATTACTTTTGTGTAATCTACCAACAACCCTCATTAAACCATCACCATCAATAAATGTATCAAGCATTTAGAAATTACTAGATTTCCTTGAACCTTTATCAATTTTGTTATAGACTACACTTCATAACTAATATTCATGTTGAAAAGCGTTAGTAATTGCAATTTCTGCAATGATTAGTTCTTCTATAGAGACAGGAATATACTTATGATATAGTGATTTCTGTTTCAATTTATAAATAAAACTTTTACATAGAGCCAATGATCTTCTGGCACATGTCCAGTTTAAGAAGTAATTAAGTTTCGTAAGGTAACATAATTGTTATAAGTGTTGGTTGCAAGTGACACTTTCTTTAATTCTGAGTATTTTTTCTGCAACTTCAAATGAACATAAGGTTTTATTAGTTTGATAATGTTTTAAGAATTCAGGTACAAAAAAATTTTTTACTCGTAATGACTTTCATCTCCTTGTTTTTAAGAAATAACTCATATTTATGGATGGATACTAGGGCAGCAGAGTTTTCTAACCTAGGTATTGTGACAGATTTGAAGGGAGACATTCTTGATTTAGTAATAACTAATCTAGTATGCACTTCTCCATTAGCATCTGTCATTCTTAAGTATGAGCATTGACTATAAGCCTTATCAGTAGCATCAGAAAAAATATGCAATCTATAGTCTATAGCACTCATATTTACTTATTTATAACATCTCTTAACCCTAATATCTTTCAATTTGAATAATTGCTTGCATTGGGTTCGCAAAACTTTCTTACCTGTAAGAATGAATGGTGATACAATGCTAGGTAGATAAAAAATTGCTAACTATGGATGAAACATTTCTTCTAGTACAAGGCCTTTAAATGGTTTTGACATTGAAATTAAATCTATCCGTTTCTGTACACCACTCTATACCTTAAGTTTGTTCTACTGGCAACTTATCCTTTGTCAAATCAAGATAATTGACTGTTTCAGCAACTTCATCAGAACATATAGCCTTTAAA
>NC_090745.1:76248589-76261089 GCF_036898095.1 Palaemon carinicauda
AGTCTCTTGACCGACCCTGAAATTTCCTTTTACATTCCCAAGGGAAAGGAGAGTTGGTTTGACCACAGGTTTCAATGGTTTTTTAGCCATTGAAGCCTTTGAGCTGGAGAGAATTGAGACTTCTTGAAGCTTATCTTGCATTCCCGATGTTCCGGGAAGCGGATCACTTCCTTGGATGATCATAGACCAGCCACTCCGGGTGGTGCCCACCCCAGCCTTTCGTCCAGGTACTTTGTTGCCTGAACCATTTATAGGTTTGGTTTTTGCGTGACTGTGTCCGCTAATCCCGTGAAGAGGCTTAGGACTATGTTTAGTTCGACAAGTATCTTTCCTAGGACATACGTTATCCTCTGTAACTTAAGTCCTAGGTAGGAGAGGGGGTGACTGACTGGAAGTTGTCAATGGACATCTTTCAGGTCTGACAAGACTATGAACACCCTTTCTTGAAATAAGGTCCTTATGTTCAGAAGGATTAACATTCTGAACTTGCTGTTTTATTTGAACTTGTTGAGTGGCGACAAGTCCAGAATGACTTTGAGTTTTCTTGAGTCCTTCTCATGAACACCAAACAGCCTTCCCTGGAATTCGATGGACTACTTTCCTTACCGCCTGTATGCTCTAGAGCTCTAAGGTATACTCTTTCTGCTGGGTTTTGGAGTGTAGGAAGAGTTGAGGAAATGATGGTGGAGGCATGTCTACTTCCCATCCTAGTCCCATCTTGATTAAGCCTTGGACCCAAGGATCGAAGGTCCAGTGATCCTGAAGGAATCACCCTCCTACCAGAAGCGTCTGTTTGCTTCACTTGATTAGAAGGTTTACCTATTGGACCGCTTGCCTGTGGCACCGCGGTCATTGTCACTATGGGATGTTGTTGAACATTCCGAAGAAAACTACTAGACTTTTCCGTCTTCCTTTTAGGTTGGGCATCCACAACCGCAGAAGACTTTCTCTTTGAAAGGATGCCCCACTTTTAGAAAAGCCCTATGTTCTCCGTGGTGGCCTCCTTAATACTATCTCGCTTGGAAAGAGGTCTCTACCGCAGATGTTGGAAGATATCAGCTTCCTGGTTTCGTGTTTTACTGTCGCGGAAGCGAACACAAATTCTCTACAGGCTCTCCTAGCCTACATAAAGGCATAAAGGTCTTTTACTAAGGTGGCCATATGCATTTTGGCTAAGACCATGAGCATGTCTGGGTTAGTTTGATGGGTTGAACACAACTCTATGCAGTTCTGTGGGGATAGGAAGGCTGCAAGTCTCTCCTTTGTCTCTTTTTCATTATACAAAAGAAACTCAGATAGTTTAGGAAGATTCTCACTAAACTATCAACTAGCGACATCCGCGTCTAGTCTTCCTACTGAAAAGGTTAAGTGGACTTCCTTCCAATCCTTCTCCTGCCTGGGAAAGGCTAGTGATAGAGGCTTGCACTCCTCGAGTGCAGGACATAGTCTACGTGCTTCCACTGCCTTAGCAACAGATTTAAATGCTTTCCACGTAAAGGGGAATGATATTGAAGCAGGAGCAGGAAAGGAAGGGTGTTTGTTACATAGTGCGACTACTTTCGACATCGAGTAACTCGTCTTTCTCAGGCTACTTGACAAGATAGCCTGTGCCTTATCATGGTCGAGAACCATGGCCTCCTTCAGTTCCGTATCCTTTCTTGACGTTGGTTCATGTCTCAGACGAATGAAGCAATTAGGGAAAGCGGCAAAGCTTGGCCAAAATTGGATTTTGTCCAAAGGAATAGCAACCATCTTCTGTGTGATGTAGATTTTGCCGTTTAAAATCGGCATAAGCTCCACAAACCTCCAGGGATTGGTTTTAGAGCATGTTGGAAGGTTTTGGTCTCTGGGTTGTTTGTATGACCCATTTTCATCTTGTTTGCGAAGGTTTTCTATTAGACCTTTCATTTTGACCCATAATTGGTCCATTCCATCTAATAGAAGGGTAGGGGGTGAAGATGTCGATGTCAATGGCTCTAGAGCCGGCACAGATGGAAACAACTCCAACACGACATTCTCTCCCTCTTCCCATAGGGGCTTCCTACCCTCCGTCCCAAAGGCTATCTGGCCGCAGGGAGGTGTGAATCGTGCCTTGGGCACCACTATTTTCTTACTTGCTTTCGGGAATAGTAGGTTACGCATCCTATCATTAGGTAAGTATGGCCCTGGAGAGATTTTCTGGAAACCTCTCACCCAGTTGCATAGTTTGTTACGAGCTGCATCCCTAGACTCTTTCGACTTGGGATTCTCGAAACCTTCGGACATTAAGGTCCGACATACATTGAAAACCTGCAGGTTCCAATAATGCAGGGATTCGGAAATAATATTGCAGGGGGCATGAAACCTGCATGTATTATGACCGTAGAAACACTTACTCCTAATATTGCAGAAGACTGCAACACATGTCATCTGGGGTTCCTCCTGTAAAGAAAGGAAAGCAGAATGAGTATACAATTGATTATCTCACTGATAAGCAATATATAAAAGTCATCTTCCAACAAAATAGCTTAGGATAGTAAGCTAGAAAGGGATAGTGGGAGACACATACCTGTGTATCCCCTGCAGACAAATGCCCAGTATTAACTATAAGGAGTTTCCTCTATCAAGGAACTCCAACTAAAGGGTTCTAACCCCTAGGGGTAGAGAAGAGTACATGTCACTGCCCCTTTTTATTCCTAACACTGTGGGGTAAGGATGACTGATTTGTAATCAGAGTATTGAAGGAATTCTATTCTTTCAATATAAGAACGGTACCAGCAGAAGTCCGCACAAGGGTACCCAAGATATGTTAGAAATAACTACTGTATAATCATACTATAGTTTTCTGTTTGTAGTTTATACTATATTGCAAATTACTGGCTACTGTATAATTATATATAATATAGTTCAGCCAGTGTGCTGCCTTTGTGGCAAGCATCTGACGGCACGGTCCAGCCGGCATGATGCCAACTGGACTAGGAAATATAAAAACATATATTTGTGTATCCTACCCAGCCTATTTGCTGTGACCTCCCTTACAATATTAAATCATAGAGTTTCCTGATCAGGGAGACTCAAGGATAAGGGTTCTACCCTTTAAGGGTTAGAAGTGTAATACCACCAGCCCTTTAAAATATTTTATATCATAGGGTAATATGAAAACTGATTTCTAATCAGAATATTGAAGAAATTCTATTCTTTCATTATAGGATTGGTCTCACCAACCACCTGGGCAAGGATACCCAAGATATATTGGAAAATAACTACTAGTATAATATATACAATAGTTTTTCTATCTGCAGTATATCCTATACTGCAAATATACTGACTACCTGTATAAACATATAGTGTAATTCAGCCGGCATATAGCCGGCATGGATAATTCTTGCCAGCACAGCCAGCATGCTAGCTAAGAGAGAGAGAGACAGCATGGAGTGAAGGCTCCCTTATTACTGTGCATGTATACAGTAATTAAGGATGTAAAAATCTAATTTACTGCCTTTCTCCAGAAAAAAAGGTTCGAATGGAAGGGGAGAATGTAACATTCAGGCTTACATCCAGCCACAGTACTATCGCCGGCAAGGTCCAGCTGGCACGCAGCAGGCAGGCTAGCATCCGGCAGCACTAGTACAGTCGGCGTATTGCCGGCTGAGTCAGCACCTATCTGCGCAGGCCTGGCTGGCCTACCGCAGGCCAGAGCAAAACCCGCACATCAGAATTTGTGGCCAGCAGTCCAAGGGAAAACTGAAAAACCTTTGTGACAGAAGGGACGTCCCACCCACAGCCATCATGACTGCCGACAGATGACATGGCTACCAGCACCATGCAAAGCCGCTAGCAGCCGTCATAGCCGCCGACAGTTGTAAAATACATGGTCGCCGGCAGCCAACATGGCCGCCGGATGTTGTCATGGCTGGCTGCAGCTGGCATAGCCGCAGGCAGCTGGACAACGGCTGCAGAGAGGGAGTCTGGCCAGCCCCCGCAACCCACCGGCAACGGTGAGGTTGCAGAACAATGGCTCAAAGAAAGACAGTGGCTCGGCCATCCTAAAAGAACAGAGGGGGAGAGAAGAGGGTCCTGTATGAGGTGTGGAAGGAGCCGGCAAGGTTGTCGGACCTACACACCCTTAAGAAACTCTGTTTCAGTATCGGCCCCATCTTAGGCAGCAGGAGAATCTTCTATTCTCCAGACTAGGGTCTGCCAATACAGTTAAGGGGACGCCTCCTCTCAACAAGGGAGAAACAGAGTTCCAGTGCCACGCCAACCTAGGCCTCAGATGTGTACTAATCTTCAGCCTAGGGTCTGCGAGCACAGGACTAGTCTACTAGGCCACAGGGAGAAAGTGGCGGCATCATACAACCACTTCAGGTGTATCCTAAGGGGGGCTAGCCTCCTATGCCGGCAGCCTACCCGGCAGGGGAATGACTATTCACCCTGCCAGCCGACTGTCGGCACAAGACTAAATACTCTGAGGTTTTGACCGAATCCCTAAACCTACCATCTGCTGTTAAGGGACGAGACAGAAAACCCTAGGCTAGTCATGCCTGAATTAAAACTCGATTCACGACCCACTAGGGTTGTAGCCTAAGCCTTCACTCAGAGGGAAGAGAGATTACCCTTAAATCTCTGTAGAGATGAGTATCGGTTATATAATAATTCTAGGAGATATCAATCTCCAATGAATTGATAACCAATACACGAGGGTAACCGGGGAATGTCGAAAGTATACTATGTTGCCTAGGTTAGGTTACCTAGGGAAGACGAGATCTCGGTTACCTATATCACCGAAACTCTGACATATACGATCAACACAGAAAAAGGAAAATTATTCATAAAAATATCTTTACAAGTATAAAATGCCTAAATAGCTTCCATGATTAAATTATTACAGCTATTTAAACCGGGAATGTCATTCTACTAACTAAATAACACATGCCTTATGAACGACAGCACCCATGGCACCTCCGGTAACTGGCTTAGGCCATAATTACAATAAATACTGTAATTTCACTGTGAGAAAGTAGCTAAAACACACATATTGTAAAGATTCAATACTCAACTTCCCAGAGGCGAAAGAAGCTGGAGATTGCATAATAATAATCCTTGAAAATCGATCGAAAATGTCAGATCAACAGGGAACTCCATAGTACGAATTCGCTACAAAATTAGGAATGTCTGCCATATTGGATATGGCGCTGTTGTGATACTCAATAGTAGTATGGGAACTATGGTAACCTTGATACGGCTCCCCTTCTAATTCTGCCACTTTCCCTCTCGAAGCGTAAACGCTATTCGGGGTGCAGATTGGTATGTGGTGTGTCAAGAATACATCCCCTGATATTATGCGATATCCTTGAGAGAAATTTAAGGATATTTGCAACAGGAGTTAGAATTCTGGAGACCTAAAGGTAAATTCTCTGGGAATATCACTGTAGTCAAATATCCCTTGGGAAGCTACTCTTAGGAACCTTCCATCAGGACGACATGGCTTTAGCCCAAATATATATATATATATATATATATATATATATATATATATGTATGTACCAGCAGAGATACTCAGCATTGCCCGGGAGTAAGATAAAAAGCAATGTCAGTATATGCAACTGATCGATACCTGTAACCTATATATGTGTTATTGTCGTGAAGAATTTGTTGAAGGTCTTGCACATCAAAGTTAAGCATCTGGTTTCTCTTAGAAACCAAAAGATTGTCAACAACTGTTTCCTTATAAGGACTACATTTAACGTTAAATTAATTAATTAAATCAGAAAGGATTGAAATTTTTGTCCGACTGTGGGGAATAGTCGTTCGGTCGTTAGCTTGACTCGAAGCTTTACCTATTTTTCTAAATAAATTAAAAGTAAATAACTTAATGCTACTTAGTATAGTAACTATTAGCGGTAATGATAAGTAAAAGGAATAATAAAATTAAACTTATGAATTAAATGACTTGAATTAGTAATTGCCTAATAGGCCTTAAGTTCGCGCGTGCGTAATATGTACCTGTCAAAGGTAAGAAGTAAATTACCTCGGAGGTTACCACAGCCACGGTGAACAGTTCCAATAAAAAGTACTCGGTGGAAAGGCCGGCATCCTCTTAAGAATTTAACTCTGAATAAAATTAAACGTTCAATCTCTAAGACGACGACAATTTTGGAACATGTCAACATTGTGATAAGTGTTTACATTATTTTGTATCTTTGGACATGTCTAGGGAAAAGGCTAATGTAAGGCAATATCACAAAGTTTTATTAGTGGATCTACTCTTTAATGTAAGTTGTTTTGGTTGTTGAATAATTGTTTTGTTTATTAAATATAAGTAAAGTTGAAATTAAAATAAATTCCAACATGGTTTCAGCTTGTTTTATTTTCATATTGCTATTGAAGTAAACTTGCAAAAATTTACGATTGTTCTCATGCAGTAGTAAAATGCTACTAAGTTGATCATAATATGCACCCTTAAATTTTGAATGTAGGCATAAATCTTCCCTCATTCACAAATTTACCTCCAATTGAAGTCATTAGGAAAGCATTGTTGTAGTTTTTTATATCAATAAAATATTTCGAATAGGCGGGTGTTCCATTAAGATTTTTTTTAAATCTTCTCAAGGCTCTGCGAAGAATTTTTAAAAAGGCAGCATAAATCTCCCTCCACTGCACCACAATCATGAAGGTTTATTATCCCATTTCAGAGCATCACAGTGATTAAATATTTGTAACATCATGCCAATTTGTACAATCCCTTTTTCTTCTTACCTATGTCTTTGGTTATATGTGACAGCACCAACGCTCCATTTAATGCTTCATCTACACGCCTGCTTGTTCCTGTGTTTTTAGGTTTCAATGAACAATCATTCTTCATCAATTAGCATAAAGTTAAGTTATTCCCTTACTTCTTGATTCCTAGTTTCATACTGTTACAATTCTTTGTTGATTAGTTTATAGGCAAGAATTATTTTGGTCTTCTTCTTCTCCACGACTAGCTGCCAATCTGCTGACATTAATTTTCCTTCTTAAATTCCTCTGCTCTTTGTCTTCTGCTTCACGATTGAATGCTATTCTTCTTAGGTTATTTTCACTCCCTAAATTTTTTTGCTCTCCATCTTCTTCACAATTTGATTCCATTCTTCTTGCAATAATTTCCGTCCTTAAGTTCGTTTGATATTCGTCTTCTGCTTCATGGCTAGCCGCAGTTCTGTTTGAATATGCGTATCTTCTACAATTCCTCTGCTCTTTGCCTTCTCCTTCATGGGAAAACGCCTTTCTTCTTGCATTATTTTCACTCCTTAATTTCCGTTGTTCTTCATCATCTGCTTCACGATTAGATGTCACTCTTCATTCATTATTTTCACTCATTAAATTCGCTTGATTTTCGTCCTTTGTTTCACGTCTAGACAACTTTCTTCTTGCAATATTTTTTCTCCTTGAATCCCTTTGCGCTTCGTCTTCTGTTTCACGATTAGACAACATTCTTCTTGCATTATTCTCCATCTTTTAATTTCGATGATTTTCGTCTTCAGCTTCTCAGCTAGCTGCAGTTCTGTTTGCTTCACTATCCCTTCATAAACTACTCTACTCTTTGTCTTCTGCTTCACGGCTAGACACCAATTTATTGCATTGTTCCTACTCCTTAGACTCCTTTGCTCTTCATCTATTGCTTCACGATTAGATGTCATTTTCTCTTTTTTGGCATTATTCTGCGTCACAGCTAAACGCAATTCTTCATGCATTATTCTCACTCCTCAAATTCCTTGCACTTTGTCTTCTGCTTCATGATTAGATGTTATTCATTTTTATTATTTCCCTTCATTAAATTATCTTCCTTTTCGTTTTCTGCTCCATGGCAACCTACAGTTTGACTTATATCAGCATCACTTCTCAAGTTTCTCTGCTCTTCATCTTCTGCTTCAGGACTAGATGCCATTCTTCTGGTATTATTTTTACTTTGTAAATTCCTTTATACTTCATCTTCTTCCTCATGATCAGATGGTGTTCTTCTTGAATTATATTCCCTTCTTAAATTTGTTTGATTTTTGTATTTTGCTTCACCACTAGCCTACATTTCTACTTGCATCAGCGTCCCTTCTTGAATTCCTCTACACTTTGTCTCCTGCTTCATTGCTGGACATCTTTCTTCTTGCATTATTTTCTCTCCTTAAATTCATTTGCCCTTCGTCTACTGCAAAACAATTAAATTACATTTTTCTTGCAATATTTTCCTTCTTAAATTCGTTTGATTTTCGTCTTCTGCTTCACTGCTAGCTGCAATTCTGCTTGAATCAGCATCCCTTCGTGAATTCGTCTACTCTTCATCTCCTGCTTCATGGCTAGATGCCTTTCTTCTTACATTATTTTCACTTCCTAAATTCATTTGTTCTTTGTCTTCTGCTTCACAATTAAATTTTATTCTTCTTGCATTATTTTCCCTGCCTAAATTCGTTTAATTTTCGTCCTCTGCTTCACTGCTAGCTGCAATTCTGCTTGCATCATCCTCCCTTCTTGAAATCCTCTACTTCCGTCTTTTGCTTCACGGCTGGACGCCATTCATTTTGCATAATTTTTACCCCTTAAATTCCTTTATGCTTTGTTTTATTCTTCATGATTAGATGCAATTATCCTTGCATTACTTACCCTCTTAGAATCTATTTGAGTTTCGTCTTCTGCTTCACAGCTAGCTCCAGTTCTCTTCGCATCATTATCCCCTCTTAAATTCCTCTGCTCTTCGTCTTCTACATCGCGGTAGATGCTATTCTTCTTACATAAATTTTACTCCTGGAATTCCTTTGCTATTCATCTTCTGCTTTACAGCCTGATGTCATTCTTATTGCATCATCTTCCCTTTTCAAATTCTTCTGTTCTTCGTCTTCCGCTTCACGGCAAACTACTATTCTTCATTCTTTAGCATTCCTCCTTAAATCCCTCTTTTCTCCCGTTACATTTTGGTTGTTTCTTCTCACCAACTTTGCAGTTTTGAATTTCCTAAATAAGAATATCTTTTTTGACGGCATATATATATATATATATATATATATATATATATATATATATATATATATATATATATATATATATATACATACATATATATATATATATATATATATATATATATATATATATATATATATATATATATATATATATATATATACAGTGTATATATATATATATATATATATATATATATATATATATATATATATATATATATATATATATATATATTCTTCCGAAGCTGGTCTAGTGTAGAGTAAATACAGTTGCTTAATAATTATTTTATTTACATTTTATATTGTGTATAAAAGAGAGGTTACCCAGCTCTTAAGGTGAATTATCCTCGTGTAGATTCAGGTTTAATATTTTGGTTATGTAAGACTTTCGTCATTAATTTAATTTTATTTTCTATTCAAGTAAGTATATGTAAATTTACGTTACTTTTAAGAATGAACTTTCTTATTTCACGTAATTTTTTTTATGAAGAGTTACATGATCTGTTTGAGGGTGTTATTTGATCATATACGACATGAACAAGGGCTTATGTAAAGTTCTTTTATGCTGTATGAGGCATTGCGTCATGTTTATGAGAGAATAAGCAGTGTACCACGTGCTTGGAAATATCATGAAGGACCTAGTGATAGGATAATATCTTTCTTTTTATTTCGGGGACAAAGGGTGGGCAGACCTAGCTGACTGAGAGAGCCGTCTGCATGGTATGAGTAGCATTTGGGAGAGCGATGCTTGGTAACTCTGACGTTTTTTGCCAAGCCCCCACTCTTCCCAGCTCGTTAGGAAGTTTCTGGAAGCAGTTAGATTTTATATAAAAGCGATCCTCAGTGTTAAACTTACAGATAGAGCAATACTGTTTTAAGAGCATCTCTCACCTTTCTCCCTCATGCATGCAGCTCAGAGTATTGTTTTAAAAGTTTTCAGTACCTATAGTGTGTCCTCTCTTAAGTGACTCTGTCCCCCAAAGCAAATCTGTGTTGAAAAGATACGTAAGACGAAACGGATATTTTATTTTCATTGTGTTAGGGTAAGCATTGGCTTTGTGTAAAGTTTTTGTAGCTACCCCTGTAGGAAGGTTAGGTATTTGTATTTTGATCTGGTTACCTATTTTGCATAAAGTGCCAAACTTAAATACTGTATACAGGCTCAATTTCAAGTGAGACAAGTGATTGTATGATTTTCATAAGTATTATTTATTTTTTTAGTCTAAGGTTTATTCCCATTTATTATTTAAGACCAATTAATTATGTAATTTCAGATTTTAACATTTTTGTCTTAATCTAAATTTTGTTCAGTCTTAATTTCTCGAGTGATCTATTTTGTTGTTAAATAAATCCCTCTCTAAGTGTTGTAATTTTCATAGAATATATTTATTTTTGTAAAGAGTGTGTTATTCAAATCACCATTGTTGAGAATAGAATCCGCATGTATCCTGTTTAAGAGCCGTAGCCAGTCATAAATACGTTTTAATAATAATTACCCACCTTTATTGTAAGTGTACTTAAAAGGCCTTTGGATAATCAGTGTTTTATATATTGCTGTCTAGAAGTTATTTAACTCACTCAAAATCTGTGCATTAATATTTTAAAGTATAACAATTTTAATGTAAAAGCAAACAAGTGAGTTTGGAATTCGAGAGGTTGAGAAACTTGCCAGGCGTAATGTATTATATGTTTGGTTCCCAGTCACGAGCCATAGTATAATATATTTTTTGGTGCCCAGACCCAGGTTCCATAATCCATCCACTAGCCACCCGTTGAGATACTACCACTAGAAGCTATGGGGTTTTTGACTGTTCTCATACACCTGACCACACTAAGATTACCAAACAATTCTTCTCTCAAGGGGTTAACTACTGCACTGTCATTGTTCAGTAGCTACTTTCTTCTTGGTAAGGGTAGACGAGACTCTTTAGCTAAGGTGACCATCTCTTCTGGGAGAAGGGCACTCCAAAATCAAACTAGTGTTCTCCAGTCTTGGGTAATGCCATAGCCTCTGTACCATGGTCTTTCACTATCTTGGGTTACAATTCTCTTGCTTGATGGTACACTCAGGCACACTGTCTAATTTTTCTTCCTTCTGTTTTGTTGAAGTTTTTATAGTTTATTTAGGAAATATTTATTTAAATGTTAATGTTCTTAAAATATTTAATTTTTCCTCGTTTCTATTCCTCACGGAGCTATTTTCCCTGCTGGAGCTCCCGGGCTTATAGCATCCTGCATTTCCAACTAGGGCTGTTGCTTAGGAAATAATAATAATGATATTATTATTAATAATAATAATAATAATAATAATAATAATAATAATAATAATAATAACAATAATATATATATATATATATATATATATATATATATATATATATATATATATATATATATATATATATATATATATATATATATATATATTATCACACTCTTTGGGGCTGGATGAAATCACCCCCTGCACCAACAAAGGTAGCGACTCCACTATCACTCAGCTACCGTAGGGAGTGCAGCTTAGCAGGACTCCTCATCAAAGTGAGGGAAATGGAACTCCAACTCTGCCTCCCTACTTGTCACCACGAGCTCCAATGCTCCTGCAACTCCCTATGTCGAGGATGCGTTGACGGCGGTGTCTCTCCCGTGTCCACCTTGATGCCAGGACTCTTACGTCAGCGCCGAGGACCCCAGAAGAGAACATACATGAATTACAAATCACCGCAGGTGGCAGAAATGCACCTGCTAAAAGCTGTCAAACGTTGGCGTCGCAATCCTCTGAAATGCTCACATAAGCCAGCTGCTGCAGTAGGTACGGGGAGTGGCGAGCTCGAATTGTCCTTTAAGCAATGGAATTCCTTGCAAGTAAACACAGGTGCTTCTTCTCACCAAGGACTCGAAAAACAAAGAAAAGAAACAAGCGTTAAACTAGAAATTTATAAATCATTAAGCGAGCATGGACGAGGATGAAACAGCACCTCAAAAGAAAAAAAAGATTAAATTTAAAATTGAAACCTTATTAACTAAATCTTATGCTAATTTTACATAAACCAAAAATGCAGTAACAAGGCTGACGTAAACAAAAGCAAAATTTACGTTAATACATAATACTGCTAACAAGCAAAAATATGATTCTACCCTTTACACACACACACACACATATATATATATATGTATATATATATATATATATATATATATATATATATATATATATATATATATATATATACATGTATATATATATATATATATATATATTTATATATATATATATATATATATATATATATATATATATATATATATATATATATAAATGTATGTATATATATATATATATATATATATATATATATATATACATATATATATATATATATATATATATATATATATATGTATATACATATATATATACACATTTATATATATATATATATGTATATATATATATATATATATATATATATATATATATATATTTATATATATATACATATATATATATATATATATATATATATATAT
>NC_090745.1:76273589-76276089 GCF_036898095.1 Palaemon carinicauda
GAGGCTCCAAATAATTGGAATTGAAAGAGACCAATGCCAAAACACTAAAAAGAAGGAAGTATCGCCTGTTAATCTACAGAGGGAGAAATGCCCACCTATTTGATCTCCCCAAGATAAGTGATCACCACACACGTGATAACTAGGCTCACGATCGTCACAAGCACTAAACACAGGATCACCACTTTCACAAACAATACACAGCCAAGCCACTCAATATACATCTCAATGAGCATTAATTTCTTGGTCTTCCTCTCCGCATGCAAGGAGATCCCAAGCTTCTCCCTATTCTTCCTCCAGTTTGGTAATATAGCTCCCCCAAATACGATGATTTATTCTGATCTGATTCCACCCATTCAACCCAAGATAATCTATAACCCTGTTATCTTTACCTGATATATGCTTGACATTAATACAATATGGTTGTAAACATAATGACCATCTATATAACCTCTTCATTTTATTAACAAAAGTTAGAGGAATATGATCTGAATAAACCATAATTCTTCCATTCTATGGTCTATTTATATAAACTTCAAATTCGTTATCTATGTGATTAGCACTAGCAGTTCCATTTCAACTGTCAAATAGGCTTCCACGGTTTCAACAAGATGAAACAGAGAAGGTGAAGATTTCCTTCTTGCCTTACTTGCAATAGGAAAGCTCAAATCCCATTATTTGATCAATCCACTGGGATAAGGAGTTTCTGGTTAAAATTCGGTGCTTGCAGTATCGGTTTCAAAGTTAATATGGCCTTCCTTTGACTTGTCCTTCTTCCTGGTATTTTGATAACGTAGGTGAGGTCACTGATCGTCTCCAAAATCCGGAATGGTCCTTGTAGCTTGTTGGGGAGAGGGAATCTCTTTCTCGGTAAGTAAACCAACACCTATTGTCCTACTGCAATCTGCCTGTTCTTACTTTTCATATCAATCCTTTTCTTAATTTTTCCTTGGCTGTTTTCATGTTTTCGAGGGAAAGCTTTCTTATCTCGCCAATCCTTTTCCTCAAATTCTTGACATATTCTCTATCAGTTTCCTCCTCGTCTTTCTTATTCCAATGTGTCCCATTTCATGCGCTAAGGCGATCAGCTGTTTTTTCAGCGATGTGGGAATCAATATCTAATGGTATATGCCTGAGTCGGCATTCCCAGTGATATCAGCGGGCCTATGCTTCCTCGTACGCAACCCATCCATGAGGTAATAACAGGTGGGGGACTGCTGCACCTCCGTCACATCCACCAAACGGTACAATAATTCTGTTAACGTCGCATCCTTCCTCGGCAGTACTATCAGCCTTTTCTTACTCACATGTCCTACTTCTAACACTAAGTCATCTATTTCTTCCAAGTCCATGGCTTTCTTGTCCTAACGTTCATTCGTCTGTCGTTCCTTTTCTTTCAGGTTCTCTCAGGAGCTCAAGCATGCCAGGCAAGAAAAAGTGTCTCATAATCTTCTCCGTCGTCTTTTTTATTCTCATGTGTCCCGTCTCATGCGCTACGGCGATCAATTGTTTTCTCAGTGGTACGGGAATTCATATTTGACTGTATATGCCTCAGTCGGCATTCCCATGAATATCGGCAGTTCTATGCTTCCTTATAGGCAACCCATCCTTTAGGTAATAACAGGTGGGAGACTACTGCACTTCTGTCTCTCCACCACGCCGTACATTAATTATGTTAACATCGTATCCTTCAGTTGTAATCCTATCAGCCTTTTCCGACTCACTTGTCCTACTTCTAACACTGAGTTTTATATTTCTTCCAAATCCATTGCCTCCTTATCTTTCTGTTCATTCGTCTGTTATTCCTATTCTTTCAGGCTCTCTCTGGAGCCCCCCTCTTGCGTAATATTATGGGAAACTTCTTCTACCGTGAATAAATTTTCCAAGTTAGTGGTTCCTTTGGTTTTTCTGAAATCTTCTGCAGCTACTTTTTTCGTCATACTCCTAGTCGTCGAACAACTATGAAACAGATACGGGTAGTCCTTGAATTCAGTCGTAGGACTATACTTTAATGGTTTCTCCGTTAAAATGGGACAAGGCAAAAAAAGCACTACACCAACATCATTTCCCAGTAGGACTTCTACTCCTTCGACAGCCAATAAATCCTTAACCGCAAAATAAAAATGACGTGTCACCAATTTGCATGCCAGATTCAAACAGCAAATAGAAGTAACATCTTCACCAACTATTCCCTTCAAAATGATAGAATCACCTCGTGTCACCACACTATGATTAGATCCTGTGTTCCGTAATATCTTGACCAGGACCTGCTTGCTCCCATCCAGAGCGCCTAACATACCTTCATAAATAAACGATTTAAAGGCAACCATGCTGTTTGGGATTGTCCTGTTCATCATGTAAACATTAGCTGGTTTATTTTCCACTTCGAAATCTCCCATTTGATTCTTCGTTTTCCTATTCTGTTGAGTTGAATTATCCTTAACTACTTGGGTGACTACTTTTGTTTGCTTTGATCAGCATTCCTTTCTGATATGGCCTTTTT
>NC_090745.1:76291089-76311089 GCF_036898095.1 Palaemon carinicauda
GCACCAAATCCAGAAGTCGTATCTTTTTTCTTATCGTAATTGTCCCATGTGACCCATGAACACAGATTATAATCCTGCCGTATTCCATCAGGAGTAACTGCATTTCTCTGCAATATTTGAAGAAATTTCAGTTTCCATTGATTCCGCTGAATGATAACTGATTCATATCCAAGCTTGTTCAACTCTTCCAAAACTCTTCTACTCCCAGTCATGCTCTTCAGAACAAGGCCAAAGTAGATGTGTTTTCAGGTTTGATTCTTCCTCTCGTACCTGCAAACATTACATCATCAGACACAGAATAGATAAGTCGTATCATATGATCATTGTTATATGCTTCAGAAAGGCCAGAATAAAAACACTCAAAAGACCTCTAAAACGTCTTATGGAACCTGTGGTTCACCTGCTTTCAGTCATTCAGGTGTTAGTTGATCTAGTGGGAGCTCTACTGCATTAAGCAATATGAACGACCTCATAAAAGACTGTTTCCTTGATGGAATTTGTATCAAAGTTTACTTGTTTTATGGCAGCTTCCAAACTGAAGTTCTGATGGTTTTTTCCTTCGTGTTTTCACATCCTGCTTTCAGTTGGGCAGGATGTTGATTCAAAACCTTCTCATATTATGTAGATTAAGCATCAGAAAAATCAGTTAGATAACGAGTATGCAAATCTGTCAACTTGACAGCACCTTCGTTTTTAACCAAGACCTTTTGATGTAGGCTTTCAACAAAGTGAAGGTATCATTGTAAGAAGACAACCTCAAATAAGGGTCTGCTTTGACGTTTGATTGATCATCCAGCTCGATTCAGATAGGCTTTGCGGCAGGAGTGCTGTAACTTCTTCATGGATGAAAATTTTTTTTCACTCTCTACCTTCGTGAGAAGTAAATTGTCTTCTAGCACATCAACTACTTCTCTTATAATAGTGTCCACTTTGTCCATTGATAGTCTACCCAGATCCTGTTGCTTTCCTTTGCCCAGTCATTTAGTGACATTGTTTCAACAGAGACATCTCGACTCATACACACCAGAGGAACTTGGTCTCATATGGAGAAAATTGGATTGCAAAAGTCGTTGCGTTGTTGGTGTCGACTACGATTCCATTAATCAGTTTTTACAGAAAGCTGTGAAGCCATTATAGCAGTTTGAGAGCTAAGCTACTGTGGCATCACATTAGTCTGGAAGATTTACATCAAAGTACCTGGATACTGTGTAGGTTTTCCGCCTTAAACGTTGAGCATATTTCACTTTCTGACAGGTGTGTTCATAGAATATCTTTAACTCACCAGTAGATTCCTCATCCCCCAAAAGTAATGAACATTTGTCCTCACTATTCATTTTGTCACGTTTCTCTCGTCTGGGGCTAAGCTATCAACCATTCCTGTTTTAAAAATATGATGTATATTTTAATACCAACATCATAAAACTCCACCACCATACAAATAGAAATGAAAAAAAAATTATTATATTTTAACAGGTTAATACGGTTTCTAGAGACCTATACCACAAATAGAAAAAAAAAAGTAAATATCAACTACAGTCAGGCAGTGTATGTTGGTAGGCTATATGAGATGAAACTACCAAATCTAATGCATCCAAATAGTTTATTTTTGTTTCACCTTTTATTAAATTCTTAAAATAGATATATCCATTCATATTATAATCTACAATTTCTAGGTGATAACAGAACTCACAGAGAGAAATGTTGAAGCCATCATTTGAAAGTGATTTAAATGTTCATTCCAACTGTGCTAAATAATAGTAGCTAGGAAGTAGAAGTTAAGCTGATTTTTAATATTTCTGATGGAATATTAGTATTTTCATTGTAAAAGTGCAAAATTTTCTTTACAAATAGAGTATATGTTAACAATGGATAAAATGCATGGTCTTCATATCTGCATAACATTTAGAAACCACTCATTCTTGTACATGCAAAAGACACGGGTAACCTTCTTCAAACGAGTTTTCTGAAAAATCCCCTGAGCGGATATTTGTCAGAAATGGATTTTTAAACTCATAAGAAAATTCTGATTTTGAAATAACTTTCAAAACTTTTGGCCTTGAAACCTTGAATAAAACCCCCTCAGCTCGGACTGAAGAGATGACGTTTCTGAGGACCTGACATCGATCTGTCTGAAAAGGATGGAATCGGAAGCTTCATGAAAGTCTGTGAAGCAGTTTGAAAAATCATTTTTGTGTATAAAAAGGATATCAATTTCTCGTATTTATATTTCTAAGAATTTAAATTTTTTCATTTATCCCCTTTTTTTTTTAGTTTTATGAATTTCCAAATATTTTTGTATAGATTTCACCAACGTAACCTTTATATTAAAGTGTAGTTCTGAAAGAAGGTTTCCAAGTGATATGAAAAACGTGTCGACACCAAAGAGCAAATGAAAAAAAAAAAGTAAATGTGTTCCTGATGTGTTCTTGAAAACTATTTGCAAGACAGTCTGTCCGGAGAGAAAGAGTCTTTGATTCTTGGACGCCACTAAGATATTATCTATGCATTATAAATATATTCATATACATACATACCTATTTATATATATATATATATATATATATATATATATATATATATATATATATATATATATATATATATACATATATATATATATATATATATATATATATATATATATATATATATATATATATATATACATACATATATATATATACATATATATATATATATATATATATATATATATATATATATATATATATGTGTGTGTGTGTGTGTGTGTAAATATATATATATATATATATATATATATATATATATATATATATATATATATATATATATATATATTCTTACGAAGCTGATCTTAATGAAAATAGAATATCTAATTCACAGATTACCTTTGTGTATTTAAGAGATGTATAGCCAGCTTGTAAGGTGAGTTACAATCATTTAGGATTAAGTAGTGAATGTAAATTACATCAGACTGTTGTTATTCCTTTAGTTATATTTTCATTCAGTTCCGTATATGTAAAATATCGTTATTTTAAAGAATAAAATTTCTATTTCACATAACTTTCTCACAAAGTCATATGTAATCTTGTTAAACGTATACCGTATCACACACACGTAAGGAATTGCATCATGGTTCCACATGCTTGGAAGTTACAGGAAGGTTTTCGACTAGAACGTACTCTTTTTGCTAATATTGTGAGAGGAGGTGAGCGGAGTTAGCTGAGAGTGCTGCCTTGTCGAGCAACGATAGTACCCTACATCGTAAGAACCTGCCCAGACTATGTACACATGCATCGTATGCATTGCTGGGATAAATTGGAAGTTCAAGAGTTAATAGAGATGATATATATATATATATATATATATATATATATATATATATATATATATATATATATATATATATATATATATATATATGGTCCTGATCTACAAAGTGAAGGGTGATGTGTGGGAGTGTAGGAACTACAATGCAATGAAAATATATGAGAGGAATAAAGAAGGAAGATTGAGAATGGAAACCAAAATTTGTGAAGAACAATTTGGTTTATGCCAGGAAAGAGCACAGTTGATGCAATATTTGCATTAGGCAGAGAGTAGAGAAGTTTGGGTTTCAATCCTCTGTTCTAAACCTAAAATGCTCTCAGCATAAACCAGAGTAACTCAGACCACCAAAGTGCAGGAATTGAAACCACAGGCACAAATATGTGTTTATTTAAATAAACAAAAGATAAACTGATTGTAGTGATATATAACTTTAGCAATGAGCATGGGAATTCTCCAGATGGTGTACAACTTCACGGGTGACGAAGGAGGCTTCCCAAGTAGATGAGCAGCAGTAGTTAATTGGTAGGGTTAGTTCTCACCTGAGCTAGTATAAAAAATAGGCAGGCCGTTGTTTTAAATGATTGATAGGACTGCATGAGAACAACGATGTAGGGATTCCAGCTTTAGCTTGACTTGAAAAAACAAAAACTTAGGTTCTGGTTTTCTGTGTGACTACTATGACGAAGTAGCAGCTTGCCGTTTGGCTTTCAACATTGACAGGGCAATAGGTTGGTCACTCCCACTGTTGCGTTATTTGCGTGATCCTTCAGGGGAGATAGCAAACAGGCATTCCCCCTCTGGTCCGTGATTGATAGTAAGTGGAAGTGTATGATAGTCTGATTGGCTCCCGAAAATTCACGTGATGCAGCTGCCTTCCTATTGGCAGCGGCTCTGACTATAGAGGTTTGAAGTTATAAAGTTTTTTACTTACATTTATGATGATTCAGGATCACATCCTTTACATTTGCCCCTACAAGAAATTCTAAAATATTATGGCAGAATCTTTGACATCCAGTATTGAAAAGCTTTGTGGTTCCAACACAGCAAACGAAAATAATATATCCTTAAGACTAGATTTCAAAATACATACTACTTAAATTACTGTGACACTAAGCACGACTCAAAGCATCATCCCCGACATTGTCAGCACATGGAATGTGAGTTACTATAAAGCAAAAGGGCTGAAGAGCCAAAGCCCATCTCATGAGTCTAGCATTGATGCTTTGCATTTGTTCAAGTAGAACAAAGGCTTCTGATCTACCTCCAAATAGAATTCTCATCCGATCAGATAGTACTGAAATTTTTCCACGGCCCAAACAATAGCTAGGCCTTCACTTTCGATCACAGCATAGTTTCTTCCAGCTGAGGGCAAAGACCGACCTGTGCTGTAAACTGGATACGCTAGGTTATCGTGATACTGTAGTAATACAACCCCCAACCCTACAGCCGAGGCATCTGTTCATAGAATGAATGGCTTTTTTGGGTAAGGCAAATTCAATACCAGGATCTTGTAACAAGATACTTTTGATAGTCTCAAAATTAGTTATAGTTTCATCACTCCATTAAAGGGGTTCTTTTATACCTTTCTTCAGAATTGCATTGAGAGACTCTGTTAATTCTGCCGCTCTGGGTACGAATCTTCGATAGAAGGAAAACAGACCCAAGAACGATCTCAAAACCTTCTTATTTTTAGGTAGAGCAAAATTTCTGATGACTTCAGTTTTATCTGCCAAAGTTCTCAGTTCTCCCTCTCCTAACCTAAAACCCAGGTAGTCAATGCTATGATACCCCACTAGACATTTCGAAGGACGAGCAGTAAGACCGTGTTCTCGTAATCTTGATTGAACATTCTTTAGGGCAGTTACGTGTTCAGTCCAAGTCTTACTATAGATAAAGACGTCATCAAAGTAAAACGTGACCTTTTTCAGTCCAGCTCATTATTTTGATATAACTGGCTACGGGTGTTACCAGACCAAATGGCATTCTATTGAATTCTATCAATCCCTTCTCTGTTGAAAAGCAGTGTACTTTTTTGCTCTTTCAGTAAGAGGAATTTGATGGTATGCCTTGGCAATATCCAACTTAGAAAAATATACAGCGTCATGAAATTTGTCAAGTTCTTCTTCAGGCAAACATGGAGGTTCTGCATCAAACACGGTTACCGCATTTAACACTAAAAAATCAATAGTCATATGGTACGTATTATCGGGTTTCTGTACAAGAACTACAGGGGAACAATAGGGGAAGTCGAAGGTCTAATGAATCCTAGTTGTAATAACTTTTCTACAATCTCATTGAACTGTTCTTTCAAATGAATATGCATTGGATAAAACTTAGCCCTAACAGGTTGGCTAGTTTGTAGTTCGATGTCATGGGTGAACCTCTGTGTTAGTCATGGGTGAACCTCTGTGTTAGTTCAGGATTGTCAGTTAATATGTCTTCGAAGTTTCTTAAAAGCTCATTAACTTCTTTCCGTTGAGAATCCTTTAGTTCGTCATTGAAACTCACTAATTCTCGAGTCTCGCCCTGAAAGTCATGTACCACAATAGTCGTAGGTTCATTTTCGTCTGTCAATTTTATCAAAATATGCACCTCCAGCATTCTCTTCAGACTCTACTTCTGTAGAATCTTTAAGGAAGGTACAATTGACAGTTGCCCTTTTGAAATACTTCTTCAAAAGATTTATATGATAGAGTTTGCATTTTCCACTATCATTTTTCACATAGTTTAGCTTACTCTGTTTCTCAACGAAAGGAAATGGTCCACGCCATGAAACTAAAAGCTTATTTGTAGAGTCAGGCAACAATATTGGAATTTCATCAGAAACATTGAGTTGTTGTTCCTGACTTTTAACATCGAAATAAGTTTTGTAATTTTGGGCACTGATTTCTGAACTCTTATGAGCAACCTCTGCACAATCATGCAATCTGTCTTGTAACTATTACATATTGTTCATCGTTAAGCGTTTGGTCTGTCCACAAGTCCTTCAAAACGACTAAAGGGCCTCTACATTGACGACCGTAAAAGAGTTCAAATGGTGAAAAACCAGATCTATCCCTAGGGATTTCTTGCAAAGCGAAAAGAGTAGGAATAAGATACCAGTGCCAATCCGAAGGCTTATCGCAACATAGTTTTTTAAGACAGGCCTTCAGAGTGGAATGCAGTCTCTCAATTCCATCGTTTCCCATAGGGTGGTAAACAGTAGAGAACAAAGGTTTCCCACCTAAAAGTAGGTGCAACTCGTGCATCAGCTTCGAAATGAACTGGGTACCATGATCACTAAAGATCTCGTTAGGAATCCCTACCCTACAGAATATCTGAAGTAGAGCTTCTGCGACTTCAACAGAGGTTATGTCGTTTAACGGAATAGCCTAGGGAAACCCCGTCGCGAAGTCTATCAAGGTCAAAATGTATTTATGCCCTTCTTTAGTACTCGGGCTTAATGGTCCCATGATGTGTATCGCAACATTACTAAAAGGAACGGTAACCATAGGCATTGGTTCTAGAGGCATCTTAGCCCCTCGACCCTTGGGAGTCATGCGCTGACACCTATCACAGGAGTGCACAAAATCCCTTGTGTATTTCGTAGCACCGGGCCAATGGAAGTGCCTCTTGATTCTCATTCCAGTCTTACGATTACCAAAGTGGCCCGCCACTGGTGATTCATGCCCCAAGGATAACATAGATCCCCTGCAATCTTTAGGTACCACTATTACTAGATTACCTACAAGATTAGGATTAGGACATTTTAAAGTTTCTCTGTATAACAAATTATTTTGATAGCAATATCGGTACTGAGTTCCATCCTTTTGAGTGAACGTTTCCCCTTTTTTAGCTAATTCCCTGGCTTTTTTTTTAAGTTGGGCACTCGGACTGTAGCTTAGCAAATACTATCGGGTCTACATTAATTGGATCAAGAACAGGTACTTTAAGTGGAGGTGGTGATTTACGGTTACTTTTGGCCGCAGAACGATTCTGTACCACTTGTACTGTTACGCCTAAATCATCTGACACATGTGGAACATTTCCCACCAATATAAATCATGATTTAATAGGAGCTACTACAACATTTACGAACCAAGTGAGGTATGGACACCTCAGAAAACATTTAACCACCGGGATTGAATCTACCCTCCCCAAGTAGTTTGCTACAGTAGTCATAGGCAAATTAAAGATATTAATATCAGGTAATAACTCTTCAGGTACAATAACAGTAGAACAACTGGTATCCCTGACTATGGTAGAGACAGGAGTACCATTCAAGGTCCCACAAACTGTATAACCTGACAGAAACTTATCATTTAGGCAAAAGTTTACTTTTACATTGTGATATTCGTTCCGAGCGGATGTCTTGGGAGACCTAGGACAGTTTCTCTTCAAATGGCTCAGTTCCCCATAGTTATAGCACCCTGTCTTCAATACCCCCTTAGTTTCGAATTCTTTATTAGTAGCCGGAGGCTCCTTCTTTAAACCACCCTCAGGTTTTCCCTTATTGTTCAATTTTTTATGGGCACCCAGTCAATTATTGGCTAAAGTAACAAGGTCATAAATTTTAGAGACATCATGTTCTTTAAGTAAGGTCCATAATGGCGGAGAAGCAGCACTCAAGAATTGATGTACTAAGATTAATTCCCGCAATTCGTCAAAATTTTTATCGATGTTTCTGGATTCCAGCCATAAATCAAACACTCCACCACGTCTACTGAAAAACTGAGAAAATATCTCATTTGAAGCTAATCTCATTAGTCTAAATTCTTCTCGATAGGTTTTATAATTCTTATTGAATCCCTGAAGGAGATCTGATTTTAACTTACAATAGTTGCTTGTAATTTCACAACTAAGCGACGCATAAATTTGCAAAGCCTTGCTTGACAAAAGACTAGCTAAATGAGTAGCACGATGGTCAATTGTCATACCAATCAATTGGGCAATACGTTCAAACCATATGAGCTAGGAATTGATGTTATCACTATCATTAAATGGAACTAGCTTAGGACTAGATGCGCTAATGTCCCGTCTCTGATTAGGACTACGTGGAATGGGAGGCATGGCAGCCTGGATTTCCAATACCCTGAGTTCGTGTTCTCGTTGGGTCTCTTTTTCTTTGAGCTCTCTAGCCTTTGCCAGTCCCTCCCCCTCAAATCCTAAATTAGCACCTTCGTTTTTTAGGGCATCAATTGTTGGGATCTTATAATCCCCCATATTTAAATTATTGTGAAAAATTTGACAACTAAAAATATGTGCCTGGGTGCTTATAGAATAATTCACAGCTCTACACAAAAATCAGTAGCTAGTAGTTATCGCTCGAGGATAGATGCACCTTAACCCTGGGTACATCAATAATCTACCATTGTTTATAGGTGTCTAGAAGGGACACTTTCGTTTGGAGAGTATTACAATTATGACCCTAATTTATTACTACCATTTAAACTTGAGTACCTAATAATCCTCTGACCCTAGGCGGATTCTCTTATCCTCACCGGATACACGCAAACCCCCAGAAATATGAATCACAAGCCAAATCAGATAAGCCAAAACCAGTAACCCACCTAAAGTAATCTATTCCACATCAGTGGCCAGAGAAACTCACGAGTTCTCACAGAGAAGCATCCTGGCAAGGTCGCCAAATTGTAACGGTTTTAATTCTCTGATCGAAACCCAAAATGTTCTCAGCATAAACCAGAGTGACTCAAACCACCAAAGTGTAGGAATTGAAACCACAGGCACAAATGTGTTTATTTAAATAAACAAAAGATAAACTAATTGAAGGGATACATAACTTTAGCAGTGAGCATGGGAATTCTCCTGATGGTGCACAACTTCATGGGTGATGAAGGAGACTTCCCAAGTTAATGAGCAGCAGTAGTTAATTGGTAAGGATAGTTCCCACCTGGGCTAGTATAACAAATAGGTAGGTCGTCGTTCTAAATGATTGATAGTACTGCGTGAGAACAACGAGGTAGGGATTCCAGCTTTAGCTTGACTTGGAAGAACAACAATGTAGGTTCTGGTTTTCTGTGTGATTACTATGACGAAGTAGTAGCTTGCTGTTTGGCTTTCAACGTCAACGGGGCAATGAAGTTAGTCACTCCCACTGTTGCGTTATTTGCGTGATCCTTCAGGTGAGATAGAAAACAGGATACTAAAAGGCATTTAAAAAATTCTAGTGAAAAGGAGACAGGCAGGGGGGGGGGGCATCCCCCTCTGGACCGTGATTGATAGTAAGTAGAGGTGTACGGTGTTCTGATTGGCTCCCGAAAATTCACGTGATGCAGCTGCCTTCCTATTGGAAGCAGCACCTCTGACTATAGAGGTTTGAAGTTATAAAATTTATGACTTACATTTATGACAATTCAGGATCAAATCCTTTACAGAAGTATAGAGGGAAAAAGAATGGGACTACATCTTGATTTGGGAAAACCGTATAATAGGGCACCTAGGCAGCAAGTGTGCAGGTGCTTGAAAGAGAACTGTTTTTCTGAAAACTATGTCAGAATAATGAAAGATATGTATTCAGAGGCAACCACACAAGAAGCACTGTTGGAACTACAGAGAAGTTCAAGGTGCAAGTTGGTCTCCATCAGGGTTCAGTTTGATGATGATGAAATTTTGCTGACTGATCAGGCGTCCAACATAAGCAAAAAAAAATCAAATAGATCACACAGCCATTAATAGAGAGAGAAGGAGAAATCTGAGAAATATAAGAAGCTATAGAGGTGCAGATACTAGAAGTGATCACCAGCTCGTTATTGCAACACTGAAATTAAAAGTGAAAGCACCCAGCAGAAATGTGAATAAAATACCTAGGATTGATATTCTAAGCTTCTAAAAGATGAGCCCAGAGAAACTCTTACCTTTGAATGTAAGTAACCGATTTGCAGCATTAGAAACTTTAAGAGACAAAGAGCAGACAATTAGCGAAAAATGGTATGATATTAAGAACATATATCAGTCACTTGGTAGTAAACCTTTTGAAGATGCAGTTACAAGGAGAAGAACCATGGACATCAAATGACACAATGGATACTATAAAAAGGAGACAAAGACAGATACTGATCGTTAAGAGCTTTTGAGGAAATATTGAAAATTACAAGGTAGAGCATGCCAAGTATTCCAGTATTGAAATATTGATGGTGTGGTTAAATGAATAGCTAGGAATGACTGGAGAGAATACTTAGACAGGAAAACAGATGAGTCTGACAAGGCTATGATTTCAATGAGTAGATATGTTGTAAGAGTTGCTCATAGAATTATCGAGGAAATCTCTACGGGCGCAAAGAAGAAACATATACCCATCAAAAAGAGAATTTGATCTGTTATAACAACAGAAGATAAAGAGAGGCAGCGTTAGATAGAGCACTTTAGTAAGTTCATTAGTAGGAGGTATGAAGGGAATAGTTTGATTGATATACCTAAAGTTGATGAAGATCTTGATGTGCCCATAGAGAAATTCAGTGTGTTTGAAGTCGAAGCTATCATTAAAAAATTTCAGAAGATGGAAAGCTCTGATTTACTAATGTATAACTCCTGAGATGACACTGGCTGAAAATAAAATGGCCACCAGATTACATACAATATAATTTTGTAGTGTGTCATGAAGTGGCAAAACTGGATGTATTGGAGTTAGGAATGTCGCTGAAAATGCCCCCCCCAAAAAGGAGACCTAACTTATTGCAAATATTACGAAGGCATCACAGATATGTGAGTTGTCATGAAAATATATAGTATGTTTATTCTAAATGAGCTAGAAAGAACGATTGATAAAAAGCTGAGAAATTTACGAGCAAGATGTAGAAAAGATAGAAGTTGTACTGACCAAGTACTTATTTTGAGGAATTTTTTTCAGTAATGCATAAAATATAAATAAGTATGCTTGAGAGCCATTAGGTTATAATTGATTGGCGAGGTGAATGTAACTAACTTTATTTCAACAGATAGTGAGTTTACATACAACATATTCAGGATAAGAAGGTCACAAAAAGTCGAACAATATAATCCCTGAACAGGCAGGCTTAAAAAGGTTGTGTTAACAGTGAGACCCAGGGATCCTGGGAAAATTCCCAAGATATTATTTTTCTACCAGGTAAATCCGGGCTTCTTTTAAACAACACATCTTTAATAATACATCTTAAGTAATTACTAGCTATTGCCATATAGGTGTACCTATTACATAATACTGTTCTAAACAATTTGGAAGCATTACCAGTGAAAAGTGTTTCATTTGTCTGTAGCAAAATGACTTCTTATTCATTTTTATGATGAAAATAGTGAGGAATGGATTTCTTTATCGGAATCCAAAGTAGTGTCTCACTCAGTCGACCCAGATCAAAGCCGAGCAAGGTATTAGAGGGAGCAATACAAAAAAAAAAATAAATAGATAAAAATGTGCATTTCTAAAGCAGCCCAAACAATTCAGGTGATTGCTGTACAGCTTGAAATTTTTGAAACAACTGAAGAAAAGACAGCAAACGTAACCAAGAGAACTACTGCATTAGAATCTATACCACCCACTTTTATTCTGTCGATTAAGATTTTTTTCCAGCTCTAGGACTATTTATCATGAGACTTAAAACTCGTCTAATTAACAAAAAATCTTAATTGTTTGTTTTTTAACAAATCTCACTATGCATCCTAAGAGTAAGGCATATGTACCTGAGGCTGATGTTGTAGTGGAGCGTCAGTGACGGTAAACAGGTATTGATATCCTTGTGATGGGGGTAGGGGACTTACTACATTTATGTGAATGTTGGTACAACAACGCTAAGGTTTAGGAAGGGTGCCACCTCTTGAATCCATGTGTCGATGTACTTTTGAAGTTTGGCATGAAGTACAGACACGGACTCAGTCCTTAGCATCCTTAGTAATGCCATGCTGAATGAACATCATCTTCAGTAGATCACTGTGAGGGATGTGAAAGAGCATGATTAAAATAAACACCTGTTGGCGCATGAGAGCAGGTATTTACGTTCTAGGTATACCAGTACTGACGTCACAGAGGAGGGTGGCGTTGGAGTCGTCTTAGGGGATGTCTTCCCAACGGAGGGATGTGCTGGATGCACTAAATACTTGGTACTCTAGATCATTTGGTTAGGCTTCTGCTAAGGTGTTGTAATTAAATCCTTGGAGGATGGTAGCCAATGTGTTTCATGATGGGCCATCGGCAATGGGATTCATTTTCCCAGGGACGTGTTTAAGGGTGTTATTTTATTCAGCCACTGCAGAGAGATGTCGGCGTTTATGGGCAGACCAAGCGTCGGACTGCCAAGTGAAGGCGAGCTCCGGAGGCATGTGAACCGTGCAAATGTCAAAGTGTGTACCTTCCAAGAAGTGGTGAAAGTGACAGACAGGCAAGTGCAATATCAGAAATTCACAGTCGAAGGTAGAGTTATCAGATTTTACCTTAGACAGTTATATATAGGCCAAAATGCGGAAGGAGCTGTTGACCACCTGCTCAAGTACTGCATCAATAGCGACATTGCTGACATCTGTGGAGAGGAGAGGTGCATGTGGCACCGGAAAAGTGAGAGCATCAGCAGTTGATCAACGATTAATGAAAAGCCAAGTGATGAATGAGTAGGATTTAGAATATGTCGAAGTTGTATTGACCAAATTTTCATTTTGAGACATGTACAACAATTCGTAAAATACACGGTGCGAGAGAGCTATCGGGTTGTAACTGAGAGGTAAGGTGAAACAGAGATAGAGAATTTATATAAAACATGTCCAGGACAAGAAGGTCACAAAAATTCAAACAAATATATCAAGCTTGAAAAGAGTGTGTTAACAGTGAGGCATAGACCATATGAACGTATGAGAAACATGTGGAGTAAAATATAAATCCACTTTTGATGGCATTTTTTGGACTATACAATAGGTTTGATAGCGTTCACAGGCTAATTTTGTGGAGAGGCCTCCATTATCAGGGAATTCCTCTTAAATCTGTACATTTAATCAACTCTGTTCATGAGCATAGCAATTGCAAAATTAATGTTAACTGTTATTGTAGTCCTATCGAATGAATTTCCATTGAACAGCGGAGTACACCAAAGGAATATTTTGACACTTATTTTGTTTATCATCCTCGCGAATTTTGTAATGTATGGAACCACTAAAGATTGTGGAGAAAGATTTGACTGGATTGGTAACAGGAAATTAACTGACATACAGTATGCTGATGATGCTGTCCCTATTAGCAGAACACCACTGGATTTGCAATGCTTGCTTACCAGAATGCATGAAATATCACAGGAGGCTGGGCTCAAGATAAATATATTAGAAGAAAGAGAGAGAAGATGAGAACGGAATATGCAATGGAATATTAAGTATCATTGGATAGAGAAAGGCTTAATGAGGTAGAATCATTTAAGTATACAAGAACTGTGATCTCCAATTAAGGGATTTTAGAAATAGAGTTTAGTGAAAGATTGAAAAAAGCAAAGCAGACAATTACTAAGTTCAGTAATATTTGTAAGTTAAATAGCGGAAAGTTACATGAAAAAATTAGGCTATATATCAGTATAGTGAGATCTGTGTTACTGTATGGACATGAGTCATGGTATGTCACGGAAAAATCTCCAACAGATTTAGTAGATTTGAGGACAAAGCCGTAGGAAAAAAAAATTGAAAATTAAATGGTACAACAGGATTAGAAATGAATCTATAAGAGAGAATACTTGAGTGCTATGTGTGATTAAGATCATGGTGATGGATAGCTGGAGATGGTTTGGGCATGCTCTTCGCACTCTCGAAGAGATATTAGTTCACCAAACGTTTAACTGGGCTTCACAAGGTACTAGAAGAGTAGGAAGACCCAGGTCTACATGGCTTAGAACTATGAAGCGTAAAGTAGATGATGAATGGAAATTCTTGAATTGATAGCTCAAGATAATGACTACTGGAGAAATTTGAACGAAGTTCTTTCCGTCAATAGGCATAGGAGGAGATGATAAGGATACAGTATATATATATATATATATATATATATATATATATATATATATATATATATATGAGAGAGAGAGAGAGAGAGAGAGAGAGAGAGAGAGAGTGTGTGTGTGTGTGTGTGTGTGTGTGTGTGTGTAAGGGTTCCCTGTAATAAGATAAATAGGCTCAGCGGTTCATCAAAGTGACAAATGTTGGTAACCACCTGTCTCTACAGGGATATACTGTATATATATATATATATATATATATATACATATATATATATATATATATATATATATATATATATATATATATATATGTGTGTGTGTGTGTGTGTGTGTGTGTAGTGTGTGTGTGTGTGTGTGTGTGTGTATGGTTGAATGTTGAGAGAGAAATGAAAGAAAAATAAAAAAAATATTTATTCATTTTAAGGAGACCTATAAATATCATGTTTGCAGACAATTAATGGACAAATACAAAACATTTAATATTTTGAATGTTATGAAGCTTGCCTCATTGTTAGTGACGGCTGTGGTCCTAAAGATCAGATAATGTTAAAAAACCTGTAGACGCGATCTCCCTTATGATAACGACTAACTCCCTTTCCATAATGAAGTCTTTCCCTAATATGCTCTTTAGAAGACCAAGAAATTATACGTCAGAAACTTATACTTCAGGAACATTAATGGTAATAATTATCTTTCTCAAATGTATAAGATGTAAAAGTGTAGAAAAGCATCTCTCAAAGTCTTACATGGTGTCGAGGCTTCATCTGATTGGAGCTCGCAACTTTAACAGTGTAATCATACGAGTCCTCCCCCCCCCCCCCCTCTCTCTCTCTCTCTCTCTCTCTCTCTCTCTCTCTCTCTCTCTCTCTCTCTCTCTCTCTCTCTCTGTGTTTATTAACGTGAAATATTTCCCCTAGACAGCTTCTCTCTCTCTCTCTCTCTCTCTCTCTCTCTCTCTCTCTCTCTCTCTCTCTCTCTCTCTCTCTCTCATACACACACAAACATCTCAATTCACTAACGCAAAGTATTGCATCTAAAGAGCTCTCTCTCTCTCTCTCTTCTCTCTCTCTCTCTCTCTCTCTCTCTCTCTCTCTCTCTCTCTCTCTCTCTCTTACATTTCCTTAATTTACTAGAGTAAAATATTTCCACCAAACAGCTCTATTTCTAGAGTCTGGCTATTCTTGGATGTCAGGAAACCTCAGTAATCGCTAGCCTTTGCTGATGAGAAAACAAGGTTCTGCCTTGTGGTGTTCAGCTCAAAGCTGCGGTACGTTACACCGGAATCACAGAGGAAATAACATGAGAACATATAATGTAACAAAAATTTATATTGACTACGTCACATAGTAAGTAACGACAAGTTTGAAACGGGAAAAGCCATTTCGTGTCACGTTTCGGGCAAAGCTGTGTGCTATAGAGGCAGTTTTGAGTTATCTGAGTAGCAGAAAATATTATGTTGAGAAAAAACTAAACCAATACATTTTGATTAACCTGCCTCTCTATTTTGGTTCCTTTCTTTAAATAACTATACAATATCAATGCTCCTATCCTTTAAGAATACATTGCGTTTTATTTTCATAATTTAGAATAGAATCAATTTTTATTAAAAAAAAAAAAATACTTAGTTCTTAATCCACTGTGGTGATTTTTGTATCATCAATTGATATTATTTCATTGTGCTATTAAAAATTCCATTGTGTTCAACCTATCGTTGTAAGTGTTATTTTGGTGCTAGTGATTGTTTTGTTGAAGTTGTGTGTGTGTGTGTGTGTGTGTGTGTGTGTTTTGCTGTTGTGTTTTTGTTACTAAATTTACTTCTGTTGTTAAAAAGTTTTAGAACTAATTTCAAACTCATATGAGAATCAAAATTAGTTTTAGCCAATTACAACTTCTTATATTGAAAATATGGAAGCACCAGTGACTTCAGCTCTTCAGAAGTCTTATATGACATTCTAAAATGATTTAAAAAATAATTCCAATTTTATACTATATCAGTGATCAAAATGTTTTTTTTTTTTTCTTTTTCTTTTTTTGAAATTGTCATTTTAATTTCTCAATAGAAAATGTTCATGCACCAATAAGTGTTTTTAGCCGTGCGTCATCATTTTAGTAATACATCTTATCAACTGACAAACGTGAGCACTGGCCTAGAACTATGATATAGGATGGAGTTTAGCATTTCCATGTTTCGCATTTCAGTCTTTTCCTTTCTCTTGTTGTGTTACTTACTACGTGATTCCAGCCCTAGGGACAGCCCAATGTTGAGGAGACTTTATTGGAGAATACCAAATTCATGGTTATAAGCTTTTCAAGATTTTCCTTACCATAAAAAGGCGGAGGGGTAATCCTCAGTGTTACCGATAAACCAACTATGGGAAACAACCTACTAGATATTGTTCTAACAACAGAAGAAAATCTAGTATCCAATGTCACAGTAGGAGAAAATATTTGCAAAAATTATAATAGAATAGTTGGGTTTCAGGTAAATATTCATCATCTAAAAGAAAAGTAAATTATAAAGAAACTAGACCACAGAAAAAGTAACTGGGTTCAACTGAAGGAATACATAAATATTTTAAAATAGGATGAAACAGGGAACAGAAATACATAGTAGGACTCCTTTGTAGAAAAAAATACAAAGCAAAAACGGCTAAATGTATTCTGTATAGAAAACTCCTACCAAATGGAGCCCCAAACTTCAAAGGTTTAAACAGATAAATATTGTAATTATTATTATTATTATTATTATTATTATTATTATTATTATTATTACTTGCTAAGCTGCAACCCTGGTTGGAAAAGCAGGATGTTATAAGCTCAGGGGCTCCAACTGGGAAAATAGCTCAGTGAGGAAAGGAAAAAGGGAAAATAAAAATTTTTATGAAGAGTAACAACAATAAATATCTCCTATATAAACTATGAAAGCTTTATCAAAACAAGAAGAGAAGAAATAAGATAGGAGAGTGTGCTCGAGTGTACCCTCAAGCAAGAGAACTCTAACCCAAGACAGTGGAAGACCATAGTACAGAGGTTGTGGTACTATCCAAGACTAGAGAACAATGATTTAATTTTAGAGTGTCCTTCTCCTAGAAGAGCTGCTTACCATAGCTAAAGAGGAAAGTGGCCACTGAACAGTTATAGTGCAGTAACCCCTTGAGTGAAGAAGAATTGTTTGGTAATCTGTGTTGTCAGGTGTATAAGGACAGAGGAGAATATGTAAAGAATAGGCCACAATATTCAGTGTGTGTGTGTAGACAAAAGGAAAATGAACCGTAACCAGAGAGAGGGATCCACCGTAGTAGTCTGGCCATTCAAAAGACCCCATAACTCTCTAACGGTAGTATCTCAACACAATAAGTAGCAGAAGCAAGAAACAAAGCAATGTATCTACAGTCCTCACTTAGTGAAATTTCCAAATAAAAAAGGTCAAGGAAAAATGTACATTAACTAGTTAGAAATGCAAAAAAAAAAAAGAAAAAAAGAATTTATGTAGACAGTAGAAAATCAATTATGATTAACATTAGCCCTTTAAAAGTCTCAGAGGGTGTAACAAATTATCTTTAATTAAAAAGCTGAACTTATGAATGCATATTTCACAACTGTATTCACCAGGGAATAATCAATGACCATATCGGAACCAGCTATCTAATATGAAGGGGCAGAGCTACTGAACAGTATCACCTTTACAGTGGAAGATGCCAAAAAGAAAATAAAGCGGCTTAGTAAGTCTAAAAAAGATTATGAAACTAGAATAAAGATTAACACACACTTTACACAATATTCCGAGATACATCCATTGAACAAAGGGAACCAAAAGGATGCAAGCTAGGTAATGTTCCTCCAATCTACAAGAACGAACCAAGAGATGAACCAGATAATTACCAATCTGTGTGTCTAACTTCAGTGCCTTGCAAATATTTTTTTATGAATTATAGTAGATTCAATTGTAGAATATATAGAGGAAACAATCTTCTGACAGACAACCAACGTGTTTTTAGACAAAAGTGGAGCATATTTGTTGGAATTTTCCCACATCATATCTAACATATATTACAAAAAGTGCAGTAACCGTCATATGCCTGCGGCCCACTCAGTGTTTGGATGCGGGCCACTATCGACTTTCATTAAAAGAAAAAGTTTCTAGCAATTGTATCATGTAGTGAGCTAGAGAGTCTTCATTTAATTCAATTAAAATACTTTGTATTTAATAAATAAGATAATAAAGAAAATAAAAAAACAATATGATTAAGAGGAAATTTACAACTGAGCATGCATACTAAGTTTATAATATTGTCAGTTGCTGGGTTCTGTGATGAGGCTTAGATAAATTCAATATTGATAGGATAAACAGTTATTCAATTACAACTGATGGTGCTCCTGCCCTGACTGGTAACCATAATGGTTTTATTGCTTTATTCAAAGAATCGGTTGATCATGAAATACTCAGTTACCATTGCTTGATCCATCAACAACAATTATGTGCTCAAAAGCTAAATATGAAACATTTGATTGCTTATCTTATCAAGGCTGTTAATTTCATCAAATCATCGCGAATTTAAAACATTCTTGGACGTGGTTGGCAGTGAATATAAAGATGTAGTATATTTCTCAAAAGTTAGATAACTCAGTGAAGCAGCAACCTTAAAACGATTTGAATTATTGTTGCCTGAAATAAAAGTGTTCTTGGGAAAAAGAAGCAAAATGTGGATTTTTTTAGAAAAGGAAGAATGGTTGAATGATTTATCTTTCTTTATAGACATCACCGAAGTAATAGCTGAACTTTATTTGCATTTACAAGGAAAGGACCAGTTATATTCCTGAATGTTTGAGCGGATAACTAGTTTTATAAAGAAATCAGAACTTTTTATAGAACAGCTAAAAGTTGGTAGCATTGTACACTGTCGTAGTCTATCTGAAAGAGAGAAACAGTTTTCGGTAAACTATGAAAAATATACTAAAATATGTGAAGATTTGGTTGGAAAGTTTACAGTAAGATTTTCAAATTTCAGAAAGATTGAAATTGAGTTGAAACTATTTAATGATTCATTTTCATTTTGATATGATAAAGCACAAGTTGAGTACCAACTTGAACTGATTGAGCTGCAAAGTCTGGATGTACAGTACATACTCTTACGAGCAGTTTTTTTTTCCAGCATGAAAAACATTAAAACTGCAGAAAGAAATAGGTTGACTGACAGACATTTAGCAAACATTCTTAAAATTAAGAATAGATCCTTTGATGCAAATATTGGAAACATTATGGCTGGAAGACAAAGTCAAATGTTTCATTGAATTAATGTTGGTTAATTAAATCTAATGGGTTATTTTCTATGTATAGCTACATATAAACATCATAATATTTACAAAGTTGTAATAAAGTGTATTCACATGGTTTTGTTTTATAGTGTCATTTGCCATTAACTTCTGGAAGACAAAGTGAAAAGTCTCATTAAATTAATATTGCTTAATTAAATCTAATGTTTTTTTTTTTCTATGTATAACTACATATAAACATTACAATAATTACAATGTTGCAATAAAGAGTATTCACATGGTTTTGTTTTATATTGTCATTTTTCATTCAATTCTGGAAGACAAAGTAAAAATTCTCATTGTATTAATATTGGTTAATTAAATTAAATGTTTTTTCTATGTGTAGCTACATATAAACATTACAATCATTACAATGTTGTAATAAAGTGTATTCACATGGTTTTGTTTTATATTGTCATTTTTCATTAAATTCTGGAAGAC
>NC_090745.1:76316089-76333589 GCF_036898095.1 Palaemon carinicauda
AATGCTGGACAGCTGGATTGCTAGGGGAGTGATGCTTGGTAGACCAGAGGGAAGATGACCAGTTGGGAGACCACGTATGAGGTGAGAGGGTAATATTAAAAGATATGTTTTGCTTACATTTTCTTTACTTGACATAACTGCTTCGAAACCTAGTAATTATGATCCTTATTACAAAAATACAAACCTCCCAGCACAACACCATAAAAACCATTTTCACATAATTTCTTATAGCAAAAGTAAATATTTCTCAACCATTCTAATGTTGCACATTACCCTGCACATACTTTTCAACAGCTTTTTTTTTTTTTTTTTTTTTTTTTACAAAACAAGAAGTTGAAATCACCGTTTCAAACTTCCATTTCTTTATATCAGTATTTACTTTATTTTTAAACTTAGGTTTTAACCTTCAGTTTTGATTTTCGTTAATTTCTATATTTCACGAAAAATATTTACGCCCATAACACTCATATAGACATATGTACACGCACACACATAACACACATATACACACTCTCACACACACACACACACACACACACATATATATATATATATATATATATACATATACATATATATAAATACAAACATTATATCAAAAGTATAACTGACATGCATCTAGAGTATTGCTATGATGCTGCAGTAATCCAATCCATCAAATCAATCATTCACTCAATCTCTCAGATTGCGCAGTACTGTACCAACTTAAATCAGGAAAAATTGATTGATTCCCTTCTTTATTAAACAAAAGTTGTATTTTTAGGAAAATTTGTTCTTATTGTATCATTCATCCATTGTCGGTATAAAATCTGGGAATGAAATTACGTGACCCCAATTTGTGTTTATTTTCACATATTTAAATAATTCATATTATATTAAAGTCTTTCTAAGTCTGCGTCGGAGTTTCATATTTGATTTTTAAAAGTGACTAGTGACAAAAGTGCGAATTACCTTTCTGGTGACTCTATTTTCATCTGATCTAGATGCTCCATAAGACATCACACTAATTCGCTTTTCTGGTTGAATTTAGTCTTCTTTAAAATTAATTGTCGAATTATGGATCAAGCGTGGACAGTATTATTATTATTATTACTAGCCAAGCTACAACCCTAGTTGGAAAAGCAAGATGCTATAAGCCCAGCGGCTCCAATAGGGAAAAATAGCCCTGAGAGGAAAGGATGACATTTAACAACCCAATAAGTTGCCCAAGTGACTTAGGATAACTCGATACCACAGAATGCAAAGACAAAGAAGCAATCGGAAAGAACGGAGAGGAAAATAAACCAGCCAACTTTTACACAATGAACAGGACGTACCCAAACAGCGAGGATGCCTTTAAACCATTTATTTATGAAGGTATGCTGGCAGCAATAGACAGGAGTGAGCAAACCAGGTCAGGTTATTGCTCGACACAGGTTGTAACCATAGTATGGTAGTACGAGGAGTACTCCCGTTGGTGGAACAGTTTCTCACAGGGGACTCGGTTATTTTGAAGGGATTTGGAGGTGAGGAGGTCACCCCTATTTGCCGTTTAAAACTTTCATGCGAGTTGGTGACATGTAATTTTGACTTTGCAGTAAAGGATCCATTGGTTGTCGAAAGAGTAGACGTCCTGCTGGGTAATGAGGTTGGTGGAGCGCCGTTCATTCCTTGTCCCATTGTAATGGTGAAATCTTTGAAGTATAGTCCTACAACTGAACTAGAGAAGGACTACCCACATCTGTTTCCTATGTGTGGCGACTTGGAGTATGAAGAAAAAGTAGCTGTTGAAAAAGAAGAAAAAGAAATCAAAGGAGCAATGAACTTGGAGGATTAGTTTTCCGAAGAAGAGGATTCTCTTGATGGTATGCAAAAAGAGAACTCCGCAGTAGGTCCGAGTGAAGAGGAATGACAGACGAGCACACAAGAGTACAAAGAAGAAATTAACTTAGAAGAAGTAGAAAATTCAACATTATAAGTAGGACAAGTGAGTAGGAAAAGGCTGATAGGATTACAATGGAAGGATGCAACGTTAACAAAGTTATTGTACCGTGTAGTACAATACTAAATTGAATGAAAATACAATTAAAAGGATGACGAAAGTCTTATCTAATTTACAGACATTACCTAATCCCACGTCAGGGGAATTCATCTTATGAGCTGGCTATAAATCTCTTAAGTATGCAAATAAAAGACGTGAATAAAATGTTATATATATATAAACATATTCATATATATATATATATATATATATATATATATATATATATATATATATATATATATATATATATATATATATATATATATATATACATTCCATAGTATTATCACAAACTCGTGATTTTTATTTATTCAAATAATCCACAAGTGCTTATTACTACCGTTTTTTCTGCCTCTGAATAAAATAACCTTTGTAATTTTTTTTTTTTTTTTTATTAAAGCTAATGATTGCCTAAGGATTTGAACGTTGACTGAATCAAAACTGAGGTTACAGTAGACTTCTATATGAACCGGACACAAAGAGCGATACATATTGATTCCAACTCTTCCCTGCATATCCTATTACTGCTGAATTCAGATTTTGAAATCGAAGTCAATCTATCTCCATCATTTTAGCCGGTTGGTCAGTTTTGAATTGGGTTCTTTTATGAATTTATTAATAAGATTCTGGGTTATAATTTTGACCAGTTTTTCACCCATTGATAAGATGTGACCTTCAAGTCATATGCATAATAGTATCTTTTATTCTAGTTACTTGCTAATTAAATTATTACTACAATTTCGATAACTTCTTAAAACAAGTTAAACCAAGTTTTCACATGTCCTGACATCCAAATGTTATTAGCAAAGTACCTTTCTTAATTATTGAAGTCATTTAACAAATCAGTGTCCATGACTGAGGGGTAATTAAACTTTCATATAATTTTCATTGAAAATCTCGTCGGTAGAAATCAAGAATAGGATTACTAATCCATTTCTAACATCGTTTCATTAATAACATTGATTACTGTTGATTTTCATAGTGTATCATACACAGTTAGATACTGCAAAAATGAATAATTCTCCTTTTCAACTAAAACTTCCCAAATCCCGGCGTTTAGAATTCAAATGATTTAATTTCAATAGCTTAATCTCTCATCACCGAACAATAGAAATAGTCCCTTGCTTCTTCTTTTCTCTTCCTTATCAACATTAATATAATGGTCCCTTATTTACTAGAGTAGGTCATGGGGGTTTTGTATGCAAATATATGTCCAGAGCTAAATGGTGCAGGAAGAATATTTTGTTGGCAGCACATTTCCCACTGACGGCAAAATAGCTGAGATATTAATGCCATTTTCGCTATTTGTATTGCCATTCGCCGCGACTGTATCTTAGTAACGGTTGGGCATAGGAAGTTGCCTCGCCATTCAAAATTTGTTGAATGGCAACATTATACGAAAGTTGATGGTTTTTAAGATAATTGGTAAAATTAAAAAAAAAAAATAAAAAAAGTTTAGAGTGTTACACATTACAATTATTTTCTATTGTACTGCAATACATGTTTTTTTTTTTTTTGGGGGGGGGGCGGTGTTTGGATATAAAGTGTTTCCTGATTGCATGTTATTTTACTTTTGATCCTAGTTGCTTTGATTACACATTGAAAATTAAACTAGTACTGATGAGGTCAGCAACCAAATGCACTAATGATAATAACGCCAGTGTTGTATGTAACACTACTTCAGGGAAAACGCTGACAGTTAAATTTTATCATAACATTAATTTTTATTATTTAGTTACTGATTTTATATGAATTGTGTATATAACACAAACTCCTTCAACAGCAATTGGCGATATAGATTTTACTCATACTAATAGTTTTTTTTTTTTTCCGGAACTGATGATGGTTGTGCCAAAATCCTTTTGGTAGCAAAACAATTGAATGATTCTTCCTTTATCTCAAGAATAAATATTTTAAGCAAGGCAGTCAAGTTTCTTCAAAAGCCAGTTATTTTGAGGTTAAAGAATTATTATTATTATTGTTATTATTATTATTATTATTATTATTATTATTATTATTATTACTTGCTAAGCTACAACCCTAGTTGGAATAGCAAGATGCTATATCCCCAGGAGCACCAACAGGGAAAATATACCAGTGAAGAAAGGAAACGAGAAAAAATAAGATATCTTAAGGGGACCATCCACTATATCATTAAGAACAGTACGCTAACATTGAAATAAATATTTCCTATATAAACTATAAAAAACGTTTTCAATGAAAACTAATACAGTGGTGAGCCAGTTAACAAAATAGAAGCAGAAACGGGAGAAAGGAGTGATATATAAAAATTCTTGTACATGATGAAATATTATAACGTTTTCCTGCCAGTTATTGTCGCCACTCTTGCCCCCCTCTACACCTCCCTCAAGGGAAAGCCATAAGACCTGAAGTAGTTTCCCCTTCAAGAAGCAGCCTTCTGCAACGAAAAGAATGTCCTATCAAACGTTGCATGTTCACTTTTCCTGTGTCACATGCACCTCTCCTTCTCTCCACCAATGCCAGCGACATCGCTATTAGGGCAGTCCTCGAGCAGGTGGTCAATGGCTTGCCACGGCCATTGGCCTTCTTCGGTAAAAAACCGCCCAAAGCAGAATCCGGCTACTCTACCTTCGACCACGGACTGGTGGTGGTGCATTTGGCTGTCAGTCACTTTCTCCACTTCTTGTAAAGGACGCCATTCGTCATTTGTACGGACCACATGCCTCTGGTGCACGCCTTCAGTTGATAGTCGGACACCTGGTCGGCCCGTAAAGATCAACATCTCTCCGCCATGGCTGTACACAATTGTACCCATCAGCACGTCCATGGGGAAATGAATCACTTTGCCGAGGCTCTGTCAAGAAACACATTGGCCGCCATTCACCTGGGACTGGATTATAACACCTTGGCAGAGGCCCAACAAAAAGATCCAGAGTACCAATCATGTAGGACATCCTGCACATCCCTCTGTTGGGAGGACGTCCCTCGCAACGACTCCAATACCACCCTTCTCTGTAACGTCAGTACTGGTAGACCTAGACTGTGGATACTTTCTCTCATGCGCCGACAGGTATTTGATTTCAATTATGGCCTTTCCATCCCTCGCATAGTTCTACTGCACAGTTACTGAGGACAAATTTATTTTTTCATGGCATTACTAAGGGCAAAAAGGATTGGGTCCGCATCTGTACTTCATGCCAAAGTTCAAAAGTACACCATAACGTGGATTCGGGAGTGGTCACCTTTCATGAACCTTAGCGGTTCTTTGCACATATTCATATTGATTTTTTAGGTCCCTTACCCACATCACAAGGACATCGTTACCTGTTTACCGTCATCGATGTCTCCATGCGTTGGCCTGAGATCATTCCTATGGAAAATGCAACGTATGCCTCATGTACATCTGCCTTATTCTCAGGATGAATAGAAAGATTTGGTATCCCTGACCATATTACTTCCATCAGGGGTACCATTTACGCCTCTCAATTGTGAACATCAATCTCCTGGGTAACCCCCTTCATCAGACTAGCGCGTACAACCATACTGCCCACGTTATGGTTGAAGATTTTCACCGTACCCTCAAAGCAGCTTCGCTGTTTCACTGCAAGGACTCCAACTGGCTTACCCAGCATCCCTTGGTCCTCCTGGGACTAAAGACCACTCCCAAAAATGCCATGGAGGTCTCAGCAGCTGAAATAGTGTATGGCGACATGCTGGTCATCCCTGCCATTTTTTTTTTTTTTTTTTTTTTTTTTTGTGCAAGCTCCTCCGACATCTCCAGCGCCTACGTCATGATGCGGGAAAATTTAGTCCATGCCACCATACTCACAAGCCCTCAACTGAACAACACATACCAACAGATCTGCATTCATCAACACATGTTTTCTTTTGCAATGACACTAGTCAGCCACCGTTAATGCCCCCTTACATGAGCCCTTTCCTCTTTATCCATCGTACAGCATTCTTCCTCAACATGGGTGGCAAAGAAGACTGGGACTGCATTGATCGCCTAAAATCTGCATATCTCCTGTCAAATGACCCGACTAAAGTACACCTCTCAAGAGCAAGGCGCTCTATTTCCCATGTGCCTTTTTTATGGTGTGAGCCATGTACTGCTCGTGTATCACACACACTCATACATTGCAACAATATTTCTAGTTTTTGTATATTGTCGTTATCGCTGTCCCATCTCACTTACAATCTGTCAATTCCTGTATTTTTCTGCACCATTGTGATTGAATTTTTGTGCAGTTCTTGACTGGAATAGGTGGTATAAATACTCAAGTTCCGGCCAAATAAAGTTCAATTGCATTTACGAAAGTCTCTCAGTTACAACCTAACAGCTCGCTGGCAAATTGTCATGTAAAATTCCGTAACGTTTTTTATGGTTATCAACACAATAAAACTTATCACATAAAGTAATGCTTGCTTTGAAACCTGTTGAATATGTTATTAAATTTATATTCTCATCTTTTGACTACAATGGGAACAGGAAACATTATCCAATTGTTAGAAACCCCTAAAATAATTTATACAGTATGTATTGATACAGCTACAATTATATATATATATATATATATATATACATATATATATATATATATATATATATATATATATATATATATATATATATATATGAACATATATCACAAGCACACGTGATTTTAATTAATGTAAATATCACCCACGAATGGCATTTAATACCGAATTCTATCTCGGGAATATATATCCACTTGGAATTCATTTTATGGTAACAGCTTCTGGCCGGGTGGGGATTCGAACCACCACCTGTTCGGCTGGAGACTATGCCTGCAGTGACCATGCCGACTGAGAGATAGCTCAATCGGCATGGTCACTGCAGGCATAGTCTCCAGCCGAACAGGTGGTGGTTCGAATCCCCACCCGGCCAGAAGCTGTTACCATAAAAAGAATTCCAAGTGGATATATATTCCCGAGATAGAATTCGGTATTAAATGCCATTCGTGGGAGATATTTACATATATATATATATATGTATATATATATATATATATATATATATATATATATATATATATATATACAGAGAGAGAGAGAGAGAGAGAGAGAGAGAGAGAGAGAGAGAGCGAGAGAGAGAGAAAAAACTGATATGTAAGAATATGCTTTATTGTCAAAAGGATTTAGAGAAGTAGTGGGTATTTATTTTTCATAAGCGACTAAAACTTAGGAGATTTTCATAGGTTTCGAGGAAAATTAAAAACTATATATTCTTTAGATGACGGGCAAGATTCTTTTTTTGATAAACTATCATCTTAACGAGTCTTAACCATCATCAAAAAGCCTTTAATGACTCCGTTATCACGGGAATACCAACCAACCCCCCCAAAAAAAAATAAATAAAAAAAAAAGGTACCAAATAACCGGCCTGGAAAGATACATTTTTCCCCTTAAATATTTGAGGTATGTTTTGCTTACCTTATCCACGACTTGTTTACCATTTCATAGTTGACTAGCCTTCAGAAAGATACGCACCCCTGTGGAAGGGAAGCTGTTGAGCGAAAGTTTCTTTGCTTCCTCTCTTGTCAAGAGTTCACTGTTCGTTTGCCATGTAATTGCAGCTGCAGCTTTCTCTCTCTCTCTCTCTCTCTCTCTCTCTCTCTCTCTCTCTCTCTCTCTCTCTCTCTCTCTCTCTCTCTCTCTCTCTCTCTCTTTTAGGGTAGACCTTCCTCAACGAAAGTTTATATTCCATGAAGTCTTATGATCCTGAAGAAGCCGCTGTATCTTCTGTAACTTAGCTTAGCGGCCAGAATATTCTTGGTCTTTGCATTTCATTTTGCATCTAAGTGTATTCGTAACAGCTTTCGTTAATTTACGATGGAGTTTAATTCCCTTTATATCATAGCATTACAATATCACAACTCAGAAGTTGATGCAACGAAAATTTCAGATATCCATAGGTAGTTATATATATTAACTAGTGTAGCATAATTTAGAATTTTCAGCAAAACTTTCAGGTGAATACCAACTAACTAATTTCTATTTTGCTTACTCTTTCTTGCTATGGATTCTCGAGAATCTGTTAAAATCTATTAACTAACGTAATTTTTGAAAATATATTAGATCCAAATGAAGGGTTCCACAATAGCTAGCAGCTTTATTTTTGTTTCTGTAGACTCTTCTTAGAAGGCCCGAGATTATAAGCTTCAAGTTCTTCGAATACCAAATGGCTTCCAATATTTGTACATGCATTTCCTTGCCTCTTTGTTTCATGCAGAATGATTTTCAGCATACTCTTATCAAGATAAAATCAAGAGCAGGAAACGGATCTTGTGTTATTTTACCTGCCTCATATACAGTGATACCCGGCCGCATTGTCAGAACATGTTGCTTTCTCTTGCAGGAGCTCCATTAAACCATTCATTCATCCCCTGATGGCGCAATGAACTCCTCATATCTAGTAGCTGGAACATATTGATAGTTTGCACTAGTAATATCATCAAAAGTATCATTATCACTGCTGTTAGTTGAAATATTTTTATACGTATGTACAAAATCCTCACATAAATTTGTCATCACATAAATTTCCTCGATGATTCTCGAAAGAACTAGAGCATTATGACTTAAGTATATTAAAGGGTACTGTCTTACTGATCTAATCCCAATATCCTACTCAACGCATTAGTTTAAATCATTTTTACACCAGCAGCCGACTCAACGCAGTTGCACGAAACTTTATAGACCAACATTAATCCAATACACGAACTATATAAAAAAAATATAGGATAATTGTGCTGTAATTTACTGTACTGTACATAGGTGTGTAATAACTAAACGTAACAAGTTACAAACAACGACTGGAAGTCCAGACCGTCATTGTTGTATGAAAAAGAAAATACTTATGATTTCCATATTATCATAAATATTTCTTTTTGAATGCAATTTATTTGTTTTAGGTATTATCATTGAGAATTTGCATACAGTCGCAGCATAAGTAAAATAGCATTTACGCGTTCATAACAAATTAAATGATTGAAGGAAACATCATCAACTATATTAAACGTATTTTTTCTATGAAAAGCTATGAAAGTGGAATCTGCAAGAGTATCTCAACTATAAAACTAAAGGGACACTCAGTAGAGCGTAGACCTCCACAGAGGCAGCTTATTTCTCGACTTTTTGCTCGACCTTAAATTTGACAATTGGCCTTAATTGGCGTGAATTTTCATACACTCGAATATGAACTAAGTTTGAAGTCTAGGAGACAACGATGTCCAAACTTTTAGCTGATTACGTGAATTGGACATTTTACTTAACCGTGACCTTGACCTTTGACGTTGACCTTCAAAATTTAATCATTTTCACATATTAGTTAATCCCTACCAGTTTCTTTTCTCAGCGATTAGAATTGTGGCCAAAAAGCTGTTCTTAAACACACACATACAAACACACGAACAGAGGCGAATAACATAACCCCCTTCCAACTTCGTTGGCGGAGCTAATGACAAAGATTTTTTTTTCATTGGTTTTAAATCTTCTTGCTGTGTATCATATAGTTATATATATATATATATATATATATATATATATATATATATATATATATATATATATATATATGCAGAGGGTGAGAGAATTGTTGATTTTGCTGTGGCCAAGGATATGGTACTGGCGAACACTTTTTTCACCAAGCGGCAAGAACATCTAGTTACGTACAAAAGCGGCGGAAGGTCCAGCCAGATAGATTACTTGATGTATAAGAGGAAAGATTTGCGCGAGGTAAAAGATTGTAAGGTCATACCAGGAGACCATGTGAGTGTGCAACATCGTTTGGTAGTGATGGACTTGGTTATGGAAGTTGAACAAATAAGGAAGAATAAAATGCAGGGGCCAAAAAGGATTAAATGGTTTAAGCTGAAAGATATTGAACTTTGTAGGCAGTTTAAAGAAAAAGTATTAGAGGAACTAACTCATGAAATTGAGGATGTTGATGAATGGTGGAATAGAACGATGGAGATAATACTGCGGGTTGCTAGAGAAATACTGGGTGAGAGTAGTGGTAAGATGTTCGAAAATAAGGAAACGTGGTGGTTCAGTGAAGAAGTGAAGGATGCAACAAAGCAAAAGAGAGAAGCAGGGAAAAGGTGGGAGGGGACCCAAATGGAAGAGGACTGGATGGCCTATAAGGAAGCAAATAAATTAGCAAAGAAAATTGTAGCAATTGCTAAGGATAGAGCATATGATCAGCTTTACAAAGAGCTAGATACCAAGGAAGGGCAAGGAAAGATCTTTAAACTAGCACACATGAGAAATAAGAATACCAAGGATATAACACACATAAGACAGATTAAGGATAAGGATGGAAATATACTGAGAAATGAGAGAGACATAATAAAGAGATGGGAAGAATATTTTGAGGCCTTACTGAATGAAGAAAATGAAAGATTTCTAAGAGGAGACGGACACACAAATTGTGGACCAGTCACAGAAATAACAAAAGCTGAGGTTAGAGGGGCACTGGGAAAGATGAAAAATGGTAAAGCTGTGGGACCAGATGGCATACCTGCAGAAGCCTGGAAGGCTCTTGATGAGGAAGGAATTGACATATTGTGGCAGTTAATGAAAAAGATTATGGAAAGTGAGACAATACCCGAAAAATGGAGGGAAAGTATATTAATCCCAATATTCAAAGAGAAAGGGGACATACAGTGTTGTGAAAATTATCGAGGAATAAAACTCATGTCACATACACTGAAGGTATTTGAAAGAATTATGGATGAAAGATTACGGCAGCAAGTTTCCATCGGTAGACAGCAACTAGGATTCATGAAGGGGCTTAGTACTGTGGATGGTATTTTCGCTTTGAGACAAATTATGGAGAAGTACAGAGAGAAGCAAAAGGTCTTGCATATGGCCTTTATAGACCTAGAGAAGGCATATGACAGAGTACCACGACAGGAAATATGGAGATGTCTCAGGGAGAGAGGAGTGATGGAGAAGTATGTCAGAATGATCAGGGAGATGTATAGAAATGTAAAGACCAGCGTCTGATCTACAGTTGGAAGAACAGAAAATTTCCAAGTTGGAGTCGGGCTACATCAGGGATCTGCTCTAAGCCCACTCCTGTTTAACATCGTCTTGGATGTGTTAACAGAGGATGTCAGGGAGGAGCCACCATGGTGTCTGCTCTATGCAGATGATATAGTCTTGGTAGCCGAGAACAGGGAAGAACTGGAGGGGAAACTAGAAAGATGGAGATATGCCTTGGAGAGTAGAGGTTTAAGAATAAGCAGGAAGAAGACAGAGTATATGACAACCGAGATGGATGGCGACCAGCAAACAACAATCAAATTAGGCGGAGGAAACATCAAAAGGGTTCATAAATTCAAGTACCTTGGTTCAGTGATCGACAATGGGGGGAACATGGAAGAGGAAATTAACAACCGGATTCAGTGTGGTTGGAACAACTGGAGGAAGGTGTCTGGTATCATATGTGATAGGAAAGTCCCTATAAGATTGAAGGGCAGAGTGCATAAGGCAGTGGTCAGACCAGCAATGACATATGGATTGGAAGCAGCACCCCTAAAGAAAACAGAGAGTAGAAAGTTGAACGTAACCGAGATGAGGATGCTTAGGTGGATGAGTGGAGTAACCAAAAAGGACAGGGTTAGAAATGAACATATTAGGGGTACAGTAAAAGTCACTGAGGCATCAAAGAAAGTGCAAGAGGCAAGGTTAAGATGGTATGGCCACCTGATGAGAAGAGAAGGGCAACACATGGCAAGAGAAGTGATGGACGTGGAGGTGGATGGAACACGAAGGAGAGGAAGACCTAAGACCAGGTGGAGAGATTGCATTAGAGATGATATGAGGGAGAAGGGAGTATGGGAGGAAATGACACAGGACAGAGGGAGATGGAAGAGACTCATTAGAAACGGCGACCCCGAATAGGGATAAAGCTGGGAAGAAGAAGAAGATATATATATATATACTATGTTCAATTATTAATTAACTATTTAATTTGCTCATTTTTCATTTATTCATTTATTAGAGAGAGAGAGAGAGAGAGAGAGAGAGAGAGAGAGAGAGAGAGAGAGAGAGAGAGAGGGGGGGTAAAAATATACAAGGATATTGATTTTAAGACATGGGTATACGATTTTAACATAACTTATTATATATATATATATATATATATATATATATATATATATATATATATATACATATATATATATATATATATATATATATTTATATATATATATATATATATATATATATATATATATATATATAAAATATATATATATATATATATATATATATATATATATATATATAAATATATATATATATATATATATATATATATATATATATATATATATATATATATATATATATATATATATATATATATATATATATATATATATATGTGTGTGTGTGTGTGTGTGTGTGTGTATGTGTGTGTGTGCGTGTGTGTGTGTGTTCTTACAAAACTGGTCTAGTATAAGAATAAATATTTCATACATGTGTTTTATTTGTGTAATTAGATGTATAGCCAGCTCGTAAGCTGAGTTCCACTCTCTAAGGGTTAAGTAAATGTATTGTAAATTACATAAGACTTCCGTCTTTCATTTAATTGTATTTTCATTCAATTCAGATCATGTAAATTTAAGTTATTTTTAAGAATTAACTTTTTATTTCATGTAGTTTTGTTACTATGTCTTATGCAAACTCTTTTAGGTATGCTGTATGACCCACACGAGGTATGAACACGAGGGATTACATCATTTTTGTGTTTCAACGTAGTTAGACAGTCCATGACAATTTTCAAACTAGAAAATTGAGAGGTAGGTGGGTGGAGTTAGCTAAGAGAGGGTTGCATCGCAAGCAAGGTTAGTACCCCTTCTTCAAATTTTCTACTTTGGCAACCCCACTCAGCTAGAGCCTCCCATCATGCCGCGAAAATGATCTATTAGAAAATTTTAGAAGTATTAAGTCGATATGTATATAGGCTCCATGAATGCATAAGCAGAAGAGATTCAGCCTATCCTTTTGAAGGAGCTAAAACTTGCCTGCCCTCTTTCCTCTCAAGTGAGGCTCCTCTCAAATGTTAATGAGTTTTTTACCAAACGTATATCGCGTATAGTGTTGTTCAGACGTTGATGAAATTATTGGATGTTAATTCAAATATAGTGTGTTAATGTAAGTACATTTTGTAATATATATTTTTGCAATTGGCTCTGTGAGACTAGGTTAAACAGTGAAGTGTATTTATGTTGCTTAACTGTTCGGGTATATTGTTTGAACCCAAAAACATTAGCCTAACAATGACATATATGTAAATTTCTGTATTGTATGTTTATTAAAGTATTAAAGTGTTACCTCTTTTAATAATTGTCAAAGTTAAATTTTTTTTATAATTAATTTCCAGTAATACAAGTGATTGTATATTTTTTTTCAAAACGTTCGTCTTTTGTCTTAATCTAAGGTTTAGTTCAGATTTAATATTTTGATTGATTTATTTTTTGGTGTTAATTCTTTTGAAGTTATGTACATCTTAATAGAATATATTCATTTTTGTAAAGTGTGGATGATTTTGATCACCAATATTTTCTATCAGGGCTCTGCTCGTAATCCCTCACTAAGAACCGAAGTAAGATGTTGGTTTAGAATAGTTCAAGTAAAGTATTCACCCAGTTTTTGTTTTGAGTAACATAAGAGACCATTGGATATTCAGTGTTCATATATATTGCCGTATGTAAGTTGCATAATATTCTCAGGGCTCGAGTATTAATTTTTCAAGTGTATCAGACTTATGCAATATAAACAGGTGAGTTTTAAAGCTCGGAAATTTGCGTAATTCGCCAGGCGTAATATATATTTTTGGTGCCCAGACCCTTGGGATTGAGCGTGTTGGTTTTAAATATTAGTGATAACAGGGCCATGTTGTCATTAAAGGTTTGAACAGTTCAGTGTTGATAAGATTGTGTGTATGGTTAGGATGTATTTTTTGGAGAGGTATAATTTTTTTGTGACATACAAGATGGCACAACTAAATGTGCAAGAGTTTTTGGCAAACCCAATTGTTCAGGAATTGCCAGAAGCCAATGTAACCTCAGTGGCTCTCTATTTTAATGGCATGTGGTGGCCATACGAGTGGAATGATAAAAGACCAAATCAAGTGTCTAGCCTTAGAAGCTTTGATAAACTCAGGAAAGATATTGCAGCTCCTCACGAACTGTTGGAGAAAGCTGAAGCAAAATTTGTAGAGAGGCAAGAATCATTTCACCTATCAACCGAAGGAATGAAAGCAGAAAGGAATGTAGAGGCTGAGATTCGACGAATTGCACCAAAAGAGAATTTGATTAAGACGAAGATGACGGCAGAACGGGAGGAATTGGAAGAGAGAGAAAGAGCGAGGAGAAGCAAAAGAAATCACATAACAGGCAAGGAAAATGGAAGCAAGATGGGAAAAGACAGAGAGAGAAAAAGCAAGAGAAATTGTAAAACATGCGAAAGAAATCGAAAAAAGACACAAAGAAAGAGAGACAGAAGAGTCGAGACATGCGAGGGAATTGGAGCTGTTGAATGCTAGTGCAAGGTCAGCAATGCAGACAGAGAGGACTCTGATATGCATGATCCCATGTTCAATACGATGAATGCACAGAGGTTAATTCCAAAATTCCCAGAAGAAGCTCCCCACGATTTCTTCCATCCTTTTGAAACGGTTGCGTCGATGAAAGAATAGCCAGAAGATAAATTGCCAGTGTTATTGCAGAGCGTTATTATTGGAAAAGGAAAAAGTACGTATCTTGCCTTGTCTCAGGATCAGAAAAAGAAGTATCATGAAGGTAAAAGGAGGATGCTACAAATGTATCAGACGACCCCTGAATATAATAATGAAAGATTCCAAAGTTTGCAGAAGGACGAGAAAATTACTATCCTGGATTAGGCTTATAAGGTATGACGAACTTTTAAGAGATGGATAGAGGCTGCCAAAGTGAGGGAGATGGCAGATTTAAAAGAATTGATAATGCTGGAACAAAATTTATGAAGAATTCCTGAACATATTCCAACGTACTTGAAAGAGAGAGAGGTAAAAAACTTGATGAAGTGGATTCGCTGAGTGGAGATTATAGTATTATCAGTCGTAAACCCTCCTCGAGTATGAAGTTTCAACAGTTGTTCCGACAAAGTGTTAAGTATTCGCCGAACCATGAAAACCAGTTCAGTGATAACTATGTGCACAAGTTCAATAGTTACAGCGGAAGTACCACAGGTACTGTTCCAAAGCAGAGTGCGTTAGTTCCCAAGCAAAAATCGTTGAATCGTCCTCCTTCAGGTGTTGTGAGAGACGTGTTGAAGATTATTATTGTATGTTTTGTGTGTTGCAAGAAAGGCCATATCAGTAAGGAATGTTATTTGAACCAAACGAAAACAGTCGCCAAGTAGTTAACGATAATTCAACTTCACAGGATGCGAAGACCAATAAACAAACCGGAAAGGACAATGATGAAAATAAACCAGCTAACATTTATACAGCGAGCAGGACAACCCAAACAGCATGGATGGCTCTAAACCATATATTTATGTAGGTATGTTAGGCGCTCTGGATGGGAGCGAGCAGATCCCGGTCAAGATATTGCATGACACAGGTTATAACCATAGTGTAATGACACGAGGTGTACACCAATTGAAGGAAGTCTCCCACAGGAGATTCGGTCATTTTGAAGGGAATAGGAAGTGAGGAGTTTACCCATATTTGCTGTTTGAAACTCTCACGCAAGTTGGTGACAGTTTATTTTGATTTTACGGTTAAGGATTCGTTGGTAGTGAAGGAGTAGAAGTCCGGCTGGGTAATGAGGGTGGTGGAACGCCATTTATGCCTTGTCTCATTGTAGTGGAGAAACCATTGAAGTAGAGTCCAACGACTGAACTCAAGAAGGACTTTCTATATGTTTCCTAGCAGTGTGATGAAAAAGAGTATGACAAAGATAGTCACTGCAGAGGAAGACAGACAAACTGAAAGAGCTATGAACTTTGAGGATTTATTTTCAGAAGAAGAGGATTGCCTTGATGGTAAGCTAGAGAGAACTTTCTTGAGAGCCTGAGAGAAGAGGAACGACAGACGAGTGGACAGGAAGACAAAGAACCAATGGATTTGGAAGAAATATTGATTCCCGCACCATTGAGAAAACAGGTGATCGCCGTAGCGTATGAGATGGGACACATGGGAATAAGGAAGACCCCGGAGAAGATTATGAAACCTTTTTTATGGTCTGGCATGCATAAAGATGTGAGCCAGTTTTGCTGTGCATGTCACGTCTCTCAAGAAAGCTCCCTCACACCCGATTGGAGTACAAGAAGAACCCTTCCGCAAAGGACCGATTAAGGTGTTGGGAGAAAAAGGGAAAAGTTGAGAGGCATCAGATGGAGAATATGTCAAGAATTTGGAGATGAGGATTGGCAAAAAAAAAGAAATTTTCTCTAAATAACTTGAAAACGAGCCAAGGAAAGACAAAAGAAAGGTAAGGTATGAAAAGTAAGAACAGACACTTTACGGTAGGATGACAGGTGTTGGTTTACTTACCAATAGAAAGATTCCCTCTCACCAAATATTTCCAAGGACCATTCCAGATTTTGGAGAATATCAGTGACCTGACCTACTTTATCGAAATACTAGTAAGCAGGAAAAGTCAAAGGAAGGCCATATTAAGCAAGCACCTGATTTTTTTTCAAGAAATTCCTTATCCTAGTGGATATGTTGGATTATGGGATTAGGGCTGTCTTATTACAAGAATATAAGGAAGGAATTCTTTCCCCTTTTTGTTCTATGTCATTGAAGCTGAGGAAGCATGAACGAGCCTACTGAACAGTTGAAAAAGAACTGTTAGCGCTAATCGCAGCGATATGTAAGTTTGAAGTTTATGTGAATAGACCACAGATTGAAGAAATTACAGTTTACTCGTATCACAATCCTTTAACTTTTGTTAATAATGAAGAATAATAATCAAAGGTTAACTAGATGAGCATCATGTTTGCAACCATATTGCATTAATGTAAAGCATATATCAGGTGAAGATAACGTGCTTGCAGATTGTTTATCTCGGGCTGAATTGGTGGATTCAGGCCCGGAATGAATAATCTTTTTTTTTTTTGGGTGGGTGGGGGAGATATCTGATGAAGCTGGTCTAGTATAAGAGTAAATATTTTATTCTTGTATTTCATTTGTGTAATTAAGAGATGTACAGTATAGCCAGCTCGTAAGGTGAGTTCCACTCTCGTAGGTTAAAGTAAATGTATGTAAATTACATATAACTGTAGTCATTCATTTAATTTCATTCTCATTCAAGTCAGTATATGTAAATTTACCCGATTTTTTAGAATTAACTTTTTACTTCAGGAAATTTTATTACAAAGTATTATGTAACCTCGTTTAGGTATGCTTTATGAACCACACAAGATATGAACATGAAGGATTACGTCATTTTTACGTTTCCCCGTGGT
>NC_090745.1:76341089-76343589 GCF_036898095.1 Palaemon carinicauda
TACAGTTTGTTCTAACCTGATTACCGAGGCTTTTGACGACCCTAGGTCGACGGAGTCAAGGGATGCTGCCAGGGAAATGTTACGATCCTCGGTGAGGGGTTTTCAGAAAAACACCTCAGGCCCCTACCTTCCACATGAGAAGATGAGGGCCTACCTTTTCCCTAAAGCCTCGGCTGATGCAATCATCCCCCAGCCTCAGGTGGAGATACCAACTGCCCAGAATCCGGTAGATTCTGAAGTCTCGGCCGCCCTTCAAGACATCCAATTGGACGATAAGATGTCGGAGGTGTCAGATTCTACTGAGAAGGACCTTCTAGGAGAAGGTCACGAGGAGGAGCTGTTCCAGGCTCCTAATGTAGAAGAGGAAGAAATCGACGAGGTGTCGGTTACATCGGTTCCGGACCCAGAACCTGTTCCCTCTACATCGTCTGCTATCCCAGATGAACTGAGGACTCTTTCTTCCGTTGTTGAGATGATCCAACAAATTCAAAGGAAGAATGATGAGAAGGAAGCTGCAATGAAACTGAAGATAAGCAGACTTGCAGCATCACGTGGGCCCCAGAAGCGGCTCAGCGTGAAGGATATTCCTTTGTGCTCGGATACCAATTCTTGGAGGTATGCCGAACACATGCCAATGACAACCGGGAAGATCGTGATCTCAGAAAAGTGGGGAGCAATTCCCCTGGAAGAGGTGGAATTTTGGCCCAACAAAGATTTTTATCCGGACTGCTATGTCCGTCTTAGGAAGGAACCAGACTCAAAGGAGGAGACGCAGCCGAAGGAGGTCACAGTTTTTTACCATAGTAAAGCTCAGGTGTTACTAGCGAGCTTGATGAAAGAGAGGGGCTTCACTAACTCAAAGGTGCCCGCCTTGAGTAAGAAGCTCCCCTCCTTTGTGGCCTCTCCTACCAGAGCCTTTCCCTTCTTGGAAAAGGGATATAAGGCAGCCTTAAAGGCGGTGGAGGCGGGGAAACCATGCCCCTCCTTGGAGGAGTGCAAGCTGTTATCTCTGACCTTGCCCTTGGACCAAGAAGACTGGAAGGACGTACACCTTACCTTCTCAGTCGGGAAGCTGGAAGCTGATATTGCTGAACGTCAGTTCAGTAAGGAACTTCCAAAACTGTCAGAGGTTCTCTTGCGTAGAGAGCAAGAGACAAAGGAAAGACTTGCGGCATCGATGTCGTTACAAACAACATTAGAAACGATGGCAAGTGACCCCAAAAACCAGGACATGTTCATGGTAGTGGCCAAAACCCATCTGGCCACAGTTACGAAGGATCTCTATAGCTTTATTAAAGCTAGGAGAGCCTGTAGAGAGTTCATGTTCGCCTCGGCTGCGGTGATGCACGAACCGAGGAAACTGATTTCCTCTCGTATCTGGGGTAAAGACCTCTTTCCCAATGAAGTGGTTAAAGAGGTAGTAGACAAGGCTGCCACAGAGAATAGGAACCTTCTCAAAAAGTGGGGCTTAGATCTTAAGAGAAAGTCTTCTCCGGATGAGGGTCCCCAACCCAAGAAGAAGACAAAAAGGCCTATGCCATCCTCTTGGCCGGCTAAACCCTACCGACAGCAACAACAACACAGCTTCGTGTGACCGCGATGCCTCAGATAGTGGCACAACCTCCAACCACGTACCAGCTGGTACCTCAACAAGTGGCGACACAGTCGCCAGTTTTTAACCCAGCCTTCGAAAGGCTTACTTCTTCCTTTCATTCGAGAGCTAGAGGAACAGCCAGAGGTTCTTCTAGACACCCTTCAAGAGGAAGGGGATACAGGGGAGGACGCGGTCAAGGAGGCAAGGCCTTAGGTCCACAACAGCAGAAGTGAGATACTTCCAGTAGGAGGGAGACTACAGCTATTTAGGGATCGCTGGACCTTCGATCCCTGGGCCCACAGCCTAATTAAATATGGACTAGGTTGTAGCTGGTGCAGTCCTCCACCCCAATTCCCTCAATTCTTCCAACACTCAACCCCCGTTCTGGAAGAATATGTCCGAGAACTCTTAGACAAAAGAGTAATCCGGAAAGTTAAGTCCATAAAATTCAAAGGAAGGCTGTTTTGTGTTCCAAAGAAGGACTCAGAAAAACTCAGAGTCATTCTAGACTTGTCGCCACTCAACAAGTTCATAGTGAACTACAAGTTCAGAATGCTCACGCTTCAACACATAAGGACCCTACTGCCAAGAAGGGCATATACTGTCTCTATAGACTTGTCTGACGCATATTGGCACGTTCCAATTAATCGTCACCTCTCCTCCTACCTAGGCTTCAAGTTACATAGAAAACTTTATGCCTTCAGAACCATGCCTTTCGGGCTAAACATAGCCCCAAGGATTTTCACGAAGCTCGCGAAAGCAGCCGTCCATCAATTACGCCCAAAGGGGGTCCAAGTAGTAGCCTACTAGGACGACTGGCTGGTGTGGGCAGCATCCAGGACAGAATGCATGCAAGCTTCTAAGATAGTGATCCAGTTCCTGGAACATCTGGGATTCAAGATCAAC
>NC_090745.1:76348589-76371089 GCF_036898095.1 Palaemon carinicauda
CGATATCGTTGGTTTGACCCTTTGTTTATATTTAATGTTCTCACTTCAAGACTGTTTGAGGTACTTATGACTTTTTTAGTGGGGGGGGGGGGGGGTTTGATAGTTGGTGGGATATAGATTATGAAAATATTTTATCTTAAATTTTCGCGTTCGGTCATCCATACTATGTTTGCAAATAAAAAACAAGAATTTCCGAGAGAAAAAAAATAATAGTAAATGATTATACGATTTTCTCTGCAGCATGATATTTCTCAGTATGAAAACATTAGAAAACAGATGTTTTAACCTTATAACTTCAAGAATGTCCTACAGCCGGCATGTGTTACTGTTCGTCAACTGGGGGCCACATCTAACTACATCTAATTGAGAGAGGGCCGCATGATATTCATATATGCCAAAAATATTACTTCCCAAATATAACCAGGATTTTCCTCCAATTTTTTCATGTTTTATTTATGTTGGTATGAAAGTTTTAGATAAAACTAACATCTTTTGTTCTTTCCTTATAGATATATAGAGCTTCAGTAACCTAGAAAGTCTTGAGGGCCGCAACTACAACACCTCTCCGCGGGCCACAGGTTGTCCATGCCTGCCCTAGAGCATTTAAAAGCGAATCCATCAATAAATTCACCATAATATTGACATTTCTCTTACTCTATACCTAAATATTGTAACCGATAATTTCCTTCACATTATTGGTCAGATAGCGATAAATTTTACAGTGATGAAAGATCGTAGTGTCGCTATGTATTTTACAATATGCTGAAGCTTGAATCAAGTCAACCACATTACCTACTTAGCGACCAGGAATTTATTTCAGTGATATTAAGCGCAGTTATACACAAAAGATATAAATCTATAACTAGGCCATTAATAGTTTACGTATGTGCATACAAATTTATGACATTAATCGGAATGTGGTATCAGAATGGTTATTTCTGACTAGACAGATTCGAAAACGATAAAAAATGCACACAAGCTAACCCAACTAACACCCACATTCCTGCATCCATACAATCATATATTTGTTTTATTAGATCAGTACAATATGTGTGAGAAGTTAGAACTGCAGTATGTAACAAGAACCAAACGCTCTCCATCATTTCTTTGCCTCATCAGGTTTCCGGTAGAAAAAAAGTTTTAAGGAACACAAAAGAATCCCAGGAGGATATATATATATATATATATATATATATATATATATATATATATATATATATATATATGTGTGTGTATGTATATACATATATATATATATATATATATATATATATATATATATATATATATATATATATATATATATATACTGTATACTGTATATACAGCTCTGCCCCTTCTGATTACTGTTTAATTTCCATAACTCCAATATTATCTAAATGAATTGAACATCTTTAAGAAAAAACATCTAAACAGGTATACTGAAGGTAATAATCTGTTCTCTACTTTGCAATTCGGTTTTTACAAAGACCTATTAAAAGTGTAATGACCCTCTCACAATTTCCAATGGTGTAAAGAAATCCGTTAATTATGGCCAAGAATTTCGATTTTTGGGCCTTGATTTTAGCGCTGCTGTTGACCGTATTAATTCAGAGTCCCTTTTTTCAAATTCAAGCAGACGGGAGTAGGTAGGTCTTTTCTTAGAATTTTTATTGAATTGTTAACTAACAGATTGTAGGGAGTAGTTGTTAATGGGCAGCATAGTGAGGATAGAAATGCAATATGTGGTGATTTTCATGGCAGGATCTCAGCATATGATATTTCATACTATATCCCACACTCATAAAATGTGATTTGGCATGGGAAACAGCTTGTTGCACATGCAGATGATGCTAATCTTTTGCATCTATTCCATCTCCTAGATATCGACCTGGGGTTGTTTAATCCCTTAAAAGAGATCTAGTTAAATCAGTGCATGGTGCAAATTATGAGGCATGAAGTTGAACGATAACAACTCAAAGTGCCAATATAAGCAAACAAGAAATTACCTTGTTCCTTTCATTTTGATAATATGAAAAACAATGTGAAAAAGGCATCTATGTGTAATCAAATCTTTTCTTTTCACAGTATTCGATATTATTTTTGCATCTTACGAACTAACGTAAATAAAATACCTGTTAGGAGCACTTCGTTAATCAGCGATAGAATCGTGTAAGTTCTTCTTGAAATTCCTAGATTCTTTCCGAATTCACCTCAAGGCTTACGAAGAAGGCCTGTGATATCCCATAATATACTTCCTTGATTTGAAATATTAGATAATGCAACTGACACCACCTGCCTAGAACCCGGAAGATGTATATGCGTTATACATCGAGGGAAAGAAATTAAATCCTACTTGCAGTTCATCATTCTAAGGCTAATAGATAAGATAATGCTATATCACTCTCGAACTGCATACTATCAACTGGTGATCCAAATTAAACCAATCGGAGTTCTCCAATACAATCAGCAGAGTATGAAAGAGTGCACCTGTGTATTTGTATGTGTAGAGAGAGAGAGAGAGAGAGAGAGAGAGAGAGAGAGAGAGAGAGAGAGAGAGAGAGAGAGAGAGAGTTATATAGATAGACAGATAGATAGATAGGTAGATAGACAGATACAGTAGATAGACTTTAAAAGCGTACAAAGTTGTAATTCGTCTGTTGTAGGAGTTACGTTCTGGAACGCGATCAGGAACTGTATATATATAAATATATATATATATATATATATATATATATATATATATATATATATATATATATATATATATATATATATACATACATATATATATATATATATATATATATATATATATATATATATATATATATGGCTGAGGACTATGAAACACGAAGTAGGAGATGAACGGAGAAGTATTGAATTATAAGCTATAGATAGAGACGACTGGCCAAATCTAAAAGAGGCCCTTTGCCTCAAGAGGCGTAAGAGATGATTATATATATATATATATATATATATATATATATATATATATATATATATATATATACATATATATATATATATATATATATATATATATATATATATATATATATATATATATATATATATATAACTACCTCTGATGTCATTTGTGAAGTATGAAAAAGCCTTAGATAGTGTGCAACGGCCAATTTTGTGGAGAAGCCTACGTTATCATGGAGTTCCTCTTAAATATGTAAATTTGATCAAGCCTCTTCATAATCATAGCAAATGCTAAAGTAGTGTTAGTGGAGTCCTATTAAATGAGTTTCCAGTGAACAGTGGAGTACTCCAAAGAAATGTGTTGCCACCTATGTTGTTTATCCTCATCATGGATTTTGCAATGCATAGAACAGTTAGAGATGGTGGAATTGGAGGATTGGACTAGACTGGTAACGGGAAATGAGCTAAGCTAGATTATACTGATAATGCTGTCCTTATTAGTAAAGCACCACAGGACTTGTAAAGCTTGCTTACCAGAATGCATAAAATATCATCTGAGGTTGGCCTCAAAATAAATAGAAAACATACAACGATAATGAGAACGGAATCTATAATAGAAGATGAAATATCATTAGAGGGAGAAGGGATTAATGAGGTCGAATAATTTAAATATTTAGGAACTATGATCTCTAATACAGGATCGCTAGAATTCGAGTTTAATGAAAGATAGAAAAAAATCAAATCAGACCGTGGCTAGGTTGAATAAAATTTTCGAAATCAAATCGGCTGAAATTACATATAAAAATTTGGCTATATATTGTATCAGTTTAGTGAGATCAGTGTTACTGTATGGGAAGGACTCGTGGTATGACAATGAATAAATATCCACCAGATTCTGTACATTTGAGAACAAAGGCCTCTGAGGAATATTGTTTGTTGAATGGTAGGACATGATTAGAAGTAAAACTCTACGACAAATTACTCGAGTGACAAATGTGGATGAGGTCATGCTAAGGGGTAGATGGTGATGGTTTGGGCATGCTATTTGCACTCCCCAGGAGAGGTTAGTTCACCAAACTTTTAATTGGGCTCCACAAGTGTGAGAAGTGTGAAGTAGGAGAGGATGATGATGATGATGATGATATGAATATATATATATATATATATATATATATATATATATATATATATATATATATATATATATATATATATATATATATATATATATAGTATATACTGTATATACATACATATATATATGTGTGTATATACATACATATACAGTATATATATATATATATATATATATATATATATATATATATATATATATATATATATATATATATATATATGTGTGTGTGTGTGTGTGTGTGTGTGTGTATACATATACATATATATTTATATATAATACATTTATGTATATATATATATATATATATATATATATATATATATATATATATATATATATAATGATTATACATATGTATATATATATGTGTGTGTGTGTGTATATATACTGGCTTCAGGTGGGAGATGATGAATGGAGAAGTATTGATTAAAAAACTTAAGATAGAGACGACTGGCGAAATGTAACCGATGCCTTTGGCGTTAATAGGAGTAGGAAGAGATGTTGTTGCTGATGATGATGATAAGTAGAACACACTGTGATAATTCAGTCTATATCTTAGATATATAATCATGGTTATTGTGAACTTGTGCTCTATAATAGTTTAACTGATTATATCTCACCACAAAATAACTCTCTATGCACACTCAAAATAGTAAGTAATTGGTTATGAATAATGTTAGTTACATGTATCATGGTTACAGTAACAATTGTAATAACATTACTGCATATGAAACGCTTTTCTGAGAGAGAGAGAGAGAGAGAGAGAGAGAGAGAGAGAGAGAGAGAGAGAGAGAGAGAGAGAGAGAGAGAGAGAGAGAGAGAGAGAGATAGATTATTCATTTCGATCGAACTAGCTAAATTAGAATAAAATATTTTTTTTAGTGGAAATCTGAATAATAACTAGGAGACGTGGCTTGAAAGTTTGAATGGGAAGTGAGATTCGACTGGAAGTCATTTTGGCATTCAAACTTCGCACGGAGAAGTTTATTTTTATTAGTACAGTTTCCTCGATAAGTTGCTTATCAAGTTAAATAATTGTTGGCTCTTGAGCCAGTATGACAAGCTGCTTGTCAGATTGCAAACTTCAGAAGTTTGGTAAGTGTTTTTAGATTGATGTTGAAGATTGCATTGTATATTGGATATTAGAGTAAAGTTTTGCATAGCCATGAGCGCTAACACAAAAAACAAAATTGTTGATTTATTTGATGTTTTCCTTATTATGGGTGTGTACAAAAGATCTGCAATATGAAATGTTGAAATTCTATTTGTTTCATTTGTATTTTAGCCTCTTAGAACAATTATGAAAGCTTTACTGTGTTATCCCAAACTGTCATGAATTCCATGTGTACCCAGTTAAAAGATTAAAATATCAGGATGATCTTTGATAAAATTCAGAAAAATAACGACTAGAAAAAAAAATCTACCTTTTTGGGGGGGAAGAAAATAAGGCAAATATTTCTAAAAATGGCGACGAACTAGCAGCATTATTCAGGGACAAAATGGAGGATAACGCCATTTGGTTGAAACATTATACCACACAGAGATACTCATTGAACTAACACTGACTAAACGTCAGAGGGTCCAATAGTATGCCAAGAATGGACAACAAAACAGACAACCTAAATATTTCTTTATATATATTGGTAAGAATGTAAAATAAATATATGAATAAAAAAAAAACTGCTGGAGGAATAACAAATATCCACACCCTTTGAAGCCGTATCAAGTAGACTGCACATAAGTAGATCTTCTTCAATATACCTTTCTCCTTTGTACCGGATATGTACTATCAATTGTTCATCACTCACAACATCAATTGATCCATCAGTTGAATGGCGAAGATATCACTGTTTTTTAGCTATTTAAATAATTGATCATAAATATCATTTGCAAGTTCATCTAAATAAAAATTAAATCAAAATGAAAACGGCCATTATCCCCATCAAATACCAAATTACCCCCAGAGGGGTAATTTACCCCTATTTGTGAACGACTGGTCTAACCCAAAGCCAAAAAAAAAGTCCTTCAACAGCGTCAATGGCCTTAGATATCAGGATGCCAGATAACTCATAATCAATCAATCAATCAATCAACAGAAGACAACCAGGTTTACCCCCATACAAATGGGTAAAAAGCTCATTAATAGAAGTGTTCTTTGAGTATTCTGTGGACCTTGTATATTACTATAAATACTTATGTTAAACCCTAAATATAGTTATATTTTATTTATGCTCGTCATCATTTTCATTCGCTATTATAGCTTTTCTTTATTTTGTGGTCAACTTTTTATGTAGATCTTACATGATCTCAGTCGTGTATAATAGCTTAATGTAACACTGATCAACTGGACATAAAAGCATTTGAGGAGAGGAATTGGAGATATCGTCTCCTCAGATAAATGTAATGGTATTAATGAAAGGTTTAAATTCTAGTAATACATTATAATAACAGCAACACGCACTGACTAAAAGCAATATAACAGAGATGAAATCTATAGAAATAAACATAAGAACAATTGCTGGTATACTATTTCTAGTGTATTTTCTAGAATGCTATTTTCTGCCGCAGAAGGAAAAACAGGTGCATCTACAAACTGCAGATGTTCATGAAACTTTGATAAAAGCACCTAAAACATCGCACGGCGTCTGTTGATGCTTATTTGTTTGAGTGCTTGCTTACCACGTGAGCTGGATGCTTTCAAAGAGTCTGGTTCCGGAAAAGTGATACAACATTTACATGTTGAATTTTTGTGCATATTCCGCAAAGACAAATATCAATCTCTTCCAAGGCGTTTATTTTCTTTGTTTTTCTAATGTACAAATTTACAACTAGTAATGGAAGTGTTATTTTAAATAGTAAAGACATTTACAAATTGTTATATGAGTTATTTCGTTATTTTAAAAAAGCATTTAGTGTTGCACTGTCATTACCTTTCTCTTTTTTTGTGTATATTTATCCTTATTTATTACTAATAACATTATCCCCTTTGAAAACCTTTGCTTGCCACCCAAATATAATGAATGTTAACTGCATCCTCCACACTAATAAATATCCAATAAGTTGAAAAATGCAATTTGTTTTCAAAGCATTCACTCATTTTTATTTCAATTGTCTCAAATATTTATTTTCTATATAGCTGATATTTTCGGGTATTCTGTAGGTCCTGTTGTTGATGAACATTTAATTAAAACTATGAAAAAATATAGATTCTTAAAACAAGAATATAACCAAAAGACTTTCAGAAACTGAGATCAAATTAAAATTCAAATAGTAATTTGACTAAATGCAATTAAATATATTTAAAGTGGTCCTAAAATCCAACATTAAACTCATCATGAGATTTGCTGTCGCGTTCCATCACAATACAATTTATCCTATATCGAATAATACACCTATTGCCGTGAGGGAAATACGCCTAGAAGTTTTATCTCTTGGCATAATCTGAATTGATTTCCTTGCAAAGGTTCCCTCACCTCACGACTGTCTCTCATCAATTTCATTAATGGAAGATATGCACATTCTGAAACAAAATATATATATATATATATATATATATATATATATATATATATATATATATATATATATATATATATATATATATATATATATATATATATATTTCAGAAAAACTCTTTTAAAAAAGTATTTACATACATTTCTGTTTCCTGCTAGCTTCGAGTACATATCTCGACTTTTTTTTTTGGGGGGGGGGGGTATTCTTTTTTTCAATATATTGCAGTATAGTACACCTAGTCAGTGTTACAATGACATGAAAATCAATAATTTAACATAAAACTATATATACAGAGAACATTAAGAAATTCATCACTAAGCAATTTGTGTGTTTGTATGTCTGTTTTACGGTACGAAAGCTAGAATAAGTATAGAAACGTAATCTATATGTTTATGGTTATGTAGATATTTATGTTGTGATCTAACGTATAGTAATATCTGTTTTATCAAATCTATTAGATTTGCTTGTTTGTGAGACCATTTTGCTTTAGGCAAAACTACTGAGCTACGGACTAATACTGAAACTAGTATCAAACTTGAAAACTGATTTTACATTGAGAAAATAAAGATGAATACGTAGATAGCACAAACATTATTTAACAAGTTGGGTGTAGCCGGCATCATAAAAATATATGAATACACAATCTTGTTTATATAATAAAGAGAACTAATCATAAACCATGCTCTGTCTGCAATTTATTCAACAGTTAAATCAACAGAAAAAAAAATTATGTAGTCATATCTTAACAAGAAACGCAAATAGAACCTTAATGAAGTATAATCTACTGTTAATAATCCAACAATTGTTACTGCTACCACTTCCAAAATATTAAGATACATTTCTGAAATTTATTATGGCCTTGTAATCCGGTACGACAAATGTAGCTACGGTGCCAACAAAGTGTCGTTCTTAGGGCACCGCATCACTCCTGAAGGAGTCCATCCCCTCCCAGAGAAGGTAGCAGCCGTTCAGAGCTTCCCCACGCCCTCGACCATCAAAGCACTGCTGGAATTCTTGGGCATGATCAACTATTATCACTGTTTTCTGCCAGCTATTGCCGCCCCTCTTGCTCCCCTCTACGCCTCCCTCAAGGGCAAGCCAAAAGACCTGAAGTGGGGTCCCCTTCAAGAAACAGCCTTCTGCAACGCAAAGAGTGCCCTATCATCTGCTGCTGCTCTCATTTTTCCCGTACCACATGCCCCTCTCCTTTTCTCCACCGATGCCAGCAATTTTGCTATTGGTGCAGTACTCGAGCAGGTGGTCAACGGCTCTCCCCACCCATTGGCCTTCTTCTGCAGAAAACTGTCTAAGGCAGAACCGGGTTATTCTCCCTTCGATCAAAATTCCTGGCTGTGCACTTGGCTGTCCGTCACTTTCATCATTTCTTAGAAGATACGCCCTTCGTCATTCGCACAGACCACATGCCTGTGATGCACGCCTTCACTCGACAGTCTGGCGCCTGGTCTGCCCGTCAATATATATGGATACACAGTCTTGTTTATATAATAAAGAGAACTAATCATAAACCATGCTCTGTCTGCAATTTATTCAACAGTTAAATCAACAGAAAAAAAAATTATGTAGTCATATCTTAACAAGAAACGCAAATAGAACCTTAATGAAGTATAATCTACTGTTAATAATCCAACAATTGTTACTGCTACCACTTCCAAAATATTAAGATACATTTCTGAAATTTATTATTTTTTAAATCAATCCTGATAGAGAGAGAGAGAGAGAGAGAGAGAGAGAGAGAGAGAGAGAGAGAGAGAGAGAGAGAGAGAGAGAGAGAGAGAGAGGGGGGGGGTTTGCTTTTGATTGTTTTAGAAGTTACAACACAAAGACGGAAACTTGAAGTGTGGTTTAGAAATAATGGTATCCTAACACTTGCAGTATTATATCTAATATAATATTTTAAGTTTATGTGAAAAAAAAAAAAAAAGAATACTGAGTGATTAGCCATCCAGGAGAATGAAGACGGTAAAGTAATTAAACTTTCATATAATTTTCATTGAAAATCTCGTCGGGAGAAATCTAGAATAGGATTACTAATCCATTTCTAACATCGTTTCATTAATAACATTGATTACTGTTGATTTTCATAGTGTATCATACACAGTTAGATACTGCAATAATGAATAATTTTCCTTTTCAACTAATATTTCCCAAATCCCGGCGTTTAGAATTCAAATGATTTAATTTCAATAGCTTAATCTCTCATCACCGAACAATAGAAATAGTCCCTTGCTTCTTCCTTTCTCTTCCTTATCAACATTAATATAATGGTCCCTTATTTACTAGAGTAGGTCATGGGGGTTTTGTATGCAAATATATGTCCAGAGCTAAATGGTGCAGGAAGAATATTTTGTTGGCAGCACATTTCCCACTGACGGCAAAATAGCTGAGATATTAATGCCATTTTCGCTATTTGTATTGCCATTCGCCGCGACTGTATCTTAGTAACGGTTGGGCATAGGAAGTTGCCTCGTCATTCAAAATTTGTTGAATGGCAACATTATACGAAAGTTGATGGTTTTTAAGATAATTGGTGAAATAAAAAAAAAAAAAAGGTTAGAGCGTTACACATTACAATTATTTTCTATTGTACTGCAATACATGTTTTTTTTTTTTTTTTGTGTGTGTGTTTTTTTTTTTTTGGGGGGGGGGGGGCGGTATTTGGATATAAAGTGTTTCCTGATTGCATGTTACTTTACTTTTGATCCTAGTTGCTTTGATTACACATTGAAAATTAAACTAGTACTGACGAGGTTAGCAATCGAATGCACTAATGATAATAACGCCAGTGTTGTATGTAACACTACTTCAGGGAAAACGTTGACAGTTAAATTTTATCATAACATTAATTTTTATTATTTAGTTATTGATTTTATATGAATTGTGTATATAACACAAACTCCTTCAACAGCAATTGGCGATATAGATTTTACTCATACTAGTAGTTTTTTTTTTTTTTCCGGAACTGATGATGGTTGTGCCAAAATCCTTTTGGTAGCAAAACAATTGAATGATTCTTCCTTTATCTCAAGAATAAATATTTTAAGCAAGGCAGTCAAGTTTCTTCAAAAGCCAGTTATTTTGAGGTCAAAGAATTCTTATTATTATTATTATTATTACTATTATTATTATTATTATTATTATTATTATTATTATCATTATTATTATTATTATTATTATTATTATTATTACTTGCTAAGCTACAACCTTAGTTGGAATAGCAAGATGCTATAGCCCCAGGAGCACCAACAGGGAAAATATCCCAGTGAACAGAGGAAACGAGAAAAAATAAGACATCTTAAGGGGACCATCCACTATATCATTAAGAACAGTACGCTAACATTGAAATAAATATTTCCTATATAAACTATGAAAAACATTTTCAATGAAAACTAATACAGTGGTGAGCCAGTTAATGAAATAGAAGCAGAAACGGGAGAAAGGAGTGATATATAAAAATTCTTGTACATGATGAAATATTATAACGTTTTCCTGCCAGTCATCGTCGCCACTCTTGCCCCCCTCTACACCTTCCTCAAGGGAAAGCCATAAGACCTGAAGTAGTTTCCCCTTCAAGAAGCAGCCTTCTGCAACGAAAAGAATGTCCTATCAAACGTTGCATGTTCACTTTTCCTGTGTCACATGCACCTCTCCTTCTCTCCACCAATACCAGCGACGTCGCTATTAGGGCAGTCCTCGAGCAGGTGGTCAATGGCTTGCCACGGCCATTGGCCTTCTTCGGTAAAAAAACCGCCCAAGGCAGAATCCGGCTACTCTACCTTCGACCACGGACTGGTGGTGGTGCATTTGGCTGTCAGTCACTTTCTCCACTTCTTGTAAAGGACGCCCTTCGTCATTTGCACGGACCACATGCCTCTGGTGCACGCCTTCAGTTGATCAACATCTCTCCGCCATGGCTGTACACAATTGTACCCATCAGCACGTCCATGGGGAAATGAATCAATTTGCCGAGGCTCTGTCAAGAAACACATTGGCCGCCATTCACCTGGGACTGGATTACAACACCTTGGCAGAGGCCCAACAAAAAGATCCAGAGTACCAATCATGTAGGACATCCTGCACATCCCTCTGTTGGGAGGACGTTCCTCGCAACGACTCCAACACCACCCTTCTCTGTAACGTCAGTACTGGTAGACCTAGACTGTGGATACTTTCTCTCATGCGCCGACAGGTATTTGATTTCAATTATGGCCTTTCCATCCCTCGCATGGTTCTACTGCACAGTTACTGAGGACAAATTTCATTTTTCATGGCATTACTAAGGGCAAAAAGGATTTAGTCCGCGTCTGTACTTCATGCCAAAGTTCAAAAGTACACCATAACGTGGATTCGGGAGTGGTCACCTTTCATGAACCTTAGCGGTTCTTTGCACATATTCATATTGATTTTTTAGGTCCCTTACCCACATCACAAGGACATCGTTACCTGTTTACCGTCATCGATGTCTCCATGCGTTGGCCTGAGATCATTCCTATGGAAAATGCAACGTATGCCTCATGTACATCTGCCTTATTCTCAGGATGAATAGAAAGATTTGGTATCCCTGACCATATTACTTCCATCAGGGGTACCATTTACGCCTCTCAATTGTGAACATCAATCTCCTAGGTAACCCCCTTCATCAGACTAGCGCGTACAACCATACTGCCCACGTTATGGTTGAAGATTTTCACCGTACCCTCAAAGCAGCTTCGCTATTTCACTGCAAAGACTCCAACTTGCTTACCAAGCATTCCTTGGTCCTCCTGGGACTAAAGACCACTCCTAAAAATGCCATGGAGGTCTCAGCAGCTGAAATAGTGTATGGCGACATGCTGGTCGTCCCTGCCGTTTTTTTTTTTTTTTTTTTTTTTTTTTTTTGCAAGCTCCTCCGACAATCTCCAGCGCCTACGTCATGATGCGGGAAAATTTAGTCCATGCCACCATACTCACAAGCCCTCAACTGAACAACACATACCAAAAGATCTGCATTCATCAACACATGTTTTCTTTTGTAATGACACTAGTCAGCCACCGTTAATGCCCCCTTACATGAGCCCTTTCCTCTTTATCCATCGTACAGCATTCTTCCTCAACATGGGTGGCAAAGAAGACTGGGACTCCATTGATCGCCTAAAAGCTGCATATCTCCTGTCAAATGACCCGACTAAAGTACACCTCTCAAGAGCAAGGCGCTCTATTTCCCATGTGCCTTTTTTATGGGGTGAGCCATGTACTGCTTGTGTATCACACACACTCATACATTGCAACAATATTTCTAGTTTTTGTATATTGTCGTTATCGCTCTCCCATCTCACTTACAATCTGTCAATTCCTGTATTTTTCTGCACCATTGTGATTGAATTTTTGTGCAGTTCTTGACTGGAATAGGTGGTATAAATACTCAAGTTCCGGCCAAATAAAGTTCAATTGCATTTACGAAAGTCTCTCAGTTACAACCTAACAGCTCGCTGGCACAATAGCTCACAGTGCTAGCAGCTTTGAGTTACCTTGTCTATGGTAAATCATTGAAGGAATAATCGACAATGCTTCTCAGTCAGAGTCTCCGATTTATACGTTTACACTGGTAACTTATCTGGCAAATTGTCATGTAAAATTCCGTAACGTTTTTTATAGTTATCAAAACAATAAAACTTATCACATAAAGTAATTCTTGCTTTGAAACCTGTTGAATATGTTATTAAATTTATATTCTTATCATTTGACTACAATGGGAGCAGGAAACATTATCCAATTGTTAGAAACCCCTAAAATAATTTATACAGTATGTATTGATACAGTTACAATTATATATATATATATATATATATATATATATATATATATATATATATTATATATGTATATATATATATATATATATATATATATATATATATATATATATATATATATATATATATATATATACATATATATATATATATATATATATATATATATATATATATATATATATATATATATATATATATATATATATATATATATATACAGAGAGAGAGAGAGAGAGAGGAGAGAGAGAGAGAGAGAGAGAGAGAGAGAGAGAGAGAGAGAGAGAGAGAGAGAGAGAAACTGATATGTATGAATATGTTTTATTGTTAAAAGGATTTAGAGAAGTAATGGGTATTTATTTTTCATAAGCGACTAAAACTTAGGAGATTTTCATAGGTTTCGAGGAAAATTAAAAACTATATATTCTTTAGATGACGGGCAAGATTCTTTTTTTGATAAACTATCATCTTAACGAGTCTTAACCATCATCAAAAAGCCCTTAATGACTCCGTTATCACGGGAATACCAACCAACCCAAAAAAAAAATAAATAAATAAAAAAAAAAGGTACCAAATAACCGGCCTGGAAAGATACATTTTTCCCCTTAAATATTTGAGGTATGTTTTGCTTACCTTATCCACGACTTGTTTACCATTTCATAGTTGACTAGCCTTCAGAAAGATACGCACCCCTGTGGAAGGGAAGCTGTTGAGCGAAAGTTTCTTTGCTTCCTCTCTTGTCAAGAGTTCACTGTTCGTTTGCCATGTAATTGCAGCTGCAGCTTTCTCTCTCTCTCTCTCTCTCTCTCTCTCTCTCTCTCTCTCTCTCTCTCTCTCTCTCTCTCTCTCTCTCTCTCTCTCTCTCTCTTTTAGGGTAGACCTTCCTCAACGAAAGTTTATATTCCATGAAGTCTTATGATCCTGAAGAAGCCGCTGTATCTTCTGTAACTTAGCTTAGCGGCCAGAATATTCTTGGTCTTTGCATTTCATTTTGCATCTAAGTGTATTCGTAACAGCTTTCGTTAATTTACGATGGAGTTTAATTCCCTTTATATCATAGCATTACAATATCACAACTCAGAAGTTGATGCAACGAAAATTTCAGATATCCATAGGTAGTTATATATTAACTAGTGTAGCATAATTTAGAATTTTCAGCAAAACTATTAGGTGAATACCAACTAACTAATTTCTATTTTGCTTACTCTTTCTTGCAATTGATTTTCGAGAATCTGTTAAAATCTATTAACTAACGTAATTTTCGAAAATATATTAGATCCAAATGATGGGTTCCACAATAGCTGACAGCTTTATTTTTGTTTCTGTAGACTCTTCTTAGAAGGCCCGAGATTATAAGCTTCAAGTTCTTCGAATACCAATGGCTTCCAATTTTTGTACATGGATTTCCTTGCCTCTTTGTTTCATGCAGAATGATTTCCAGCATACTCTTATCAAAGATAAAATCAAGAGCAGGAACTGGAGCTTGTGTTATTTTACTGTTTCATATACAGTGATACCCGGCCGCATTGTCAGAACATGTTGCTTTCTCTTGCAGGAGCTCCATTAAACCATTCATTCATACCCTGATGGCGCAATGAACTCCTCATATCTAGTAGCTGGAACATATCGATAGTTTGCACTAGTAATATCATCAAAATTATCATTATCACTGCTGTTAGTTCAAATATTTGTATACGTATGTACAAAATCCTCACCGCTCTTTCTTTATCGTTACCTTCTTTTCAATGGCACTGGATGCTAAGAGATTTCGATTTTTGTCATCACATAAATTTAATCGATGATTCTCGAAAGAACTAGAGCAATGTGACTTAAGTATATTAAAGGGTACTGTCTTACTGATCTAATCCCAATATCCAACTCAACGCATTAGTTTAAACCATTTTTACACCAGCAGCCAACTCAACGCAGTTGCACGAAACTTTATAAACCAACATTAATCCAATACACGAACTATACAAAAAAAATATAGGATAATTGTGCTGTAATTTACTGTACTGTACTGTACATAGGTGTGTAATAACTAAATGTAACAAGTTACTGACAACGATTGGAAGTCCAGACCGTCATTGTTGTATGAAAAAGAAAATGCTTATGATTTCCATATTATCATAAATATTTCTTTTTAAATGCAATTTATTTGTTTTAGGTATTATCATTAAGAATTTGCATACAGTCACCCAACCATTTATTTTTTTCTGGTCCTATAAGTTTGAATACTCAAGTCCTGGTATGCAGCATAAGTAAAATAGCATTTTTGGGCTCAGGCCATGTCGTCCTGATGGAAGTTCCTAAAGGGTAGCTTCCTAGGGTATATTTGACTACAGTGATATTCCCATAGAATTTTACCTTAAGGTATCCAGAATTCTAACTCCTGGAGCGAATATCCCTAAATAAATCTAACAGGGATATCGCATAATATCAGAAGACGTATTCGTGACACGTCACATAGCTATCTTCACCCCGAACAGTATTAACGCTTCGAGGGGTTACAGTGACAAAAATCTGAAATGAGAATGAAAAGAGAGCCGCTCATAAGGAATCTCTCCTATTCCGTTTCCAGTGTGTATCTGATGAAGGCGGCAGCCCCCTCTTTATTCCTTTTCGTGTAGCTCTACTACTCGGTGTTTTCCCTTGTGTTCTCTCGTAATTTTGGATATAATTCAACATTATGATGCCTTCTCCGGCAAGTGTGATATTAACGTAAACAAGAGCTGTTGCCTACCGGAGGCATCCTGGATGCTGTCGCTCGCTATATATGGGTCATTTAGTTAGCCAGAGGGACGTTCCCGGTTTTTATGCTTTAATAAATCTAGCTATTTAGCTCCTCTAGGAATTCTTATATGATGCCGTTAGTTTTTAGTTCGGCGATTTAGGTAACCGATCTTGCCCTTCACGAGGCTTAGTAGCCTAGGCGTCTGGCCCTAGTATTTTCATGCATGATATAAGTTTTTCCGAGTGTTATTATATTGGAGCTATAGGCAAATATTTTATACATGTAAGATATTGTTGAATTTTCTTTTTCAAGATTGTATACGAGAGAGTTTCGGTGATTTAGGCAATCGATTCTCACCGCACCTAGGATAGTAGCCTATGGTACTGTAGTATACTTTCGCACATCCCCGATTGTTCTTTTTTCCTCCGGGGACTAAGTTCATTCCCTCTCTCCCTCTGAGTAAACCTTAGGCTTAATCCTAGCGGTTCTATCTGAATAATATTCAGGTATAAATATACTAGGATATGTCTGTCCTGACCTAATAACCAGAGTGGCTGGTTTTTTGGGTTGAGGCAGAACATCAGAGTTTCTAGTCTATGGTCTGCGTCTTCCTTGCATAGAGAATTAGTTTCCTTTGCTAGGTTAGGTGCAGACACAGGAAGCTGTGCTTCCCTAGTCCACGTCTGAAGGATTATGTACGCGATGTTTCCTTCCTCTAGTGGTCAAGCAGACTGTCCTGTGTAGTTATTTTCGGGCCGGAGAATGAGTTTTCTCCGTTGCCTGGCGAAATAACTACACCTAACTTTGTTATGGTATGGAGGAAGATAGCAAGTCTTGCCAGTCTTCCTCCCTAATAGACAACCCTAGGTTAGGATGAGCTTTCCTAACTACTGGGTGTGTCTCTTGCTAGAACGAAGTTTATAGGACCCTTATCCCTTTCCACCCCCCCCCCCCTCTCTTTCTTAGTGATGGCCTAGCCATTGCATCTCTTGGCCGCAGTCCTACTTCCGTACCTAGTATAGGTTAGGATGGAGGACCGGCTCAGCTCTCTGCTGGCCGGCAATTACGGGCCGGCCGGCAGAGACCCTTTTTCTTTTGCAGAATGAACCCCAGACCTCCCTTGGTCTCCCTTCCATGTCTACCGGTAGAGTCTGGCAGGCTATAGATTTATTAGAAGCCTCAATTCTACATTCTCCCCTTCCATATGTTCACTCTTTCTGGATGGAAGGTCGTATGGCAATGCTGCCTTAAAACCTTACATCCATACTATTTCTCTTACTAGTGTTTTGTACCCCTAGCCCAGTGGCCGGCTTAACAGCCGGCATCCGGACAGGTGGAGGTTCTCTGGTTCTTAGTCACTGCCAGCAGACATGGGTATTGCTACATTCGCTTGCCGGCAGTGGAAACACATCCCGAAATCTGCTGGCCACTACGATTAGCGGCCGGCAGTCGGGTGTTTGTGTTTTCAGCTGCCGGCCGGCACACATTTGCGAACCAGTGACCTGTCGCCTATTAGTTAAAGGTAGTATATCTTTGAACTATACAGGGGTAAATGCCGGCCGGCACAGCAGCATGCGATGTACGGTAGTTACTATATTTGTGGTGTAGTACACACTGTATTAATAAAACTACAGTACAGAGTTTGTTGTAACACTAAAGTTCTTCCAACATACTTTATGTTGTCTTATACAGCCTTTTGTTGAGACCGTACAATATATAGAAAATGAGTTCTTTCTGTATTCATTCTATCCCGTATATTAAAACTTTATTTCAAGGTGTGAGTTACACCTTAAATTTCCGTTTAGGAAATTACATTAGGTATTCTAGAATAGAATTAACCTTAGTTTTAATATCTTGGGAGGTTACAGCAATTCGCTGGACAGGAAATACAAGTATGTGTTTTTCCTTCTATCCTTTATAGCTTTACTGTGTAAGCTAGATGTTCTAATATAAGTGAAAAGCCTTCACTTGATACTCATGGATTTTTCTTCTCTTTACAGGAGGACTATCCGAAGTGCGGAAGTGTGTTCTGCAATGTCTGCAGCAAGAACTTCTGTGGACATCAGTTTTGCAGGAGGCACGCAGCATGCGCAGCCTCCAGAGGTGATCTCCGGTATTGGGACCCTCAGGTTTGTACAGTATGTTCTAACCTGATTACCGAAGCATTTGACACCCCTAAGTCGACGGAGTCAAGGGATGCTGCCAGGGAAAAGTTACAAACCTGGGTGAGGGGTTTTCAGAAAAACACCTCAGGTCCCTACCTTCCAAATGAGAAGATGAGGGCCAACCTTTTCCCTAAAGCATCAGCTGATACAGTCATTCCTCACCCTCAGGTGGAGATACCAACTGCCCAGAATCCGGTAGATTCTGAAGTCTCGGCCGCCCTTCAAGACATCCAATTGGACGATAAGATGTCAGAGGTGTCGGATTCTACAGAGAAGGACCTTCAAGGAGAAGGTCAGGAGGAAGAGCTGTCCCAGGCTCCTGAAGTAGAAGAGGGAGAAATCGACGAGGTGTCGGTTACATCGGTTCCGGACCCAGAACTTGTTTCCTCTACATCGTTTGCTATCCCAGATGACCTGGGAAGGACTCTTTCTTCTATTGTTGAGATGATTCAACGAATTCAAAAGAAGAATGATGAAAAGGAAGCTGCAATGAAACTGGAAATACGTAGACTTGCAGCATCACGTGGGCCCTAGAAGCGACTCAACGTGAAGGATCTTCCTTTGTGCTTGGATACCAATCCTTGGAGGTATACCGAACACATGCCAATGACAACCGGGAAGATTGTTATATCAAAAAAACTCGGAGCAATTCCCCAGGAAGAGGTGGAATTTTGGCCCAACAAAGATTCTTACCTGGACTGCTATGTCCGTCTTAGGAAGGAGCCAGCCTCAAAGGAGGAGACGGAGCCGAAGAAGGTCATAGTTCTTGACCATAGTAAAGCACAGGCGTTACTAGTGAGCGCGATGAAAGAGAGGGGCTTCACGAACTCAAAGGTGTCAGCCTTGAGTAAGAAGCTTCCCTCCAACCAGAGCCTTTCTCTTCATGGAAAAGGGATATAAGGCAGCCTTAAAGTCGGTGGAGGCGGGGAAACCATGCCCCTCCTTGGAGGAGTGCAAGTCGTTATCTCTGACCTTGCCCTTGGACCAAGAAGACTGGAAGCACGTCCACCTTACCTTCTCAGTTGGGAAGCTGGAAGCTGATATTGCTGAACGTCAGTTTGGTGAGGAACTTCCAAAGCTGTCGGAGTTTCTCTTGCGCAGAGAACAAGAGACGAAGGAAAGACTTGCAGCATCAATGTCGTTGCAAACGACATTAGAAATGATGGCAAGTGACCCCAAAAACCAGGATATGTTCATGGTAGTGGCCAAAATCCATCTGGCCACAGTTACGAAGGATCTCTATAGCTTTATTAAAGCTAGGAGAGCCTATAGAGAGTTCGTGTTCGCGTCGGCTGCGGTGAGGCACGAACCGAGGAAGCTGATCTCCTCTTGTATCTGGGGTAAGGACCTCTTTCCCAACGCAGTGGTTAAAGAGGTAGTAGACAAGGCCGCCACGGAGAATAAGAACCTTCTCAAAAAGTGGGGCTTAGATCTTAAGAGAAAGTCTTCTCCGGATGAGGGTCTCCAAACCAAGAAGAAGACAAAAAGGCCTAGGCTATCCTATTGGCCGGCTAAACTCTAAAGACAGCAACAACAACAACTTCCTGTGACTGCGGTACCTCAGATTGTGGCACAACCTCCAACCACGTACCAACTAGTACCTCAACAAGTGGCGACACAGTCCCCAGTTTTTAACCCAGCCTTCGAAAGGCAGACTTCTTCCTTTCGTTCGAAAGCTAGAGGAACAGCCAGAGGTTCTTCTAGACGCCCTTCAAAGGGAAGGGGATCCAGGGGAGGACGCGGTCAAGGAGGTAAGGCCTCAGGTCCACAACAACCGAAGTGAGATGCTTCCAGTAGGAGGGAGATTACAGCTATTTAGAGATCGTTGGACCTTCGATCCCTGGGCCCACAGCCTAATAAAGAATGGACTAGGTTGGAGCTGGAGCTGTCCTCCACCTCAATTTCCTCAATTTTCCCAACACTCAACCCCCGTTCTGGAAGAATAGGTCCAAAAGCTCTTAGACAAAAGAGTAATCCGAAAAGTTAAGTCCATCAAATTCCAAGGAAGGCTGTTTTGTGTTCCAAAGAAGGACTCAGAAAAACTCAGTCATTCTAGACTTGTCGCCACTCAACAAGTTCATAGTGAACTACAAGTTCAGAATGCTCAAACTTCAAGACATAAGGACCCTACTGCCCAAAAGGGTATATACTGTCTCTATAGACTTGTCTGATGCTTATTGGCATGTTCCAATTAACCGTCACCTCTCCTCCTACCTAGGCTTCAAGTTACCAAGAAAACATTACGCCTTCAGAGCCATGCCTTTCGGGCTAAACATAGCCCCAAGGATTTTCATAAAGCTTGCGAACGCAGCCGTCCATCAATTACGCCTAAAGGGGATCCAAGTAGTAGCCTATTTGGATGACTGGCTGGTGTGGGCAGCATCCAGGACAGAATACATGCAAGCCTCTAAGATAGTGATCCAGTTCCTAGAACATCTGGGATTCAAGATCAACATCAAAAAGTCTCGACTTTCTCCAGCTAGAAAATTTCAGTGGTTGGGAATTCACTGAAATTTGGAGTCACATCGACTTTCCATTCCTGGGAAGAAGAGGAAAGAAATAGCAGGATCTGTCAAGAGACTATTGAAATCCAAACAGATATCAAGACGGGAACAGGATAGAGTGCTGGACTCTCTACAGTTTGTTTCGATAACAGATCCAGTGCTAAGAGCACAGCTAAAGGATGCAATAGGAGTCTGGAGAAAATACGCATCAAACGCGCGAAAAAATCTAATGATACCTCCACCGACTCGACTGCGAACGCTTCTCAAGCCGTGGTCCAATGCCAAGCAATTGAAGAAATCAATACCTCTTCAACCTCCTCCCCCGTCAGTGACTATCCACACATACGCTTCAAAGGAGGGCTGGGAGGTCACTCTCATCAGAAGAGAGTCCAAGGAGCTTGGTCCAATCTTTTCAAGTCATTTCACATCAACTTTCTAGAAGCCATGGCAGTACTTCTGACACTAAAGAAAGTATCTCCTTGCCACTTGAACCACATAAGACTGGTTCTAGACAGCGAGGTGTTAGTGAGATGCCTGAATCGACAAGGGTCAAGGTCACCTCAAATTAACCAAGTGATGTTGGCCATATTCCGCTTGGCGGAAAGGAAGAAATGGCACCTGTCAGCAGTTCACATTCAAGGGTTCCGCAATGTGACAGCGGATGCTCTATCCAGGTTTAAACTAATAGAGTCAGAATGGTCCCTAGACGCAGGATCGTTCTCCTTCATCTCGAGTCAAGTCCCGGAGCTGCAGATAGACCTCTTTGCGACGAAAGACAACAAGAAAATAGATCGTTACGTGTCCCCATACGAGGATCCGCTAGCGGAGGCAGTGGACGCTATGTTCCTAGACTGGAACAGATGGTCCAGTATTTATCTGTTCCTTCCGCACAACCTCCTTTTGAAGGTTCTCGACAAACTGAGATCCTTCAAAGGGAAAGCGGCAATAGTGGCCCACAAGTGGCCAAACAGTGTGTGGTTCCCTCTGGCATTGGAACTACAACTAAAGTTCGTACCGCTACCGGATCCATCCCTGTCTCAGCGAGTACAGAAGTCGACTATCTTCGCTTCATCACAGAAAACCCGGAACTTACATCTCATGATTTTCTCTCCTTAGCGATAAGAAAAAGATTCGGGGTATCAAAAGTCAATTTAGACGTTTTGGACGAAACCAGAAGACAATATGAGGTTTCAGGGAAGAAGCGCGTATCCTTTGTCAAGGCAAAGAAACCAAAAGAAATCTCGACAGACTTCTATTTTTCACTCTCATGAGCAAGGTTTAACAGCCAACACAATATTATTGTGCATGTCTACCTTGACAAAACAGACACTATATGCCTTTCAGGTCGACCTTTCTAACGACGTTCTTAATGAATTACAAAGGCCCATGCTAGGCTTAGCCCTTCACCGCCTCCAAGACCCATTTCATGGTCATTAGATAAGATTCTTCATTGCATGAACAATGAGGAATGCGCTTAGAAGGATTTGAATTAAGTTATATTTCTGTTTGTACTCGCTTTGGGGGCCAGAGTTAGTTAAATAGTGGCTCTCTCTAGAGAGGAAGGCCACGTCCAGTTCTTGGAGGGAGAACTGAATCTATTTCCAAACCCAAAGTTTTTACCAAGAACAAGCTTACCACCAACAGGCGGGGTCCCTAGAGAATCTGCCCTCTGAAGGAAGATGCATCTCCATGTCCAGTGGAGTGCCTAAAGGTCTATCTTCA